>NC_092356.1:33903414-34234272 GCF_963676685.1 Mytilus edulis
GACTTGTCAAAAAACGATTTAAACTCACACCGTATAGTCAGCTAATGAGGGCCCTCATGGGGTTTTTTATTATGTGATTACTTGGCCGTTTTTTTTATGATTATTTGATTATTAAGCCAAATATTTCATGATTATTTGATTACCTAGGACTGTATTTTTAGTTTATGATTATTTGATTACTAAAGATAAGCAAATATTTAATGATTATGTGATTATATTGGCAAAAAAATGGTGATTATGTGATTACTAGGACCCCCCCCCCCATGAGGGGCCTCGCTAATAAGGATGATAAAATGTAAAACAATACAAAAGAGAAATCTATGCTCATAGACTAAAACGAATTTAAACAATTATTACAGACAGCAACACACAACCACTAAAAGTATCCGGAATTTGGATAGCCACAAAGATATTCAGTTTTTAAATAAATTTATGTACCAACGTTACAACATATTACGGGAGAAGACCTCGGCTAAGGGAAATAACTCTTAAATTCATCAGTACGTTTACAGTGTCAACCATTTTTATAAGTATATTCGACAATGAGGGTCGATGCATAACAAAACTTTACGACAAAAGAGATGATTTCAGCTTTTCAATTGTGAACTTTTCATTTCTAAGTAGCAACATTCCAGCAGCACCTGCATACAGTGTATATATTTCCCAATTGATACGATATTCCCGTGCTTGCATTTCTTATCATGATTTTCTTGATAGAGGGTTGTTGCTCACAAGGAAGCTATTAAATCTCTTCGTAAATTTTACGGACGCCATCACGAGTTGGTTGACCGTTATAGAATAACCGTTTCACAAATGATATCGGATATTTTCCTGACATTGTAACTACAATCCCCTTCCCTTTCATAAATGTGACCTACCAAATTAGACTTTTTACCGGATTTAAGCAACACGACGGGTGCCACATGTGGAGCAGGATCTGCTTACTCTGCCGGAGCACCTGCGATCACCCCTAGTTTTTGGTGGGGTTCGTGTTGTTTATTCTTTAGTTTTCTATGTTGTGTCATGTGTACTATAGTTTGTTTGTCCTTTTCAATTTTTAGCCATGGCGTTGTCAGTTTATTTTCGATTTATGAGTTTGACTGTCCCTCTGGTATTTTTCGTCCCTCTTTTCTAAGCAGCTATGTATGATACAAAGATTATTTCGAATCTGTTTCAGGTGAATGCGTACAATTCATAGATGAAACTTTACTTTAACAAACGCACAACTGAATTAAAGAGTTACCTCCCTGAACCAATGTATACCCCTTAATTCTTAAGAAAACTCAATGCATTTGTAATAGGAGGTCGTTTTAACGTACCAGTGGTATGAAAGCAACTCACGATTTCCGTATTCTCCAGTAAGGCAGGAACCATTTGATTTTCGGGGGGGGGGGGAGGGTCTATGGATTTTTCTGGACAAACTTTTTTTACGCCTGCGGCGAAAACCAATCTATTTTTTTAGCGACAAGTCGAAAACAATTTTTTTCTTTCAATTTTAGCATTACATATAGTGGCAGCTGAGGGTAAAACAAACATTTTTTTTTTCTCTGGGTCAAAAACAAATTATTTTTTTCTCCCAAAAATGGAAAACAAACGTTTTTCCCAAAAAATTCATAGCCTCCTCCAAACCCCCCCCCCCCCTCCCCCCGAAAATCAAATGGTTGCTGCCTAATAAATTATGCCACGTGCATGAGGGTGTGGATGGGTTTTTCAGAATTGAGAATAATGGTAAAAATATTAAGATGTCTTATTATTAAGATGTCTTATATGATTTCTTTATCATATGCTGTAATACATCGTTCATTTCTGTTATCCTTGTTGTACTACATAACTCGGTTATTTCCCTTTTTTATTCTTTAATTATATAATGTACTTCTGCACCCTATTATTCTCCATTCTTTATTTTGTTCGCTCATTTTTCCCTGTTTATTAATTTGATTTTCTGTTCTGTAACCCCTATCAAGACCTCTTGCATACAGAATGCATATGCAAATGGAGACGATAAGTATGTTTGCGAAAGGAAGAGTAAGCATATCATATATTCCATCAAATATTGCCGATTCAAAAATTTATTTAGGACTTTGGAAATATTAATAAAGAATGTTATGGTTGACATCATATTTACCCTCTGTAAACACATTTACTATATTTATCATGAGGTAAAGCCTTTTTTTGAAGTATGTTTAAGCAAAATTTGCCATGTGGCTTATGTATATATGTTATAAAATTATTTTATTTCCAATGTTTGTGATTTACAAATATTGGTAGGAAATGGACGCATTATCGATATTGATTAACTCATCCTTGAAGAAATGTAATGGGCAGAATGTGCTGAAAAAAGGACAAACAAATGAAAAAAGGAAAACAAAAGCCGAAAAAGTAAAACCGTGAAAAATTTAGTGTTTTAAAATAAAGAATAGAGAAAAAGGGGGCACCCACAACCTCAAAATTGTTTGACATCTGATACTATGATGTTTTGAATCGAACTGTTATCATTTCTAAAACCAGACAAATACAATCACTTATCGGGATGTCTCATTTGTTTGGTTTATTTTTTTTTTAACTTTAGATATATTTTTCTATTTTTTGTTTATTTTGCCTATTATTATCTTTTTTATTTGTATATTCTAGCATCTCTTTATCTCTATTCTGTCTATTTAATCATCACTACCCTGTTTATATTTTGTCCTCTATTTTGCAATTTTTGCCTATTATGCTGCTGGAATGTTTCTGCACAGAATGGAAAGTTTACAATTAGAAAAGATGAATTCATCTCTATTTTCGTAAAATGTGGTCACAAGCGACCCTCATTGTCAATTTCTAAATTCAAATTAAGATATAAGGAAGACTAAACTGCATTTATGGTGTAATGTTTTTCATGGGATTCGGTGAGATAGATGAGTTTAACATACATTTGTAGTAACTTTTATCAATTAAGTGAGACGGCGTCATCTATTTAGCCGTAAAATGAAGTTAGATGAAAATGCAATTTCTTCTTTTCAATATTCCTTAGCAACTTTTATGCGAAGTCTGTCTAATTTTAATATAAAGTAACAAGTCGGCAAAATGAGGTGCACTGTTGGTTCTCTTTGGAATGTCGATTAACTGTTGAAATAACACATAACCCAAATGTAACAAATATGTGAAGAATAAAGCAAAAACATAGTTAATCTAGGCAACAGTTAGTTACCAATGTTCAAATATCATAATAGTGTCACGGAATGGAAGTTCCTTAATAATATAAGCTCCAAAAGGAAAACAATTTCTTTTGAATTTCATTTCCACAGGAATAAATATTACAGTATAATTATGTTCCTAACGAAATAAATGGTATAGAATATTTGTTCCAACAGGAATAGATATTATTACAATGTTTATAACAAAGTTTCCATTTGAACTTCTGTTGGGTGGAACAAATATACGTTGACAATAGAACACTATGGGTAAAGTTTAAATGCTTTTTGTTTTATCTGAAGATCTGATTCTGCGATAACATGTCGAAAGTGATTAAAAAAAAACATACATATTGTATAGGTCAATAAATACCAGATGATGATCATCAACTTATTAACGTGAGGATTATATTTTGTTCTTCCTCATAACTTTGTTGGGGCAGTCTCTGTATGAGGATACCACCACTTTTAATGAGGAGTGCAGACATACAAGAACCTAACATTTCAATTAAGATACGTATCAATACGATAGAGCAGAAGTTGTTTTCCTGCTGAGAAAGGGAAGGTTGACTATTGGAAAGTTGAAATCATAACGCATGTCGTAAAATCTTATTTGACGTCGTCCCCATGTGTCAATATCGAGGAACACATCGTAGTATCATTTATATCAAGTTCACTGGAATATATGAGATGTAAGCACTCACTGAAATGTTGTTTATTGAGTGACAGAACATCAACAAATATGGTATGTGGAAAATCTTTATTCAGAATAAAAAAATTTCCCTCTGCTTGAACTGAATATTTTCATTAATTTGGGGATCAGTATACTTTTTTAAGAAAAAAACCCATACCCCCTTGAAGTTAAATCAGCGTTTCTTTATAATTTGGCAGATATTAAACGCACATTCCATCTGTATAAAACATTGCTCGAATTAAAATTGTCGGAAGGCCACACCAAATAGTAGTTCACGAGCATTAAAAGCCAATTTATGCCAAAATAAAGGTAAGGAATCAGTACTGAGGATAGAATCCTAAAGGTTTCGAATAAATATTCAAATTTTATATGATTGAATACGTAAGTAACTCGTACAGGTACAATAAAAAAAACTATAAGGAAAGGCGTGAAGGGGTGTAAAAAAGAATATCGCATCAACTTCAAATGGAATTACACCAGGGCTATGACAGAGGATGAAACTATAGTTGTAAAGTTATCATCTGTCCATGAGATTTGTAGGTGATAGATTTTAGCCAATTTTGTATGAATGTATCTCCCTCATTCAAAGCTCTGATTCCTTTCGCGGATTTGGCTATACTTTTTGGACCTTTTGGATTAATGCTCTTCATCTTTTATATAAGCTTTGGATTTCAAATATTTTGGCCACGAGCATCACTGAAGAGACATGTATTGTCGAAATGCGCATCTGGTGCAGGAAAATTGGTACCGTTAATGTTATTACTACCACTGGGTCGATGCCTCTGCTGGTGGACAGTTAGTCCCCGAGGGTATCACCAGCCCAGTAGCCAATACTTCGGTACTGGCATGAAAATACGGATTTTTTTTGTGTTATTAAAATTTGCTGTTACAAAATGTTAGAAAATATTATAAATTAAGGAATGTATCTCCCTCATGCAAAGCTCTGACCCCTTTCACGGATTTGGCTATACTTTTTGGACCTTTTGGATTAAAGCTCTTTGTCTTTTATATAAGCTTTGGATTTCAAAATTTTGGCCACGAGCATCACTGAAGAGACATGTATTGTCGAAATGTGCATCTGGTGCAGGAAAATTGGTACCGTTAATGTTATTGTAGTCAGTTACTTGACAAAATTGATATAAAACTTGAGATAAACTTTAACAACGTTTTGGTGATGATAAAAATCCACCATTTTTTACACAAGGAAATGCCTGTACCGAGTCAGTGTTATGAAAGTTGTTTTTTATTCGTTAGTTGTGTTTGAGCTTTTGATTTTGACATTTTATTACATATTTTCCGTTTTGAATTTCCTTGCAGTTCGGCATTTTTATTATTTTACTTTATACTGTAGCAATCAGTCAATTCGTGATCAAGACCAACGATGGAAAGTCATTTATAAACATTGGATTTCTTAATATTTCCCTTCTTCATAATATAGTTAACTTCTAAAAACAGATAAACCTGTCATTATTATCCTAATAAAATTTTAGAGTTTTTTCATGAATCAACAACAGACATCATATAGAATATCATATCACATGTACCCACAAAAATTGAAAGCAATTAATAAACATTAGAAATATTTATACTTGCATTCTACTTAGATTTTATATTTTGCTTTTTGCTTTGTAATCATTCTAATAGGTTAATGTGATACAAACCTTCTCGGTTATTGTCTTTAAAGTATGGGGTGCATGCAATGAACGCAAGTACTGAACAAAAAATTCATAAACAAAAGCGTAATACTAATATGTCTAAATAAGGGAATGAAACATATTCTGTAATAGGAATTCTATCGAAATTGGGAGTAAATGATAGACAAAATGGCTACTTTTAGTCGACACATTTGGGCTAAAAGTCATACAACTTTTGAGAACGATTATCGTTCCCCAACTAAAAAATAAACCATTCAAAATACAGGATTCGGTGTTTCAAGTACAAATTGGATATTTTTGACCTAAAGTCTTCTACCTCTTGAAGTTCATGCAAGTCTTAGTTTGTTTTGTTTACCTTGATTTTTTTCTTTCTATTCGATCTAAAATTTTAACATCGGTAAACTATCATCACCCGAATCTAGTCTTAAAATTTAGAATGAAGAATAATAGTAGACCCCCCCCCCCCTTTGTAGATATAAGAAAAATGAGGTTGCCTCTTGTAATTTGCTTTTAAAAATCACGTAGTTTATCAATATTAATTATACCTAAACACATTGTTTTACATTACCACAGACATATATCAGTTTTGGACGAAGAACGATTGATATACATTTATTGTTACATTGTAAAATGAAAATCTTCATAGTCAATGACATTGCTGGAGGTATACGATTATTTGTCATTATAAATCAATTGGTTAAAGACATCTTAAGATGCAATATGTCTTATAGTAAGTTTGACCAATTGTAAAAAAAGCAAGCCAATTTGATGCGACTGTCATTCAAGTTCGAGGTTTAGCTAGCTATAAAACCAGGTTCAATCCACCATTTTTTACAAACGAAAATGCCCGTACCAAGTCAGGAATATGACAGTTGTTATCCATTCGTCTGATGTGTTTGAGATTTTGATTTTGCCATTTGATTAAGGAATTTCCTTTTTGAATTTTCCTCGGAGTTCAATATTTTTGTGATTTTACTTATTCTAAGAGATGAATCTAATGAAGAATGATGAGCAAGGAAATGACGTGCAATGGATTCAATATACATTTTGGGTCTACTAAAATAAGCTATATTTGGATGCATCTGTATTTATTCGAAATTAAAATAAAGTTAACATATTTAAATACAAATATATGTATAAGATGTTTCACTGACTCCTTTCAACCAGTATTAGACATGCGATGCACTCCACCCGTTTTTGTTCCATACGGTTTATAGTTCCCACCATAGGACCCACGAACAGAGCCAGAGTTTCCCGTCCCATATGATCTGTAGTTAGCAAAGCTTCGGGTATCATGCCAATTTACAACATCAGATTGAGGATCAGGTACAAACATCGGCATCCCCATTCCTGTTATAACTGGATTTGCAACAGGACCGTCATTTACCGCATCCACAATAATAAGAGAAGATGGATCCGAAACAGACGCAGAACTACCAAAGAAAGGTCCGAGAAGCAGCGCTCCAATCAAAAGAGGCAATAAAGAAACAATCTGGTTGTTGTTTGTAGAGGTTCCAGCATTGGTTCCACCAAACACTCCACCGAATATGCGTTCGAGAACAGTCCCAGGAGTAGTTGTACCCATGTTTGGTCCTGGTTGTCCTGTTGTACCAGATGGTCCTGGGGTAACAATGACCACACCATTTGGCCCTGTCGGTTGCACAGGTGTCGTAGTAGCGATCACTAAAGGTGGTGCCTCAGAAGGTGGAGTCTCAGTAGTGCCGCTGGTAGATGAACCTGTGCTCTGTGTTGTTAATGGGACAGTTACTATTATGATCGGATTTTTTGTTGTTGTTGTATCTTGGATTTTTTCTGTTGACAGTGGTACAGGTTTCTTAGTTGTTGTGACTTGGATTTTATCTGTACTTAGCATTGGTGGTGTTGTTAACCATGGTCCAGTTCCATAAATGGACGCATACAGAGACTGATAATCTGCTGATTGAAACCACGTAGGTATAGCTTGACCAGTTTGCAAAATCGTGACGTCAGCACAATTTACAAAAGTTGGTTGTGCACCATATCCTACTCCACAAATGTTCAATTCGCAATTCCATTCAGTTGCTGCAAATGCAAAAATATTATATTAAAATCGAATCTTCAATAGAAGTCTATATTTTTTCTTGATAAGTAGTGTTTTAAAATGTTCCTTTTAAAGTATACTTTTCTTTTGAAATTAAAAAGGGACGACCAGAATAAAGTGATTATGAAAAACAAATTATAACATACATGTGCGAAATAATTGTCGTTTAAAATACAAATTGGAGTAGATATTTATGAATGTTGTTTAGCTTAAAAAAAACAGACTTTTGATTTGTACTTGAGTATTAACCACCCAATGGGGAATAACCATTAAGTTTAGTTTTTTATGGTTAATTTGTTCATATTTGGTCATTTATATTGTAGTACATAGTGTTAGTATAAAAAATAATGTAAGTTACACAACGGAATTTGAATAGTATTCTCTTAATGTTTCGAATAATTGTTTTATGGTACCTGAAATAAATGTCATTACATGATAAAATAAGGATTAATATTTAGCATACACACATTGACTTCCTTCAAATATGTGGAGATCAGAGTATGGTATATACATCAATTTTTATACACCAGTTGACTGAAACTGACAATACCGTTTAAAGGTAACTTATTTTTAACACAATTTTATGATCTGTTACACATCCTTGAAATGTTTACAGAAACACAAATATATCATAATACTAGTTTACAACAACACAATTTATAGAGAAGAAAAAATATACCAGATATAAGTTATATAGAAAATACAAAAAAATTACCCTAAAACATCAAGAGAAATGTTCGAAGGAAGACCGCTAAATACAGAGAGTGAAACACCAACACTTATAACACATAACAATAAGGGCTTAAAGACAGAGAATCTTGGCCCAATATATCCTTCTTAAAAGTCTTGTTAAGTGGCTAGTCATCTCTCCGTGATTGTGTCTTCTTTTTATTATACCCCTTTTTAATGAGGATGAATATATACAGGAATAACCCTGTATGTCTGTCTTTCTGTTTATAACTCTATTTGTCTAGTAAGCGCAAATCCTCCTAACTTGATAGATAGATATTGTTGAAAATGACACATTTAAAAAAAAATCTAAAAGAGAAAGATACCAGTGGGAATAAGTCGAAAATAAAATGACAAACTAAAACTGCATACAGATATATAAGATTGGTCCTACCTGTAAAAGGGGAGATAATCGAACTTACTTAGGGAACAATCCTTTCACTTCAAATGAGGGGGATGAGTGTTTTATTCCTCCCCCTTAAAAATATATCCTGATCCCTAATTTGATAGAAAGAGGTATTGTGGTAAAGCAGATAACAAAAAAATATATTGTGAATATAGATTTGCCCATACCTTGTATTGTTAAATTTTGAAGAAGAAAAAAATAGGGTGATGAAATTAATGTTCGGAAAAAAATATTTGTGGGCGCAAAAAAGGAAAGTATGACTCAGACAAAAAATCACAACACCATCCCCTCTTGAAGCTAAGTGGTGGCTCTCTTATTTCAATATACAGTATACTCGGGCGGGGTATCATACCTGTCACTTTCTTATGAATTATGAAGTCATATCACAAGTGGTTTGAACGAAAATAAATATGCTAAATAACCATTTGTATTCATTTTGATAGAATGTTTTTCTTGATTTGGGAATGGTAGTATATATATACTATGAATAAGTGAATGGAAATGGACAAGGTTCTGCAATAAAAACTTGAGAAGCACAATCATATACTCTTGTTAACAAATAACAATTAATTGAAATCAGGGAGGAGTATTCATCATCTTAAGTAAATCACTTATAGAGTAGTCCAATAAACAAAGACTAATAATTGCACGACTACATATAAAACCTACGACGAAACCAATATTTTGATTTCGTTCTCCAGCAAATAAAGCTGAACACGGAATTCTATAAAATATTCCTAGCTGAAATATAGAAAATACCACAAAAACACTTAAAAATCTTCATTGGAGATTTATAAAGTAGCCGATGATATTAACAACCGTCATGATATAAATAATTGGGTTTTGGTAGCATGCATTAAGAATTTCAGGTTGATGTCTGTTTGCACAACAACTTGATAATAAGTGGAACATTGGTCCCACACTGGGAGGTCAATACACTGACTTGGACAGCACCTCGAGGGAGAGACAAAAACCATATTGATCACATAACAATCAACGGAAAAAGAACGGGATCCTTAGTGGGTATAAGAGCAAGGCGAGTTGCTGATGTAGGAATGTACAAGCTTCTTGACAAAGCTAATAATAAACTAAAACAAACCAAGATAAATTGCAACATGCTGATATTTGACACAGGGAAACACGGAAATGTAAATACAAAATATGACTTTAAATGAAATCTGAAAAACCGCTTCTACTCCTAGAACATTATACCTGCATGGATAAAATGAAATGAAACAGTAGATGAAGTGGAAGAAATTTTCAACAACAAAAAATTCAGTGAAAAACTCTTTGGTTCAAACCAGACATGTATTTTTGATAAAACAACTAAATAAGAAGACATTTCAAGCATGCCCTGATCGACTGAAAGAGAGATTATTTGGACAATACTTACTCCAACGGCAGAAGGAAATAAAAACAAAATATATCTAAAAAAAAGTTTTCAATGTAGGGATGGCAACAGAGGCTTAAAAAGCTGTTTCAGAAGAAAGACTGGGTGGTGTTTTTTTATTTCACAAATAAGCTGCGTCGCCACAAAAGATAAGTCAACATGCCAGTGAGAGACAAACAGGGTCACATAAAACCATTTGAAAGAGAGCAAATTTTCATAGAAGTTTTAGATATGTCAGAACCAGAAACAACAGCAAAAGTCTATTTGAGAACAAAATTTTAAAATGAACACAGTAATAACGTCGAAGTCCAAGATAGTTATTGAGAACAGTTAAGTGCCTTACGAATTACAAAGCTCATGGAAACTTGATAGATAGATATTGTTGAAAATGACACATTTTAAAAAAACATCTAAAAGAGAAAGATACCAGTGGGAATAAGTCGAAAATAAAATGACAAACTAAAACTGCATACAGATATATAAGATTGGTCCTACCTGTAAAAGGGAAGATAATCGAACTTACTTAGGGAACAATCCTTTCACTTCAAATGAGGGGGATGAGTGTTTTATTCCTCACCCCTTAAAAATATATCCTGATCCTCAATTTGATAGAAAGAGGTATTGTGGTAAAGCAGATAACAAAAAAAATATATTGTGAATATAGATTGCCCATACCTTGTATTGTTAAATTTTGAAGAAGAAAAAAATAGGGTGATGAAATTAATGTTCGGAAAAAAATATTTGTGGGCACAAAAAAGAAAGTATGACTCAGACAAAAAAACACCACCACCCCCTCTTGAGGCTAAGAGGTGGCTCTCTTATTTTAATTTACAGTATACTCGGGCGGGGTATCATACCTGTCACTTTCTTATGAATTATGAAGTCATATAACAAGTGGTTTGAACGAAAATAAATATGCTTAATAACCATTTGTACTCATTTTAATAGTATGTTTTTCTTGATTTGGGAATGGTAGTATATATATACTATGAATAAGTGAATGGAAATGGACAAGGTTCTGCAATAAAAACTTGAGAAGCACAATCATATACTCTTGTTAACAAATAACAATTAATTGAAATCAGGGAGGAGTATTCATCATCTTAAGTAAATCACTTATAGAGTAGTCCAATAAACAAAGACTAATAATTGCACGACTACATATAAAACCTACGACGAAACCAATATTTTGATTTCGTTCTCCAGCAAATAAAGCTGAACACGGAATTCTATAAAATATTCCTAGCTGAAATATAGAAAATACCACAAAAACATTTAAAAATCTTCATTGGAGATTTATAAAGTAGCCGATGATATTAACAACCGTCATGATATAAATAATTGGGTTTTGGTAGCATGCATTAAGAATTTCAGGTTGATGTCTGTTTGCACGACAACTTGATAACAAGTGAAACATTGGTCCCACACAGTAAAGTCAATAAACTGACTTGGAAAGCACCTCGAGGGAGAGACAAAAACCATATTGATCACATACCAATCAACGAAAAAGGAAAGGGATCCTGAGTGGGTATGAGAGCAAGGCGAGTTGCTGATGTAGGAAGCTTCTTGACACATCTAAAAATAAACAAAAACCAACCAAGATAAATTGCAACATGTTGATATTTGACACAGGGAAACACGGAAATATAAATACAAAATATGACTTTAAATGAAATCTGAAGAACTGCTTTCAACTCCTAAAACATTATACCTGCATGGATAAAATGAAATGAAACAGTAGATGAAGTGGAAGAAATTTTCAATAACAAAAAATTCAGTGAAAAACTCTTTGGTTCAAACCAGGAACATGCATTTTTGATAAAACAACTAAATAAGAAGACATTTCAACCATTCCCTGATCGACTAAAAGAGAGATTATTTGGACAATGCGTACTCCAACGGTAGAAGGAAATGAAAACAAAGTATATCTAAAAAAAAGTGTTCATTGTAGGGATGGCAAAAGAGGCTAAAAAGCTGTTTCAGAGGAAAGACTGGGTGGTGTTTTTTTATATCACAAAGAAGCTGCGTCGCCACAAAAGATAAGTCAACATGCCAGTGAAAGACAAACAGGGTCACATAATAGATCATAATACTATTTGAAAGAGAGCAAATTTTCATAGAAATTTTAAATATGTCAGAACCAGCAACAACTGCAAAAGTTGTCTATTTGAGAACAAGATTTTAAAATGAACACAGTAATAACGTCGAAGTCCAAGATAGTTATTGAGAACAGTTAAGTGCCTTACGAATTACAAAGCTCATGAAAATGGTAAACTATCAGCAAAACTTTTTAAATGTAGATCGAACAGTAACAGCTAACATGCTACACCCATCTTTCAAACATACTTGGCGATACAACAGGATACTTACACTGATCAGAAGGAAACATCATTGTCTAAGAAAAGTGATCTTATATATTAGAAACTGTAGCGGAACTACCCTGGTATCGATCCGAAATAAAACATTCTGCAAAATACTGATAGAGAGGGTTAAAAAAGTAACAAATTACAAGATCCAAAGGGAACAGACAGGTTTTAGAAAAGCACAGAGCTGTTGCGACTATGTGTGTAAACAAAATAGTATTGAACAGCGCACAGTTCGATTAAGACTACTGACTGGTTAAATTCAAAGATATTAATTTGAAAAAAGAGCCTTTGACAGCATGTACACATAAAAGATGATTAAGGAGGATCTTTACGCTATGGGATGCCAGCCAAAATAGATATTAAAATGTTTTATACAGAATTCAGATGCACTGTAAGACCATCACATCAGACAATTTCCTGTAAGATCATAAGTTAGACAAGGTTGCATTATGTCATCTTTTCTTTTCGATAATGCAATCAACCATACAGGCATCATGTGGGATCTCTTTGTCTGTCTAGAAGAATTAGACTTTGCAAATGGTTTTGTCTTACTGTCATATCTCGGAACACACGTGCAAATAAAAAAAAAACTCAAATTAAAAAGAAGGCAAGTATGATTAAACTAAGCACAAACGAAAAAAAATCAGAGGTTATGCCCTTAAATATTCTAGAGCCTCCTAACAAAGATTTAAATGGACCACATCTGAAATGCACTTTTATGTCGATCGTGTTATAAATGATATGTGGAACAATTTCTCCTTTGCCTTAGCTAATTTTCCTTTCTTTGGTGAGAGATTCCGTTTTGATGTTTCTTATGGAGTATGCACGTGTCAGTATTAGTTAGTAAGTAAGTAAATTATTCATCAAAGTGACATGTGTTTTTCACAAAATAGTATACAATAAACTGAAAAATAAAAATAATCGACCCTTTAGTATTTTAACTGAGGGATGAAAATATCTTAAATTCTTCAAAATTGGAAATGAATTTATCACAACCATGTTAAAGTATAATTCCTCTGGCATGGATTAATTAAAAGAAGTTTTAAACAAATAATCAATTCTAATGATTTTCTTTCTCCGGCTCAGTAAAATTATCGACATAAGCAACACTGAGCAAAATAAAATATATAGTCAGCTATAAAATGCTTAGACATGACATTATCTTAAACAACTCAAACGAAAAGCTAACGGCCCAATTCATGACATAAAATAAACGAAAAACAAATTTAACAGATAGCATCCATGGCTATCTCTGAATAACAGGATGCTATTCGTTTGAATAGTTTCTCTTTCACGGTACCTTGTGTTTTTCGTCTATTTGCTATGTTTTTTAGTTAGCCTGGTGTCGATTCGAAGAGACGAGTCTTTTGTAACTGTTTTTGAAAGTTTGTTTTTATGTTGTGCAGCTACGCCAGAATCTCGGTTGGGTAGGATTGAGCCCATCTTCTGTATGCATCTGTCCAAAGCAAGGAGCTTTCAGCGATTACCCTTGATTGCCTTATTAGTTTTTCGTTTGTTGTTTTTATCATAGATATGAGGTTTTTTTGTTTATGTGTTTCACATTTTGCCAGGGGTGTTTTTCTGGCTTACTAAAAGGAATGGGTTTTGCTCATTGCTGAATGTCATGTAGTGCCCGAAAGTTGTTGACATATTCTTCTTTTCGGTTTTCGATGGTTTTTTGTCTCATTAAAAGTCATACCTTACCAATTTTTCATATTGGTAACTGCCCAAACAAGGTAAATATGCAGAAATATGGTGAACAGTGCTGACATTGGCAATGATTTTGACTTCGGAAAAGCGTCAAACATATACAGAACAAGAGAATTATAGAATAGGGGGTACGGAATTGAAATTCTTATCAGTTAATGTACACCTAGACATGCTACTTCCATAATATTTGTACTGACAGTGAACACAGTAATATCCCGGCCTTTGTTGGTATTTGCAAAAATTCTCTAGTATTTAAAAAAAAAAGACTATTATGACCATAATACAAAAGTTTACTTTTTGACGTCTTCGTCATCGATGGATATCGAAAGAAAACGTATATATCAAGATTCAGTTTATTTTTAGGCATTTACTAGAGAACAAAATGATTTGACCAATGTTGATTAACTTAAAACGTATGTATGGTTAAGTTAATGTTTAGACATTATCATTAAGACAAGAAAAATTTGACCAATGTTAATACGTGCAATACATTGGTTCTATGTTGCACATGCTAAGATTTCTCAAAAGTGTAAATTAAAAAAAAGCAAAGCAAGTAGACCTTCCACCAGCTAATTCACAAAGAAGCAATGCGTTGATGTCTTTACTACTATTTAAAGGAAGAGACCGATTGCATTGAGCCGCAACTCCTCTATAACCATACAAAGTTGGAAATATGTGTGATATGACGTACAAATGTAGTGATTTGTACTTTCTAAATTTGTACTTGAAACAGTCTTTTTTTCACAGAAAACGCATTTTTTAAGAAAACATCGGAGACTGTAATCGAACCGTGTATATTACGCTATCGTGCATGTTCAGTCGAAGTACTTCCCACGAAACACATGAACAACAATATATGAAAACATTGAGAAGTCGATAGGGTAAACACCTGCTCAATTGTATCGTTATTTCGTGGGCATCTTCTAGTAGATCTATTTTTTTTTTCTCTTGCTAAACAGATATAGATATTTGTGTGTTCTCCCTTGAACTGACTTACGATGGCCATGGAGGCATTGAAACATACTACTTACGTCTAATTCAGTCAGCGTTAGACGTTTATTTATACAGTGAAATATTTGTTTAATAAAGTGAAAAAAGTAGAAAAGACTGAATACAATTTAAAACACTAATATGCTTACAAAAATCGGTTTAAAAATATAACTTACGCTGCCAGTTAATGCGTATGTCATAGTGAACTTTGCTTATCGGTGCCTTTTATAGCTGACTATGCGGTATGGGCTTTGTTCATTGTTGAAGGCCGTACGGTGACCTATAGTTGTTAATGTCTGTGTCATTTTGGTCTTTTGTGGATAGTTGTCTCATTGGCAATCATACCACATCTTCTTTTTTATATTTGTATTCCTTTCTCTCTTTTTACAGACTCAAACTGAAAATCGAATGGCTTTCTTAGTGTGTTTGTTTATTTATATGTTTTTCACTTTGTGTGTGATTCCAGTTTGTATCGTCAACATTTTTTTAAAGTATTATTTTTAAAAACTTGAATTGCTCAATTTATGGTATCAAGCTAAATTCATTTTGCCATCTGTTGTGATGAAGTATTGATGGTTACTTATACGGAAGGTCTGGATGGCGTTTACAGAATGAAGAATAACAGGCAATCAAACTGAATAAAGGATAAAAAAAAAGGTAAAGAGAATTTTAGGAAAATAGAATTTTAAGCAAATAAAAAAGAAAAGAGAAAAGTATGTAGTCAAAATATAACGAATAGAGAATACTTTACCCCGAAAAACAGAGTAGAGAAAATTGCCCTTAAGTTTCAGGATACGTGAAAATTTGACCCCCCCCCCCTAATCCTGGCACTGTTGATCTTATGTTTAAACTCCCTCAGGCAATGTCCACCTAATGCTTCAACTCTCTTAAACAGTGTCAACCTTAGGGCCGACATCAAAAGATCAATGTAAGATAAAAAAAAAAAAACCAAACTCAATTCAAATAGTTTGGGGGTGGGGGTTGAACTGCTGCAAGATTTGGTTATCCGACATTAATTTTTTACATATATCCATATGGGTCAATCAATTTTTCCCAAATTAAGTGAAGAGGGGGGTAGGGGGGGTCAGTGAAAAAAACTATGTGAATTAATTTTTTTTTATCCTTCATTGAACTTTTGATGTCGTCCCTTGGACTGTTCAATGAATGCCTTTTTGGTTTTATGCACTCCAATAGTTTATATACTTTTCTGCTTTTTTAACTTTTATAACCGAGCGTATATGGCGAAGGTCATTAAAGAATCACGGATTGCATGCATATAGTCATCATCATTATCATATTTTTATTACTGTAAGCTTGCTCATTTGCACTCGTACCACATCTTCTTATATCTATCAAACGAAATATGCTGAATGAAACCATTTCGCTCACGCTCTAATATCGGTGGTTGCAATCATTAGGTAAATGTCTTTCTTCACTCATACCAATATGTTTCCTTTATTTGTCTGTTTCTCTGTGTTTGTATTTTCAATATTTTAAAATCTTATTCATGTATGTCCCTGTAGGATGGTTTACTTTGTATGCATGATTTCCATGTTATAAGTAGTATATGCAGATGAAACATAACATGTATTTTTACATGTTAGTACTTGTCGGGGAAAGTCTATGACTTAATTAACTTATTATGTATGTACCTGTTCCAAGTCAGCAGCCTCTATGAGTGATTATAGTTTGTTGCATATCATATTTGTTTTTCCTTAATTTTTTTGTACATTAATCAGATCTTTAGTTTTCTGTATGAATTGTTTTACATTTGTCATCAGGGGCCTTCTATGGCTTGCTTTGCTGTTTGGGTTTGCTAATTGTTGATGGTTGTTCGGTGATCTATAGTTGCTTACCTCTACAACATTTTTGTCCCTCGTTGAGTTTCTGTTGTCACATTGGCAATTATAACGACCTTTTTTGTACACCTTTATTTGTGTTCGGTAAATTGTAATTTTTCGAATGTCATATTTCTTATATTGATGCAATTTGAAATCATTTGTCAGTGTGGCGTTGTTCGAAATTAATTCCTGTAGATTTTACTATAGAAAATAGTATAGTTGATAATGTTTTTTTGTTTATCAATTTGTTGACAGTTTTAATATGCATCATTGTGACAAATTCATGACAGCTATATAAACCGGAAAAGGAGTAGGTCCGGTAAGGGCCGATTTTGGCCTCAAATTTCAGGTTCATCTAACGAAAGATTTTGGACACTTTTTAAACACTTAAGTGTCTATTTCAATTGATTCAATTAGTATATGTGAAAGATTTTAGCTGATTTAGTCATTAAAAACCCTCCGATTAAAGCAAAAATATGAAAAATCTATCAAATATGCAAAAATCGTCACTTTTCAGATGGTTTTTGTCAAAAATGAAAGTGGCCGCATCCGTGTTCATCCTCAACCTTTATCTATGTCATGTATTGTCATTAAATACAACTTACATTTCAATATTATGAATGAACACGAATGTGGCCACTTTCATTTGAGACGGAAACCGTCTAAAATTTAACCAAAATGCTTAAATTGTGAAGATTTCAGTAATTTAGCATGACTTAATGATGTTAGTACCCGATATATGTGCATTATATTGTCAAAAACAGACCATATTTGTGTAGCAGAAGCATTCTACTTTCCAATAAATAGCTAAAGGATTACATTTTCACAATTTTGCAAAACTGCTATATTTTGGGGCCAAAATGGGGTCTTACTGAACCTACTCCTTTTAACAGCATCGTTTCATGTTTAGGTAATAGGTAAACTATATACATTGTAATGATAATCTGGATGGGGTTTACAGAATAGAGAAAAGTGGACAAATAGATACAGATTAAGGGCAAAATTTAAAGAGAAAATTAAGCCAAGGAAATAAAGAATGGAGAATAATAGGGTGCTGAAATAGAAAGAATGGAGAATAACGGTTAAATAAAGAATAGACTGAAATGAGATAATGAGATAAAAAAAAAGAGAGTGAACATTATGAAGGACCCCATCCAGACATTACTATATAGGATACGGGAAAATTAAGCATACTTTGCTACTTAAGCTATTTTTTCAAATTTAAGATGAATTAAAAAAAAAAAAAACCCTATGTACATTTAGACATAAACAAGGTTTTGTGTTCTGTATCATTTTAAAAGTGCAGATTTAATCATTTGGTGAAATTTTAGAAAAAAATACAAAAATTACGGTGTAAGATTGCTCAGCTGCTTTCTACTGTATTTTTTTTTAATTGTTGTTGAGTTTATGTTTTTTGGCATCATTCAATCATACTTTATTCACATCTTACATTTCAGTAGTTTAAAAAGAATATAACGTCCTTTTTTTGCCGGGTAAACAAAGCCATGTTCTAATTCCAATATAGGTTCACTTGATTGACAGTACAATTAATGTCCGAGGTTTCGAAAATAAAACGAGTCAATTTGTATAATCTCTTTATTACCCTATATACTATAACAAATAAGTAAAAGCATCCTTTTCTTATTTAGGAGCAGCAGAGAGGAAGTACATGGTCATTTTTCAGCAAAGTATTGAAAATCAAAACGTGGGCATAATACATGATGCATAATCTATCAGATAATGCAATAAAGACATAATTTACAAACACCAAGAATAAATAATCTCAGCAGGTCAAACTATTTTTTTTTGTGATATCATTAATTATACTAAAAAATTTGATATAAAAACTTAATTTTTCATAATCACACATTGCATAAAAACACATCAAACCTCATTACCAGTATTTTATATACCTAGTATTCTAACGACTGTTCCCGAAGAATATGGTTGCATTATCAATACCATATTTTTACTTTTTCTTTCCGTTATAGTTGCCACTACCATAACTGCTACGATAACTGTTACGGTTGTTTCCGTAATTGTTGTTGCCATAGTTACCATTATAGCTATTATAATTGTTTCCATATCCATGTACGCTTTCCGATTTCCCATAAGACTTGTAATGTTTTGAAACCGGAACAGGTGCCGGAACGTAGGAAGGACCTCCAAAGAGCGGCATTGGTTCATATACAATTGGACCAGGGGGCGGTGGAATATTTACACGTGGTGCAATACCTCCTGCCTGCCTATTTGCCCACCATCCAAAACCAAACTTTGCCAAAACCGGCAACCCAAATGGTAAAAACGGTGCGAAAAATCCCAAACTTGGCAGACCTAACCCAGATGAGGCAATTACTGGACCAACTGGGCCAATAATAGGACCTTGGGTGCTTGGTGGTGTATCAGTCGTCCCCGTTACGCCTGTTGGATCGACGGTAACAATTGATATTCCAATGGAAGTAGTCGGTGACATTGTAGTTGTGGCAACTGGTGTTGTCGAGCCTCCGATTGGAACACTTGACAAGTCAGTCGGGACAGGTGTCGCTGATGTCGATGAGGTCCCATTATCACAGCATCCATTGATTGAACTATAGGTCGATGTGTAATCAGGATACTCGAAATCTGGTGGTATTGGATCTCCAGTAGCTAAAACAATAACGTCTGCGCAGTTTACAAAAGCTGGTTGCTCCCAGTATCCTACTCCGCACAGTCCTGTCGGGTCACAACTGTATTCGTTCGCTGAAAAAGATTCAAAATGAAACTTTTTAAATTTATGATTGCATTTATTGTACATTTGTTCTTCGATCCTTGCAAATTAATAGGTTATACGATTTCTCCTTTTTTTTCAATCTACATATCTACATGAAGATAAATGATGTATATTATTGGTCCTTTTGACAAATTTATTCTGCGTATATCGTGAGCGCTGAAAAAGATTCAAAATGAAACTTTTTAAATTTATGATTGAATTTATTGTACATTTGTTCTTCGATCCTTGTAAATTAATAGGTTATACGATTTTTTCTTTTTTTAATCTACATACATGTAGATAAATGATGTATATTATTGGCCCTTTTGACAAATTTATTCTGCGTATATCATGAGCGCAGCATATGACACGACTGTCATAAACCAGATTTGACGCATTAAATAAGTATTTATTTTAAGCAAGTATGACACAAGTTTGCAGATATAGAAATACAATTAATTTCAGAAAAAAAAAATGAAAAAAACACGGATACTTTTTTATGAAGATTCGCAAATATTAATTTAAACAAAATCTGCTGACATTATCGAAATAGAAAAGTTTCTTCTAATTGATAAAGATAAAATATCATACTCATAAAATTGAGAATGGAAATGGGGAATGTGTCAAAGAGACAACAACCCGCCCAAATAAAAAACAACAGCAGAGGGTCACCAACAGGTCTTCAATGTAGCGAGAAATTCCCGCACCCGGAGGCGTCCTTCAGCTGGCCCCTAAACAAATATATACTAGTCCAGTGATAATGAACGCCATACTAATTTCCAAATTGTACACAAGAAACTAAAATTAAAATAATACAAGACTAACAAAGGCCAGAGGCTCCTGACTTGGGACAGGCGCAAAAATGCGGCGGGGTTAAACATGTTTGTGAGATCTCAACCCTCCCCCTATACCTCTAACCAATGTAGTAAAGTAAACGCATAACAATACGCACATTAAAATTCAGTTATTATTATTGAAATTATCTTGTACATCAAAATCAAAAAGAAGTTAAATTGATATCGGGTTAATTTGTGCTATGAATTATATGTTTGAAGTAAAAGAAGAATATGTCTTCTGTATTATTTTATTTGAGGAACGACTTAATATTTTAATTTTCGAATAAATATCACCAACCAATGGATTGCAGCTCATTTTTGTGGTTTTTTTTTAATAGACAGAAAAAATCTGTAATTTCTTATATTTAAAGGAGTAAATCATGAAAAAAAAACGTTGATGACGTCACGGTCACATGACAAAATTTTGTCTATGAGCTAGTAGACTAAAACATTTCAGCCAATTAGAAGACGTGTTACATCCAAAATTACATTATTCTATTTTTATTTATTTTTTACTTCAAATGAATCTTTCTTTTTGGTTCTCATGTCTCATCTGATATAAAAACTGAACAACTTATATAAATCTGAAACCTTTTTTAATAGGTTGGTCTATATCTTTTATAAATTTATGCTTACCTATTGCATATGTGCGCTTCTTATTCGCAGGTGGTAAAGTGCTGAATATACGTGCTCGCATTTATTTTCTATTCGTTTGTTGTCATTTACTCTACGATTGCGCTAATGGGGCAAATGTATGTAAGCGCATAATATGCAGCAGAAGAGCAAATAAGAATTTGAACTCACCATATTGATGCTCATATTGTACACAAGCTCATGAAAATCATGATGCAAATACAAGATAAGGCCGAGGGAAAAACATTCAAAGGCTTGGGAAACATATGAGCAAGTAAATTATATAAGCGCGGAAAATATGCAGTGGAGCAATAAAGCAGCAAAGTGTTAAATTGAAATGTAAAAACAAATCTATATGCACATTAAGTGCAAAAACGCATAAAGAATGAAACAAATAAAAAATAAGCATGAAAGAAAACCTTTGAAAGGTTTTGACAAAATATGTGCAAATATTTTCTTAGCGCAGAAAAATATGCAGTGCAGCAAAAATGTAGCAAAATATTAGATTAAAATGTAATTAGAAATCTATAACTTATATGTACTTCCGTGTGAGAAAATGAAGATAGCTATAGATATGGTTGACATTTAACTGCAGGCTATTTATATACATGTTATTTTAGAAAATGTATATCACTTATACATGTGTGTACATTTTACCAATTTATTTTTCGATACATCATATCTAGGCCAAATTTAATCTTAAAGCTAAATAAATAAGCTAGTGGTTCACCTGAATACTTTTTAGTGGCAGAAAATCTTACAAAACGAATTTCGCACTGAAGCTTGTTTTTTAACATAAAGGCATCAATCTGAACAGGTTAAAATAAATTGAATTTACCATCCCATACATTAATTATATTTTTAGTAACAACCACAGTTGGACTGTTCGGAATATATATAGGCACGTCCGGTTTGGGATGGGGAGGTTGAAACCGATGCTTCTTTTTAAACAAAAAGGCCTCAATCTGAACAGGTCCAAATAAATTGAATTTACCACCCCATACATTAATTATATTTTAAGTAACAACCACAGTTGGACTGTTTGGAATATATACAGTAACGTCCGGTTGGGATGGGGAGGTTAAAACAGATGCTTTGGGCACACTAACTATCTAAGAATCTATATAGGTGGCAAAATTTCTGTGCCTTTCATTTCGAGTGGCAGTCTTAATTTCCAGGCTATCAACCCAGTTGACCTAACTGGAACCTCCTACATATTGTTGTAATTGTTAATTTGTATTTGTTTGAAAATGAACGAGATATTTGCCACTAGAATTTAAGAAGCAACAATCAATCCCCGAGTTTCACGATTGCAACTATTGATGCACACCAATCTAATTAAAAACCGATCTCTCATCGCTCCTGTTTCTGATATGTCGCGTGGGAGATCTAACGAAACCGGCTTTGAGGTCACATGTGAGTGAACTAAAAGTTATGAATTTATAAAGATATGCAAATGAGTTGACGACCTATTAATAAGCCAATCAAAAAAGTTTATGAATTATTTTGACTGACGATTTCGTCGTAAATAAAATGAGTTACATCCCTTTGCCTTATGTTAAACTTCCAAGATCGTGGAAGACTCAATTTCATTGGTCGAAAAAGACACACCTACGAGGTCACTCACATGTGACCTCAAAGCGGGTTTCGTTAGATCTCCCACGCGACATATCAGAAACAGGAGCGATGAGAGATCGGTTTTTAATTAGATTGGATGCACACATCAAATAATTTTTATCCACATTGTTTTGTGTCCACACTTGTAATCAATAATGTGAATGATAAAATTTCAACATTTAAGGTTTACATGTAAATTATATTATATTTTTATCATAAAAACGAACTTTTATGTGGTTGGAAAAATACATGTCTCTCTTGAATACTGCGCAAGATTTGTTGAATTGGTCAAATTTTGAAGCTGAGGCTTGATAAGGGGTGACTATAATAATACATTATTTAAAGTTGTAGAATCTGTTTTTCCAATTATGTCAAGGTCAACTTTTCCAAAAACATTTAGCGGGAAACACGTGAAAATGTGGTAAAAAATTCCTAGAACCTCAGGATCGTTAAAACAACCCAGAACAATACAGATGACTATAATTCAGTACATGAAACTATTTACTAAATTTTGCATCAATATTTCTAAAAGTAATTGTTGGGCTTTATATTTCATATTGCAAGCAGCTCGCAAAAAGCACAAATAGAATTGGTTTCATCACTATCGTACATATAGTTCTATCGCAAGCTTTCATATAAATGTTGTGCTTACAGTCAATTAATTGCTGTAAAACATTATGATAGAATAGCGCATGACTGCAGTTATGGCAAAACATAGTAAATAATATGAACTAAGACACATATTTTATACAATTGTAAACGTCATCAAGACAGCCCGAAATCAACAGGCAGTGCAATATCAGCATACAGGCTTTTTTGGCAACTGTGCCATAGTTCTTTTTTTTTATATAGAAATTTAGCCCTCTCTGCTGTTTTATTCTCACATACAATGAATTTGTCTTCTAATCCATTCTCTGTTTTTTTTCTTAAAGCTACATGTTTATATATACCTTGATTTTGAACCAAAATGATATTTGGTTCGATAGCTACATGTTTATAAATGACGTATATATACAAATTCATGTGTGTTTTTTTTTTATAGCTACATGTTTATAAATACTTGTATATATACAAAAGCAGTTGTCCTACCTTTTGTTCTTCTGTCTTTAAGCTTCGTGTTAAAATCGTCTGCTAACTATGATCCAATTAAAGCGCGAAAAAGTAACTCCGATTTAAAAAAAAAATGTACTTGAATGTGTTCCAGCGCAAAATATCTGACGGATTTTTACCATTCTTAATTAACCCAAGCACATAAAAATACCTATAAAACGTGTCTCAGAAAAATCGTCTGCTGACTATGATCCACGTAAAGCGCGAAAAAGTTACTCCGATTTGTTAAAAAATGTACTTGAATGTGTTCAATTGAAAATATCTGGCGTTTTCCCCCTATTCTTACTTGAAGCCTACGCAAATACAATTACCCATCATACATTTCCTTGAATATATTCTTAAAAAGTTTTCGATTTGTATAATATGACCTACTATTTTCAAGTTAATTCAATATTGGGATTCATGTCGCCATACGATAGTTTCTCGGGACTATATTTACATATACTGAACTGAAATTAAAATCTACTTATTCGAAATGATCTAAAGTATATTTAAACATAATTTTTCATTGATAGATATTTCTTTAGTATTTCGGTATTGCTATAAAATTAGCATGAACTTGTTTTATAATTTAAATTTAAAATTTCAAAACTTTTAAACGATTTCTTTTCTTTCAAAATTAGATTTTAAGCATGATTTAAATCCCTTTCGGAGATTTCTCGAGGTAAAATTAAGAATTTCTAAACCTTTTCTACTTACAAATGATGTATAAAACATTGACATGTTTATTTTTAATTTGTCGGCAAAACGACTAAAATATTTATTTTTTAAGAACTTTTAGGTGAACAGAGGTCGCAAGTTTGCTGAAGCATTTTTCGATTGAACAATTTTTTTTCTTCAGGAAATTTATCTTTGATAAGATTAATTGCTTTAGCATTTCTGTTTTACCTGTAATCCAAATCCAACGCATGACACAACGATCGCCGGTCACTCCAGGTGGTAGTATTACTTCGAATGATCCATCCCCTTCGAAGTTGTTGATTGGAAGTGTATTTGAATTGGTATCCTTAAATATAAGACGTTGAAAACATTGCTCTGTAACTGGGCTGTTGCCAGCTGGACAACAGAGATCCAGCATGAAGAAGCCCCCTTCTTTCTTTCCTGTCACGGTTACTGTAACATTGATGGTGGTGCCTTCGTGGTATACCTGAGTAATATATCCTTTTGCGTATTTTGACGGGTCTTCGTGGTCAAGCGGTCCATTTTTAGGGTCTCCACATATTCCGCATTTCTGTGGTAGGTCATTGTGATCTTTAACCTACAAAAGCCAAAGAGGAATACATAAGTTTGTCGATACTTCAATGGAACAAAGACCTTTTGGGATCCTCTGATTTTGTCAGGCTAATACACACCTTAAAAATTTGAAGGCTTCAACTTCATTGGCTTGTGATCCTTTGGCTGATCAATAACTTGTACTAGATCAGAAAGTAACATGGAGTATTGTTATAGTCTTGTAAGACAAGCTTGGACTCGGGATCTGTATTTTGATAAGATTGCTTGTATGAATAAATCTGGTTTTAATCCCTTTTAGCACCAGCTGACACAAAATTTTACTCAAACATTTTTAAGTTTCTGTACATTATGCCTTTTATAGCTTGCTGTTAGGTGTGAGCCAAGCCTCCGTGTTTAAGACTATACTTTGGCCTATAATGGTTTACTTTTACAAATTGTGACTTGGATGGAGAGTTGTAATTTGGCACTCTGTGTCTCATACCACATCTTCTTAGTTTTTTTATTTCAATATATTTATTTATAGGGGATAGGGAAACAAGTTATTGCAAATTATACTAATTCCTCTCCACTTTTCTGGTGTGAGTGCTGCCTTGTAGTGATATTAGACCGTTCTTTTTCGAAAATCTACAAGGGTGACTTTACGTGACGGTGCAGGAGATATTGCTCTCTGATATTGATCTTCTATATCTAGAGATATCCTTGAAATCTGCACAAGAATACAAGTCATAAGTTTGTATAATAGAGTCAATATTCAAATAACAGCCAATGCAATACGAGTTCTTTTTAAAACTCTGTACCAATGTTGACCAAGAAACGTTAAGGCAAACAAGTTCGCCATTGACACTACTACTCTGACAAACCAGTTATCAATAATATAAAATATAATCCGTTCTAGAGATAAAGGAGTAGGTATGATTAGAGACAATGGTTGGTTTCTGAAATTATATAAACAGATTTTTTTTTTCAAACTGTTTGTGGTTTTTCCCAGAATGATACATAGAGCACCTCTGTAGCAAAATGTCTAAGACATTTTCTTGCATCTTAATATCAATAATAAGATATCAATATGAGATATTTTGGCACTATTTGCAGTTTTGTATGTGATACACGAAGCTTGAAGCCCTTGAGCACATCTAAAATATGAATGCGAAATATTTAACACATTAATGTCTTGTTTACGGGCCAAAACATGGCCGTGTACAGTTTGGAGTAGTTTTAACCTCTATTCCAAACTGTCAGAAAAGTAGATATCAAATCTCCGAGAGCAAAATTATTCAGTTATGATTGTTTTATTCGTCCTTGTGTTCGTTGCTCACTGTTAGTATAACAACAATTAGCCAGAGTTAGGGAAAGATTTAATCCGTTATAAAGTCATATGTATAGAAAAATGTGTCATTTTATATACTTCGAGTAAAATTCTGGTTATATGGTGATATTTTTTTTCAATGGCAATTACATTTCAGAATCAAGACAAAGCCTGAAATAAAACCCACAAAATTAAATCAATGTTGTAGTAATCGGAGTTAATCGAGCTCTACTATATATAGACGATGTACCAATGTCGTTGGAAACCGCAAACATGAATTGATAATAATAATCTTTCTATTTTAAACATTTACTCCATAGTTTCTTGTGACCTTCAAGATTTTTTATTCAGTACGAGTAAATATTTATTGATTTTATAAAGTTTTATGATACTACAAACAAATATTGTGGTCAAAGCTAAATAGGCTTGGTGTTCAGTGCAGCAAAATGTGTGCTGCTATACAGTCTATTCATATAAATATTCAGTACGATTAAAAGTCATTTATCAGAAAAATTAAATGTCAACAACAGTTTTACCCAAGGATGTCCATTATCACCTATGCTATTTAATTTCTTTATAAATGATTTAGTCTCACACTTTAAATGATATGAGTGTGTGTTGATATTAACGATGATAAAGTTTGCATATTACACTAAGATGATGATGTGGTTATTCTAGAAGGCGATAAAAAGAATGGCAAACTCTATTAAATGCATAAGATAAATGAGGGTCTGGAAATGGTGTGGAGATAATTATATGTCTCCCGAAGCATTGCAAATTTTATTAGATAAACTGTCATTCTACTGTAGGAGATGGAATATAACTGTAAAAAGGGACAAAACAAAAATTGTCGTATTTCGAAATGGTTGGAAGCCTGTAACTGACCATTTTTATTTCGAAGGCCAAGAACTTGAAATCGTCAAATCATATATATATCTTGGTATGCTGCTACATTTCAATGGTAAATTTGTTCAAACTCAAAAAAGAATGGCACAACAAGGAGCTAGAGCTCTATCATCTTTAATCAACTCGATGAAAAGAGTATTCATTGGTCCAAGTCAACAGTGTTTTTTATTCAATAGTATGGTTGGATCCGTTCTGAACTATGCGTCTGAGGTGTGGGGATTTCATCGGGCCAACGAAATAAAATATGTTCATAATCGTTTTTGTCGATATATACTCAACTTGGGTAAAACTGTACCAATTTTGTTTTTATGTGGGGAACTCGGACACTTTCCGATGTGTATTTCAAGAAAATATAGAATTGTTAAATATTGGTTGCATTTAATTAAGGACCAACCAAATATTGTGTATGATGTATATAAAGTTTTATGTATTGATGCTACTAATGGCAAAACAAATTGGGCATCCAATGTAAGAGACCTTTTGTTTAGTTTAGGTTTGAATTATATATGGATTAACCAGGATCACATAAATGTGTCATTTGACCTTATTAAATCACGTATCAACGATCAATATTATCAAAGCTGGTATGATAATATTAATGCTTGTGAAAAACTGTCTATCTATAAATGTTTCAAACTAGATTTTTGTTTGGAGAATTATTTACAATATGATTTTAATACCAATATACTTACAAAACTACGTAGTGGAAGCTTGAAATTATATTTAGAAACAGGTCGCTATGACAATATTCCTAGAGACAATCGTATTTGTAGATGTTGTAAAATGAATAATATTGAAGATGAATATCATTTTGTGTTGATTTGTCCTGCATATAGAACACTTAGATGTAATTTTTTGCCAAAGTATTATTGTTCATGGCCAAATACACGAAAGCTAATTTTTCTTTTACAAGCTGGGTCAAAAAGCTTAACTAAAAATCTATGTAATTATCTTAAAGCTGCATGGAAACTAAGATTGCAAATTATCAGTTAATATATTATTCATATTATTATAAGTTATCTCTGCATTATTTAATTTATTTAATTGTTCTCTGTATTCTGTCATATTTGTCATATATGTATATATGTATTATGCTAAAGCAATGTTGTTGCTAATGCAATAAAGATTCATTCAATTCATTCCGAAAAGAGTGATATTGTGCATTTAAGAACATTGTAAAATTACAAGTATATCTTATCATTGAAAAATCAACTCCTTATACTTATTTGGTTTTGATCTAGTTTTAAGTGAACTTTTATAGCATAATTTAACTCTTAAAGTAAACCTGTTGCACCTTCTGCAAATATAACATTTGATTTTGTTTATAAGAAAATGTAAATTATTATGTTGCGTTATTCATAATGTAGTTTTAAAAATATTTTATATTGTGATGATATTTATTCGCAGGAATTTGAAAAAAAAGAACAAATGCCATACATAGCAGAGCTTGCAAATTATTCCTCGGAGTATGTAAATTTAATCCATACGCTGCAGTTACAGTTACTGTTAATTATATATCCATCTTTCAAAATCAAAGGTAATTAATTAGTTCGACTTTGGGGCCATTGGAACAATATAAGTTCTAATTGGTTAAACAGTAAGGTTTTCAGTTGGGCATATATATTCTGAGTAGAAACCACAAGTGCATGGAATTTTTATATAAGGAAAACATTTTCTGATTACATCGTTGAACATTTGGGTAACATTACAGACTATATTGATATTACCTCAGTAGTTGATAATATTATGTCAAGAACATTCAGTAAGTATGATGTTGTAATTGGAAATGCAATTTGCCGCCAGGGAAAGCTGTATGTGGAGTGGCATCATTAGGAAACGAAACAGGAAGATTTGAAAATTGACTTCAAACGACGAAGCCCATGCAATGTTAAAGTGTCCATTATATTATATGACGATTTTAGTGAAATATTTGAAAACATTTTGATTGTGATTCTATGTTTTTTTTTATATTTTTTTTTTAATTATTATTATAAACAGCAATGAGTTTTTTATTCACAGATGAAAATAGCCTGTAATCTTTTTTTTAAATAGACGTAGAAATGTTTTATATTGTTAATAATAAATGTACATATAAAAAAAAGGTGTTATAAATATATTATTGAATCGAATTGAAGTGAATAATGAGTTTCAAAAATTGAAAACTATCCTTTGTTAATCGAAAAGAAGTACGTGTGTTGTCACACGTTTACTGAATTTTACAGCAAATGTAAATTGAAATTGGTTTGCCTATTTTATAATTAAGAATAATCTAAAGGAAAACATGACCAAACATATGGTAAAATCACGAGGTGCTTAAAGGATAAAAGCAAAAAAAAAAGACGTTCATTGTGTACAAATAAAAATTGGCACTTTGATCATTGTTAAATATGTTTTTCTCCAATTTTTATATTTAATGTATTAATTTTACATATTCATTTATAATAAATAATAAATAGTAAATAATAAATAATGAATAATAAATAATAAATAATATTTCCACTATTGTTATTTGCATTTAGTGAACTTTATTTGCCCCTTTTATTCAACTCGGAGCTAGGATCATCAAAATCATGATTTTGCGATTTTGTTTAAGGTTTCATGTCTTCTTCTACTTAAATATGTAAGTAATTTATTTTGTTAGTGTTTTTATTTATAAATTTATGTTTGTGTCCTGTTGTATGCCTTCTGCAATGGCAACTTGAACCGCAGTGGCGGATTCAGAAATTTTTCTTATAAAACTCATCATAGATATTGTATTTACGCGGCGCGTTTCGTATACAAAAGACTGACCAGTGACATTCGAATAAAAAAAAGTTCAATTTCCTATATAATCAACAAAGTTTTACCCCCCAAAAAAGGGGAGGATTCTTGGCACCCTCTGAATCCGCCTCTGAAACCACTACAATCCGTCGACTTTTTGAAAATAGCTAAATATATATAAGTAACTAAAGTGTACTTCTACTTAAAAAAAAATGAAAATGAATAAAATAATAGCCAAAATATACTAATCAACACAAGAAACGATACACAAGTTTGTACTCCGGTTCATCAAAAATAAAACGGTAAAGGGTACAAAAAAAACCTTGAAAATCTTTAGCCAAAAAAAATCTTTTGCAAAATCAAATGCATATTTCCAGAATATGTCAAAGTTTTGAAGAAAGTAAAATCCTTTTGCGGAATATAGTTGCCAAAAAACTCTCCGTAATTTCGGGGTAAATAATTTACTATTTCAATATCTCATATGTTAATAAGTACATGTTTACGTTTCAATTTTTCAGTTAAACTATCGCTTTTTATATTTTGGATAAAAATTTATATTTGAAATGAATAAATATCCAAAAAATCACGTATCAAGTTGCCGTAAATAATGTTAATGATATTGACAAGATTGGTTGATGGTTTATTACTTTATGCCACATCAGCACATATTTACTGTACCAATTGAGCATATTTTTATAAGCTTGCAATTGGAAACTTGTATGCAATTTTATAATATATCGAAAACGTATACAATTTTTCTGTACATTTTGTTGACTAGTATATAGCATTTACCAATTTGAACAAAATATCTAGAGTATATACTTACAAATGTACCTCCACAGTTTACATTCATGTCATCGTGGTTTGCAATAATATTGCTAGCAAATGATGCAGCTCCAAAATATCTCCATATAGAATTACGGGATGCTGGATTTTTTAAATATCCACTACCATCAACGGAAAAATAACACAGAAATAGAACAAAAGTCACCAGAAAAATATCTCCCTTCATTTTAATTGCCTTTTTTTCAATAAAACTTATGAAAATTCATTTAATCATCTTCATGTGAGAAATTCTTCCGCAATTTCTGAGCTATCCTTCCGTGGAATAACTTTTCGTAAAACCAGAAAAATGTCAAAAAGTTGCTTCAGGCTATCGTGCAATCGTATCATCATTCGGTCATTTCCGTCAAAGTTTCGGGAATATGTTTACATATAGCTTCCCTTTTATGTGAAGGAGAGGCAGTTTTGATCACAGTGCGAGTTGTTTTCTTAAATGCTGGACATTTAAGTTATTATATTTACAATAATAGTTTTAAAAGTTGATGCCCAAATTATATTTTTGTTCGATGAATATTTAAGAAAAAAAAATCGTCATAGCAATTTTCGATTCAAAATAGGCCAAATATATGCCGGTTTCAAATATTCTTTTTTGGAATTTTTCTAAATATAGGATTAACTAACAAGAAATCGGACGTGTAATATAATTTAATTTAATTAAAAATTCTGTGAAATAGATTGTAAAAAAGGGACTTTTCCCACGGTACTCAAATGCCAAATTGTATTGATGGATTACTCGGAAGTTTTCGAACAAGTATATTACATATCCAGACCGTTATGGTTACGTCTTCAGCATGTAATTTTACATGATCGTTGATATACAAATGATTAACTTTATATTCCATTTTTTACTTATTGAAAATTAATTCAAAGTAAAAAATGTTGATTGAATGGATTCTGATGTGACTAAATTGATAAAAAAAAAATTCAAATCACAACATAGCATAGCATACATAACATCATAATTATATATATTGATAAGCGGGTAGTTACTGTAAAACTGGTGTATATATCAAGCATTTCCTGTTTATTATATGGAAATAAATAACATTTCTTATGCTTCGTAATGATATATTAAGTTACGACAACTACAACTGAGTTTTATTGTAAACAGTGGCGGATCCAGAAATTTTCATAAAAGGGTGGGGGGAGGGGTACTGACTACATAAGAGTGTTTCCACAAAAGGGGGACGGGCCCCCTGGTCCCCTCTAAATTCGCCTCTGGTAAAATGTTCTTATATTGAGCTGCTACACCCCTTTCCATTTGTTTATGTGGTTGTCGCTTGTAATTCAGTTATCGACGTTGTTTGATATCTGTTATATTGTTTTCTATTGTATTTTTAATATGAATGTCGTTTGAATTGTTTCATATTTTTGTGCATTCATGTCCTTTTATAGCTGGTCATACAATATGATTTTTTTCTCGTTGTTGAAGGCTACTTACATATGTTGACATAATTGTTTGTATCCTAGTCATTTAAACTCTGGTGGATAGTTGTCTCAGCAATTATACCTCATCTCCTTTATTTTTTATTTTCTCGTTTGATTTATGCCAAATTTGTCATGTGAGGACCTTTTATTGATTGTTATGCAATCATGATCAGTTTTGCTCATTGTTAAAGTCGGTAGCCTATATAGTTGCTAACTTCTTTTAAGCCATTAGGTATCTTTGATTCAATGGTAATCATATTATTTCAATATAAATTGGATAAACTAAATCACCTCATTCAAAATCCATAGGAGACAGAGTAACATATGTAGGCTTGTTTCTGTATCCTATTTGTGAATGTGAATCTATAAAATGTATTTAGATAATTCGTGATAAAATTAAAGAACCTTAGTGAGCGCGCTCACATACCCCACGTCCCCACATTGTCATTGGAGAAATGAAATAATTGTAAGAAAAGAAAATTGCATAAGAAACAAAAATTGCATCATAATTTTCTGTCAATATGCACATCTACGTAGTATGTCCTTATTATCTACAAAGTTTCATGAAATTCTGTTGTATGGTTTCAGAAAAGTTGCGATGACGATCTGTTGCAGTAGTATGATTTAAGCAAATAAGTTCAAAGGGGCGTAACTCCTGGAAAAAAATTTGAATCGTAATTTCCTGTCGATATGCACATCTACGTAGTATGTCCTTATTATCTACAAAGTTTCGTGAAATTCTGTTGTGTGGTTTCAGAGGAGTTGCGATGACAAACTGTTGCAGTAGTATATACTAGAAATTGACAATGAGGGTCGGTTGAAAACAAAACTTTACGACAAAAGAGATGATTTCAGCTTTCCAATTCTGAACTTTCCATTTCTAAGTAGCAACATTCCAGCAGCACCTGCATACGGGGTATATATCTCCCAATTGATACGATACTCCCGTGCTTGCATTTCCTATCATGATTTTCTTGATAGAGGGTTACTGCTCACAAGGAAGCTATTAAACCAAGAGTTCCAAATGGTAAAGTTGAAGTCATCTCTTCGTAAATTTTACGGACGCCATCACGAGTTGGTTGACCGTTATGGAATAACCGTTTCACAAATGATATCGGATATGTTCCTTGCGTCGTAACTACAATCCCCTTCCCTTTCATGAATGTGACCTACCGAATAAGACTATTTACCGGATTTGTAATCACATAAGCAACACGACGGGTGCCACATGTGGAACAGGATCTGCTTACCCTTCCGGAGCACCTGAGATCACCCCTAGTTTTTGGTGGGGTTCGTGTTGTTTATTCTTTAGTTTTCTATGTTGTGTCATGTGTACTATTGTTTTTTTGTTTGTCTTTTTCATTTTTAGCCATGGCGTTGTCAGTTTGTTTTAGATTTATGAGTTTGACTGTCCCTTTGGTATCTTTCGTCCCTCTTTTAAAGCAAATAAGTTCAAAGGGGCACAACTCCTCCAAAAATATTGAATCGATATTTCCTGTCGATATGCACATCTACATATTATGTCCTTATTATCTAAAAAGGTTTCGTGAAATTCTGTTGTGTGGTTAGAGAGGAGTTGCGATGACAAACTGTTGCAGTAGTACATTAAAGTAAATAAGTTCAAAGGGGAGTAACTCCTAGAAAAAAAATTGGATCGCAATTTCCCGTCGATATGCACAACTACATAGTATGTCCTTATTATCTGAAAAAGGTTTCGTGAAATTCTGTTGTGTGGTTTGAGAGGAGTTGCGATGACAAACTGTTGCAGTAGTACATTAAAGTAAATAAGTTCAAAGGGGCGTAACTCCTAGAAAAAAATTGAATCGCAATTTCCCGTCGATATGCACAACTACATAGTATGTCCTTATTATCTGAAAAGGTTTCGTGAAATTCTGTTGTGTGGATTGAGAGGAGTTGCGATGACAAGAAACAGGACTGACGGACTGAGGATTGAGGACGGACGGGTCAAAAACATTATACCCTCTGCAACCCGTTGCGTGGGGTATAATAATTTTTACATCAAAGGCCATCCATATATGTTATTCGTGTTTCTTTGTGTTTAGGTTCTGTGTAGCATTTTCTGGACTTGTTTGTCAATTATTCGTTTTATTCGTTTTATTCGTTTATCGTAATTTGCAATTTTTACATCGCGATGACCGATACCTCAAGAACGTTTTGCGGATAATATGGATGCCTACTAAAACCTACTCTACTAGAAAAATCGAATTATTCCTTGCGGTCATCCGATTTTCAGTACTTCACCATTTATATAATCAAAAATCTAAGTACATTTTTAGATTCAGCATATCAAAGAACCCCAATGATTCAATTTTTGTTAAAATCAAACTAAGTTTAATTTTGGACCCTTTGGACCTCAATGTAGACCAATTTGAAAACGGGACCAAAAATTAAGGATCTGCATACACAGTTAGATTAGGCATATCAAAGAACCCCAATTATTCAATTTTTGATGAAATCAAACAAAGTTCAATTTTGGACCCTTTGGGCCCCTTATTCCTAAACTGTTAGGACCAAAACTCCCAGAATCAAACACAACCTTCCTTAAGTGGTCATAAACCTTGTGTTTAAATTTCATAGATTTCTATTTACTTATACTAAAGTTATGGTGCAAAAACCAAGAAAATGCTTATTTGGGCCCTTTTTGGCCCCTTATTCCTAAAATGTTGGGACCAAAACTCCAAAAATCAATCATAACCTTCCTTTTGTGGTCATAAACCTTGTGTTAAAATTTCATAGATTTCTATTCACTTTTACTAAAGTTAGAGTGCGAAAACTAAAAGTATTCGGACGACGACGCCAACGCAAACGTGATACCAAGATACGACCAAAAAATTTTCAATTTTTGCAGTCGTATTAAAAGTTGATGGCGACAGCAAACAGACAGATTGATGGATGGACGACAATGACAGAACCAAAGTGATTGCAAAAACTCAAATGGCCTTTTAGGCCAGATGACTATTTGAACATACTAGTACTTGGTGAATCTGTTTCTTTGTTATTTCTACTTAAGGGTAGGGTATAATTTGTTGTCAAAAAAATACTATATGGGTCTTTTAGAGTTAAAGTCAAATGTATGTATTTTATTAAATCTATGCTGGTTTTTTTTTATAGAAATATGCCCTTTTCATGAATTATCAAGCCACAAATAGAGTAAATTCAATAAAATTGCAAAACCATGAAAAGACTTGACTATTTGACCTTTACACATACAAAAAAGATGTGGTATGATTGCCAATGAGACAACTCTCGACAAGAGACCAAATGACACAAAAATGTACAACTATAGGTCACCATACAGACTTCAATAATAAGCAAAGGCTATACAGCATAAACAAAATATGGAGCACAACTGATTTCTAAAACGATATTTAAAAGATATTAAGTGTATTTTATTTGTGTTTATTCATGATCAATCTTTTTTGGTGAACACTTGTATTGTATGTTAATTAAGCCAAAATCTTCTTGACAATGAGCCTACTTTATGCTAAAAATCTAGCTTCTTAATAAATAAAAGAATATGTGGTATGAGTGCCAGAGAAACAACTCTCCATCGAAGTCACAATTTATAAAAGTAAACTATTATAGGACAAAGTATGGTCTTTAACACAGAGGATTGCTCACATCAAACAGTAAGCTTTTAAGTTTTAAGTTGTCATAAAACTAAAAAGTGTCATTAAGGCGTGGCTAAAAAAATCTTTGAAGTCTTTCTTCCAATGCTTAACAATGTAATTTGCATGCTTAGCATGTTTTAGTTCTATTGAATTAATAGGACCAAATAAGCCCCAAAGTGTACCTTGTCTATTATTCACAACATTTAACAAGAGTGCACACGCTGAAATGTCTCGCCTTCTTTACTAATTATTGATATTATGTTGATAGTCCTAAGTATAAAGCTTTATTAAAAACTGTCACATAAACTTAGCATTAACCAAGATAACTAAACAAAGACCAATGAACCATGAAAATGAGGTCAAGGTCAGATGAACCATGCCAGGCAGACATGTACAGCTAACAATGCTTCCATACAACAAATATAGTTGACCTATTACTTATAGTTTAAGAAAAATAGACCAGAACACAAAAACTTAACACTGAGCAATGAACCGTGAAAATGAGGTCGAGGTCAAATAAAACCTGCAGGACTGACATATAGATCATAAAATATTTCCATACACCAAATATAGTTGACCTATGGCATATAGTATTAGATAAAAAGACCAAAACTCAAAAACTTAACTTTGACCACTCAACTATGAAAATGAGGTCAAGGTCAGATGACATCTGCGTGCTAGACATGTACATCTTACAATCATTCCATACAACAAATATTATAGTAGATCTATTGCATAAAGTATGAGAAAAACAGACCAAAACACAAAAACTTACCTATAACCACTGAACCATGAAAATGAGGTCAAGGTCAGATGACACCTGCCAGTTGGACATGTACACCTTACAGTCCTTCCATACACCGAATATACTAGACCTATTGCTTATAGTATCTGAGATATGGACTTGACCACCAAAACTTAACCTTGTTCACTGATCTATGAAATGAAGTGAAAACTGTCTGACGGGCATGAGGACTTTGCAAGGTACGCACATACCAAATATAGTTATCCTATTACTTATAATAAGAGAGAATTCAACATTACAAAAAATCTGAACTTTTTTTTCAAGTGGTCACTGAACCATGAAAATGAGGTCAAGGACATTTGACATGTGACTGACGGAAACTTCGTAACATGAGGCATCTATATACAAAGTATGAAGCATCCAGGTCTTCCACCCTCTAAAATATAAAGCTTTTAAAAAGTTAGCTAACGCCGCCGCCGGATCACTATCCCTATGTCGAGCTTTCTGCAACAAAAGTTGCAGGCTCGACAAAAACTAATACTGTGGATTCATTTATTTTCGTGGGTACCAATTTTCGTTGATTAAGGAAAACTTAAATTTTTGTGGATATTTGATTTCGTGGTTTTGCCGAAGTCTGAATCAAAGCCTATAGAAAATTTGATATTCGTTGAACATTTAATTTCGTGGTTCACCTGTACCCACGAAATCCATGAAAATTGGTATCCAATGAATAATAGTGAAATCACAGTAGTACAGGTTAATTGTCAATTAAAGATCATATGGTGACCTCTGCACATCTATTTTGGTTTATTTAAATATGCTTATTCAGGTTGTCTTTTCGATCCAGCTTCCTCCTTTTAGAAGGGCGATAAGAACTTTAAGAGTATCTTTCTGGGAGAGACTTGAGTGAGGCATAATAATAACTATTTCAAACTTCTTACCACTGGTTTTATTGCGTGGCATGAAAAATCACTCTCAAACTTTTTATATACTAGTAATAAGAAAATAAAAATGACAAACATACATGCAACAGAATGACCTGCATAATAAATTAAGTACTTTTGATAAATAGTTTGTAGAGCAAAAAAAAAATATAAATGTTTCTATCTTTCAACTGTTGTAATACATATATAATTATTAAGGCTGAAGTTGGTCATATGAGCTGTGTTATGCCAATGCCATTATGAAACAAATGAAATTATTTCTAGAGACTTGTTTAGCATTGTATGTCCGCCTTTTTGGGGGATTTTTTTTTGCATGATTGGACCCCCGCCCTTTATAAAAAGTTTTGAATCTGCCACTGATAATTACAATGTACTGAAATACTATTCTAAGGATCAAAAACCTATATTTAAATAATATCCTATAAAAATCAAAGTGCTTGTGAGCACTGTAGGACAGAGTGCCTTCATTCTGCAATGGGAAATTAAATTTAAACATTGCATTGATTTGAACAAGGGAACACATTGGGGCAAAATTTTGAACTGAAGTTCAAACACTAAAAAAATAAAATTCACAAAGTTAGAGATGAAAAATTATCACAATTTGATCATGCACCAACCACTTATACACAAAGAAGTAGGTCATCAAGTATCTTGTTATACTAGGTGTCTAGAAAGGAAAGAAAATTGTGTGAAAAAAACAAAGTTATTACATTGTTCCTCTAACTTATTACTTATACAGGTAAGTGCATTCAATATAATCAATATCCACATTACTTCTGTCTCATTTTAAATAAGGATTTCTAGAAAATAATCTATAATAAGTAACTTCTTGTACACTTTCTGATTTAGAATGAAAAAAAAAAAAAAAAAAAAAGGAAAATTTCTCTTTAGTATTAATCAGTTCTCTCTTTCAATATTTTACCGAAGTATATACAGTTATAAACAACAACATAACATGGCTAGAACAATTTTCACTACGATATACATCCTGCAGTATACAGCACAAAAATAAAAATTTCACAGAAATTAAACAAGCATATTTTTAAAAACGTAAAAATTAGCCTGACAACTATATAGCAGTCATGCGGAAAATCTTTCTCCACCTTGTTAATAATGACATGATAACCTTTAGAACTTATTTACTCCACCATCATTTACACTATAAGAACTGTAAACATTTGTTAAGGTTTAAATTCAGTACAAAATTTCTTTAACTCATCTTCATTAGTTCTAACTATAATAATTCTGATAACATCTTAAAATGTTTTCAAATAAAGCTCCTCAATTGCTTTCCCTTTCCAACACTGCATATTCACCAATCACCAAAGGGACAACATTAAGAAGTTTGTCTCATCGAAATAAAATTTCCCACAATGCACTGGTTCTGACTCTACCATGAATTGGGAAAATCCCTTCATCAATATATCTTATCATGTGTCTATTTTCGTTAATGATCTTGTTCTTTTAAACCTGAATCTGATGTAAGAAATGACAGCTCCCACAATGCAATAGTTTCAGAATCTATCATCAAATGGGAATACTCCTTCAACAATGTATCTAATCATGTGTCTCTTTTCTTTGGTGATCTTATTCATTTCAGCCTGAGTCTGTAGCAAGAAGTTCATAGGTACCTGGTTTACACCCATGTAATATGCTGAAATTTAAAAAAAATAAGAACTAATTAACAAAGGCACCAAATTTATGTGAGTGCAGTGGCAAATCTGTCATGCATGTTCATTACTCTTAGATTGTTACCCTGTGTTTTTGTGAGGGTTTTTAATATGCTTAAGTGATGATAATTTCCCATGTTTTTTAACAGTTTGTTTTAATGCTGCGCTGCTAAGCCAATGTCCCAGTGAAGGAGTAGTGAACACATTAACCCCACCACATTCTTAATGTACCTGTCCAAAGTCAGTTATCTGTAATTCAGTGGTTTTGCTTGGTTGCTTTCCCTCATTTTTTTGGGTTGCCTTATATGTTTTGTTGGTTATTTCATTGGTATACAGTTTCACATTTCATTATATCATGGCCTTTTACATCTGATTATACAATACAGGTTTTGCTCATTGTTAAAGGTCATACAGGTGAATATTTGTCTGATTGTCAATCATACCACAACTTTTTATAATCCAAAGTAAGAGAAAGGTTAAAGATTTAGAAAAGATATTCAAACTAATAAGCTAAAAACAACTGACAATGCCCTGTTAAAAAAGAAAAAAACAAGAGCTGTCAAAATGACAGTAAACCGGATTCTTTAACATTTATTTGTGTTCTGGCATTTATCAATATTACAAGGACCAAAACTCCTAATAGGAAATTTTAAAAGGTTTGGTTGAACGGTTCATGAGTAAATGCACGGACACAACATTTTTTAAATTTTGAACTGTAACTCCTGAACGGTAAAAGTCAAAATCGTCATTATTGAACTTGACCTCCATTTTGTTGTCAGTAACAACATATTAAAATTTTAAAAGGTTTGGTTGAACGCTTCATGAGTAAATGCAAGGACAACATTTGGTTGACGGCGGTCGCCCGGCCGCCGCCGTACATCCCCAAATCAATAACCGACATTTTTGACACAAAAATCTGGTTAAAAACCATCAGAAGACATACAACATTATACAAAACATAAAATAGAAATATAAAGACTGAGCAACTAGACTCTACCAAAAACTGGGGGTAATTCCAGGATCTCAAGAGAACTTTGAAAACTATCTACTTACTTTCGTCCTTACAACAGGTATAGAATGCTGTCCAAGCAGCTCCTGAGTATATCTCCCTGGGTAATGGAAACTCATGGGTCAGATACAGTAACTCTCCTAGAAAACTGTAAGCATGTCTGTATATATCCTGTAAATAATAATAAAATCAACACTTATTGACCATGCTTTACAGGTAAACAGAAAGGGGGAATTATAGATTGATGCAATAACGATTGACCATTGGTGTTAAATGCCACTTTCAGAACAATGAGCTACATAATGGCAGCCAGTGTTTATTATTGGGAGGAGTCAAACAACCCTGCCATGTGTGGGTTTCAAACTCACAACCTAAGTGTTGACAATCTAGTGATGCAGTTGATTGATTTATTTTTGGTTGCATGTGGCAATTAATGTAGAAGTTGAACTACTTACACTGATAAGCCACCGAGTTGACTATAAGATCTTGGATTTACTGCATATAATAAACCATATTGTAGCATTATTTTGTGTTAACTGGGTGCAGATTTAGTTAGATTTACATTCTATGCTATAGTTTGTTCCACATGACAGAGACTGTTGTTTTGACTCCTTTATTTCAAGGTCCAGGAATGAGAGTTTGAAGGTTATGCTAGTTCTTGTCAAGAGAAAATATGACAAAGGCATTGTCAAATAAGATGCAACTGCTTTTAGAAAAGTCTTTATTCTAATATAAAATAAACCAAAGACAATAATGCAACATTACATTGTAGTTATCTAATATCAGTCAATGAAGCATAACATATAGGTCTCGGTGACATTTTTTTTTATGACAGTTTGCTAAACTTTCCTAGAATAAATGTTCAAAGTAATATGGGTCAATGATATTGCAGAAAGTAAATTCAAATTTTCTATAAAGATTATTTGCAAGAATTGAGACCACACATAGAGATATTGCTTACACACAGATTTCTCAGTCACCTTCAAATGACACCACCTCGGTACCTTCATTACTTCATCAAAGGAGAACTGGTTATTTGATCTTAGGGAAGAATACAACTCAAAGCCATCATAAATAACCAATGTCTTTTTATTTTATGCCCTCTGGCAACATATCAAATTCCACACTTATATATATGGCAAGGATTTTTCTTTTTTGTACATACTTTAACAACATAAAGGGGGACATGGCTTTTCATTTGGAGTAAATAAGAAGGCCATCATGGTTCTTCTGTGAATTCATTACCGTATAGCGGGTTAATTTTTCGCAGGGTGTAAAGTTTTGCCTATTTTCGCGGATAGAAGAAAATCGCCAAAATAAATTCCGCCAATTTAAAAGTGTACATGCAAATTAAAGGTATTAATAAAGGTTATGAATCTGGCAAAATATTTCGTATACCTTATTCAATGAAAATTGCGAAATTTCACACCTGCAAAAATAACCCGCTATACAGCATGTACAGTATTATGAGTTGAATACATTTGTACCATATTTGGTTAATTTCATGATTATAGGTGAATTAAATTTAAAAGTACAATTTTTCTCTAGGCTTGTATGCAGATTTTGGCACCAGTGGCAGATCCAGAAATTTTCATAAGTGGGGGCCCATTGACTGACCTGAGAGGGGGCCGGCTCCAGTCACACTTCAATGATTCCCTATATAAGCAAGTTCAACCAATTTTTTTCCCAAAAGGGGGGGGGGGGGGCGGGCCCCTGGCCCCCCTAAATTCGCCTCTGGGCACAACCATGAAACTTAATAGCATTGTTATATCTTATTCACAAACATTAAACTGCTCCGCATGTGGCACCTTATTAATATTGTTGGTATCTCATTGAATTTTTTTAATATACATACAAGTATGAATATCAATATTCATGATATTGCACCTGCAAATCTATCTTCTGAATTTTAACTTTCATGTTTTATCGTTTAAAAAAGCAATAACATGCAATTGTTTAAAAGTTTTAATATTTCAGTTATGTTTAAAATTTATGATTTCAAAAGCTGAAGGACTTTTACCTATAGACTACAGATTAAAACTTTGCATATATATGTGTAGAACATTTTGCTCCCACTTTATCAAATGTACTTTAGAGAATATTTGCTTGTCATTACTAATTCACAGGTCAAGAAACGATGACATAAAGTCACGTAATTATCACATTAACCACACAGGAAGTGACGTCTAGGTGTCAATTAAAGAGGATATGATTACCAAATATGTTTGGACAAATTTGATATTATTCTAATACCCAAGCTATTCAATATATAACATAATCAGATATTTTTTTAATTGATTTTTTTTTATTATTTCTTTTGTTAAATTCTTTGAAATGATCATCATACAGATCTAGATAGATATTTTTGATCAGGACACTAATGCATGAATGTTTAACAGAACCACATTCTACCAAAATACTATTAGTACATGTATGAAGCTCTTCATGGTGTTTAAAGAGGGGAGGATAAAAAAAAAATGCAAAAAAATAAAATTAATTAATAGAGAAAAACAAGAAAACATATTAAGGAATAGAGAATAATGGAGCGCAAAAAGATTAAATATCTGTGAAAAATAAAAGAATTAGGTAATACGTGTGTATAGTACTGATTACAGACATGAACCATTTATGGATTGAAGAAATCATATACATTACAGACTTATTTAATAATAATATAATTTTGGTGAGAATTTTTAGCATGTTTAGCATACATGCATAAGAGTTATTTTTGAGGATGTAAAAAGAAAAATATTAGAAATGAAGGATCCCTCATTCAGACCCTCCTAAATCAAATCTGGCCGTTTAACATCTGACATAATACATCTCATATTAGACAAGGAAGTTAAAATCAACCAATCAAAACATTCCTGACAAATAATTATGTTCAAACAAGTATAGACACATTTCAACTTAAGGCATTCATACAACACGATTTATTTTTATTCTTTTAACCCAACCTTAGTGAGTAATTTTGTTCTATGAATGACTCTGTCATAATACATGCACAATATTAAGGTATTTAAAGAATCCTAGAAAGAATCAATCATAATATCGTAATTTTTTTCCAAAATTTTTGACATTTTTCGTGAAATAAATGACTTGGATTTCACTATTTTCAAGGCATCAGCATTCAAAGCAACAACCATAAAATTATATATATACCAAAACTAGCTGACCAATGCCATATTTAAAAGGTTAAACTTAATATTTTTTTAAGAATAAATTTGGGGCTAAATTTTAAAGTGTCACCATATGAATACTAAATTATTTCCTAAATACACATGGTGAATGGGAAATGTACTATACACACCCCTACTTTCAACCCAATTTGTGAGGGTTTTCCCCTATGAGAGGCATTAACCTTACACTTGAGATCGTCAATCATATGACCTACTTTAGAATGTACCCTCAAAAAAGGCATTTCAAGGAGATATAATACTTTAAGGCAATAAGAACAAATATACTCATTCAAAAACAAAGAACTTCATGCCATGCATGACAGTATGGATAGGGGTCCTTCATTGTATTATTATTTAACTTTTTAGACCAATTTTCTGTACTCTTGATCTGTTTTAACCTTATTCATTAATATTCTTTATATTTCATATATTTTGGCTATTTTTTATATTTTTGGTCCTTTATTCTGCACTTATTGGACCATTATTCTCTATTCTGTTAATCCCCATCCAGACCCTTATCTTTATGAGAGGCATTGGGTCTTCATGGAAATTTTGATACCTTGCTACGTATGAATGTAGTGACAGAAATTTAACACAGTAGTAAATGAGCCCCTGGCAGAGAAATAACCTGTACTATATTGAACTTAAGACAGGAGGGAAATGTTTTCGTGACAAGCACCTAAGGTAAAAATAGTCAAGTGTAATTCCCTTCAAAAGTGTGAAGAAAGTTGTAAAGTTATGGTGGCATAATCTTTTACTACAGACATTTTGTCTTTTCTGATATTTCAAATATGAAAATTTCACATGAAAACTTGAAATGTCACAGTTCATGGGTACTTCCCTGTAGAACAGTACTGAGTAGGTTTTTTTATACAATTCATTACTTATCATTGAATACCACTTTCATTGATTTTCTGGGTATAGGTAAACAATAAATTCAAATGTTCAATGAAGTATAAATTGACTATAGGCCAGTATACAAACTCTTTGAAAAAAACATACTCAAAATTAAACATTCTGGAAAATACTATTTTCATCTATACATGAAAATTGGTATACATGAAAATAGATAAATCCAGGGTATCACATTTTCCCATCAAAATTTTGGTAACAGTCATATTAATATCTTAATGAATTTTTTTTCAGAAAAATAAGTTATGGTCTGAGCCTATAAATAAGGGACTAGAAGTATTGCTAAGGTTCTTTTAACAGCAAAAAATTACATTCTATGACTTACCTGAAACCATGAACCAATGGACACACATCTCGGTGTAGGTCTGAGAGGAATTTGTTGGTAGTGCTTCTCATTAGGTCTACCGAGTGCTAAAGCCGCCAATGCTAGGAATTCTTTGTCAATGATATGAAGATTTCTACCCCAGTTCTGTAGAAGGAAGTACCTCAGCAGGTATACTATAAAACCATTCTTTCTACCATATCTGTCAAACCATACTACATCTTTACCAGCTGCAAAAAAAAAAAGCTGTTGTTGGGTAGCTGTCTGACTTTGTGTACCAGTATATACCTCATATCTAGCTATAGCCAATCATTTAAAAATATTAACTTTTTCTAAATACAAATCAAATTGCCTATTGGGTATCTAAGTTGATCTCCTACTCCTTAAAAAGATATTGATTATCAGATTCGATAATTTGCAGCAATTAAGATTCAATTAAAATAGTTTGGTACATGCACAAAAGGGGTATTTGTGAAACACAATATAGGTTATTTCTTCTTTATAATAACATAAAATACATATATGCTAGGGGAATTAACTCTTGTTTTTCAAAATTGGACATAAGACTTGCTTTTTCAATTATTTCTATAAAAAGCTTCATATTTGAATTGCTTGAATTGTATCAAATGAACCTTATGAAGGTCAGAAATTTAAGCAGATTTATTTTTATATCTACTGTAACCTCTATTTAAGCAATGACATCTGTTATTCAAATTTGTTTTAGAAATTTGTTTATGTTGCTGTTTGGATATATACCATTATATAAAATAACCATATATTAACCTTTATAGAATCATTGGGTGGCTGTCTCATCTCTTTTTATGGAAAGAAAAACTACTAAAACTTTATAGTATCATTGGGTGGCTGTCTCATCTCTTTTTATCGAAAGAAAAACTACTAAAACTGTTCTGAACAATCTTACTATTTTCAGTTAATTTTTAAATGTCTTCTGAAATAGTAATTAAATGTCTTAGAAATTTAAAATTGAAAAAAAAGTGAAATAACATATAAAATGTAAGGTATTAACCAGAACCCAGAAATATTTTAGTCCAGCCTTAACATCTTTTATTTGTATTTAGCTTTTTTTAATGTTTGGGATTTTGTGTACCTGAAGCGATACTTGTATTCTTAAACAATGTTTTAATCTCAAAACTCTTTCAAATTGAAATATATGTCTGAGGGATAGTTTTCTAGTAATTAATACATTTTGAAAACCTTTAAGTTGCAGATGCCACTTGCATTGTATCTAAATATAAGAACGAAAGGAAAAAGAGGTCCAAATTGATCAATTTTGTAAATGTATTTTTTTTTTAGGTTTGAGTATCAAAAATGCTGATATTTCTGTATCCCTGTTTGTATTTTACTCACGTTCCTCTTGATGAGACATGACATGATGAAAATGTTTCAGGTTCCAGAATATCTTATCTTGTTGTATTTTATGTATAACAGGGAGGTCAGGATCATCTGATGCCATTATCTTAAATGTAAAATAGAAGTTTAGTATTTTTTATTTGAAATTTGAAATTTTGAATACTTGTTTTAAATTAAGGCTATTCCATTTAAAAATAATTTTCAATATTTCCTTTACTTAAAAGCATGTACATGATTTTTTTTCTCTACTGAGCCTCACTTCTTTCATTAAAAACTTAATTATCCAACAGGTAAAATTTGCATCAAATTTAAGCAAAAAAGCTATATCCTCTGTTTTGTGATGTCAATGTTCATGGACCAAACTTGCAGAATTTTGTTTTATTGTCAGCACATTTTTTTTAAGATTTTGTTATGTATCGCTAAAAGAGTTAATAAATACAAGTATTTCAATTTATTGAATTGTGTAGGAAACAAGAACAGCGCTCTTATACAAATCTTTATGAGGGTCCCTCATTTCATTCTTAAATTTTTTATACCATTTGTTTCTTTTCTCTATCTATTTTGTCCATTTTTCTGTACTTCCTCTTTAAATAACCAGTTATTCTTTATTCTTTAGTTTTTATTCTATCATTCTTCAATTATTTTCACCAATTATTCTGCACATTTTGGTAATTTTCCTCTATTCTATTGACCCCCAATCAGACCCTCATGTTAAAAATTTGCTTCAATTATAAAATCTTATGGTCAGTTTTGTACCTTTACTTGTGAAGCTATCTTGTATAAAAACTCATACATGCCACTAAACGAAGGCCTGAGAAAAGTTCTCACTCAGAGGGGTTTGAGTTAAAGGGGAGTAACCTATTACAAAAAAAACCCACAACTACTTACTCCAGCAGACTTAAAAGGCTCCCACGGATTTCTCCCATGTTCATTAACCAGACATTCCTGCCTTGGAAGAACTATGCGATAAATTCTACCTCTTAATTCTGCCAATGAGACTTCAACACAAGGCCATCCTTGAGAGTTGTCTTCAAGACACATCCTATGCCAGTAAAAGTTATTATGCATAGCCATGATGTTTGATGGAAGTGTACCATTAATTATTCTCTCTCCAATCAGCTGTGAAAAGTAACCTTTCTGTGGAGGTTTTACTGTATTTTCTGGGTAGGATAATGTATAAAAATTGCGACTATGCTGGACAGCATTACAAAACTGAGGATTATGTCTCTGAAAAAAATAAAAAAATTTAAGTAAAAAACATTTTAAAGATCAAGCAAATCAGTATGAATGTATTTATTAAAGTTGAGCTTACATGTGTTTCTATTTTGTAAACAATCACACATGAGTGTGTGTCCGCATAGTGTTGATCTATTGGTGTTTATATAAGATAAACAGGTTTATGTTTAAAATATACTAGAACACACCTGTGATATCGCGGGTCCGTGACTGAATTAAAGTATATAACTATGCGCAAGCCTTATTTTAGTATTAGTATTGTCATCTGATAAAGTCATACCGATTATGAGATACACAGTTTTCTCTGCTTTCAAATCTTTCTGTTTGAACCCGTTGAACTGGAACTTATCAATTATTGATAATATTAATTATTTGGAAAACAAAAGGTCCTGGAATGGAGTACTTTTTAATCAACAGCATTGTCCTATATTAGTTATAAATAAAGTTGAATTCTTTGATTTGCTGTTTTACGTCATGCCCGCTAACAAATTGAAAACTGTACCTATACGCCTTATTTTAGTCCAGATTTTTAGTATTCGTATTGTTATCTTAGAAAGTCTAACTGATTAAAATACTGCAATAGGTAACAATTTGACAATTAAGTAGTGTCAACCCTGTGATTATGACCCATGTAATACTATATATAGCATATTAATCCTGAATACACCGTTTGGTGGTGCGCCTGTCAGATGTGGAACGTACAGATAAGGTATTCGGTAACAGGTGAATATACTATTGGTATCGGTATCGGACTCGACCCGGAACTTCTTAATTATTGGCAATATTAATTACGTGGAAAACAAAAGGGCCTGGAGTGGTGTAATTTTCAATCTACACCTTTGTACTATATTAGTTATATATAAAGTTGAATTTTTTTATTCATCGTTTTTACGTGATGACGGCTGTCAAATTGGACCTCGTAATTTTAGTATTATAGATTCGTATTGTTATCTTAGAAAGTTTAACTGATTAAAATACTACAATAGGTAACAATTTGACAATAGAGTAGTGTACATGTCAACCCTGTGATTATGACCCGTGTAATACTACATTTTTGTATATAGCATATTATTCCTGAACACCGTTTGTTGGTTCGTCTGTCAGATGCGGAACGTACAGATAAGGTAATCGGTAACAGGTGAATATACTATTGGTATCGGTATCGGACTCGACCCGGAACTTCTTAATTATTGGCAATATTAATTACGTGGAAAACAAAAGGGCCTGGAGTGGTGTAATTTTTAATCTACACCTTTGTACTATATTAGTTATATATAAAGTTGAATTCTTTGATTCGTCATTTCTACGTGATGACGGCTGACAAATTGGACCTCGTAATTTTAGTATTATAGATGATATTTCGGATTGGTCAATATTTGTCGCATTGGGTAAATATATTGTAAATAGCACAGGATTTTTAAAACGGGAATAGTTTTCTTGTTAAAGTAAGTTAAGATATAATGTCATTCGACGCTCGTATACTGTTCAGAAAAGTGCAGTTTATTAGTTTATTTTAAGTAAAGACCCTCCTCCCCCCCAGTTGTATGCTTGTATTTATGAAATATTTTATGCATAGATAGATAGATATTAATACTACCAGTATGACATTGTTTGGTTGATCATGAAGACCTATAATATATAGGTATATGTATATATGATTTCTCATTATGATTTTCTATTTTGTAGGCTGGCGTGTACTACACAGCGGTGATCCGGTATCTGATGACATCGGGATTCAAATTTTCTTTTTAATAAAATTTTCATAGTAAGCTGCACATGCTGCCGAGCTATTCCTATGAAACAAATGTTTGTTTATATTTTAAATACTTTATATTCGTTTGAGGTAACGAATTAGAATATAATGAAGATTATACAAGGATAGCTCTGAAAAAAACACTTATGAATTCAACTTCTGGATTATATTAAATTTTTCATGTCACATTTTAAGGACTTTCATTGTCAATAATATGTGTTTTTTTAAAAGCAACAATCTATAGTAAACTCAACCAAATATTGCAGAGTTATTATTCAAAGGGTAGATATACATTTCAGTTCATGTGATGGATTTTGTCATTTCACATTTCGGCCTGGCCTTTTATGGTGCAGAGCTCGAGCCAACTCCTGTCTTATTATTTAAATTGTAAAAAATATTAAATTCAAAAGCTTTACTTAATTTTTCTAAAGTATCGTTTGTTTAATTATTATGATGATATGCATATCTACTCTGCCACAGGATAGGCACAGGAGACCTAGAAGTTTTGACCACCAATAGGGTCCTTATGGCACATAGTTCTAAAAAGTTCAACTACTATGATAAAAAGCATGTCAGTTTTACTGACAGTAAAATCTTTCAAATGAAGTTTAATACAGAAATGCAGTGTTTTCAGGACTTTTCTTTCAAATAATTTTTCATTCAACATGTTCAAAAAAATAAAATAAAAAATTTTGTTTTTTCTTTAAAATTTGATTTACAATGGGAGATAACTCATAATTTTATAATAAATAATTTATACTGAAAATTGTTTTATTTTGTAAAATTGTAAATCTCTCACTTAGTGTTTATTTCTATAACATTTGTATAAGGTTTCTATTCTTTTAATCATGATTTACCAATATAATTATATAAACAAAAATTCTGAGAATTTTACTCATCATGTACAAATGATGTACAAAATGTATGGTGAAAACAAACAAACTGACATGTATCCATTTTTTTATAAGATTGAAATGTGCATAATAAAAATTAAAATAAGAAAAAATCTATCATTTGTATTTATTCTCCATTCAAAATAATATTACTAAAAGGATACTATGTAACCATTGTAACAAAAGTTTAAAAAAAAAAGTGAATTGCACATACTGCAGATTCTTTATTTCCATGTGTACCAATTTTTGTTGAATGAGGAAAAATTTTATTATGTGAATATTTTATTTCATGGTTTCGTAAAAGTCTGCATACAAGTCTATAAAAAATTACAAATTTGTTTAAAAAAAAAATTGTGGTTCACCTTTACCCAAAATTCTATGCAGTTTGAAAACCCATGAATAATAAGGAGCCAAAAGTTAATGTAAGGCGATTTTATTTATAGTTTTAAACGTATTTAGCATGTAAACTTTTCTTACCATTGCATTATCAAGAACAGGGTGATGATCAGCACTTTTATAATGCCATAACCAACCTGCTATGGTCTGAATATTAGGATGCCCTCGGATGTCTAGCTGTGCCTGAAGTCCATTATGCATGAATGGTCCTGTAAAATCGTTACCAGCAACAACTGCCAATTCAACCAATAAATGATAATTTCTAAACTGAAAAATATATAATTAATAAATAAACAAGAATGTGTCCCAAGTAAATTTGTACATGGATGCCCCATCCGCACTATCATTTTCTATGTTCAGTTGATCGTGAAAATGGGATAAAATCTCTAATTTGGCATTAAAATTAGAAAGATCATATCATAGGGAACATGTTTACTAAGTTTCAAGTTGATCGGACTTCAACTTCATCAAAAACTACATCGACCAATAACTTTAACTGAAATGTGACAGATGGATGAACACACGAACAGATTGACGCACAGACCAGAAGACATAATGCCCATAAATGGGGCTTAAAAATAGTATAAAGAACAGTTTTTATACAAATATTCATTGTTTCCTCAATAGGAGGGGCCTTGTTGGCTGAGGGGTTTAAGTGGGTCAGGAGGTGTAATTGATTTCCATGATGATAGCTGGTAATGGTAACGTTTTCTTCTGTAGCTCAGTCCATATTTTGAACTTGGACATATGTCTGACAATGTACAATGATGTATGATGGGTCATTTCAAAGACGATACATTTTCACATATATGGTAAAATTTTCTAAGTACCATGTTAGATTCATTTTTCTGTAAACTAGCACACCCTGAAAATCTTTTTATGATACAGCTTTGAGTTGTAAAAAATAACCTTTTCACACAAAAAGTTAATCGGAAATTTTTATACTTAGAATACATTTAATAACTCCAATCACCTATAAATGTTAAACGTTATTTTGAGTTGTGGGTATACATGGTATAAACAATAGAATTATCAATAGTTTTTTTAATTCTGAATTCAAATGGCTAATCATGCTAATGGAAAATATACTTTGTAAGCAGAATTCGTTCTTTTTTTGTTATAATTAAAAACAATTTTAAATATAAAAATACCTTTAACATTTCCATCACCTTTGCAGGTCTTATGACTCCTACCATAAGTCTTTGTGGCTGTTCTGGTAAATCTCCTGGATATCCTAATTTCATATCATGGTATTTATCAAATAGTTCTAATGGAACAAAACAAGAGTCTTTAAAGATACAAAAGTCAGAATCATTAGATAATATTGCATATGCCTTAGGCCTATCTTTTAAAGCTTTAGCAATAACATAGTCAGCTTCCCCAGCTATTGCATGAATTATTGAACATCCTAGCTGTTTTAATGTGTGAAATATCTCAATTTCAAGCAGTACTGGTCGTACTAATATATCTTCTGGCAGATCTTGAATAAATGTCACTCCACGACAAACGTCCATTATTTGATTTAACTTTTCAACATCTGCATACTGCCTTTTCATCCATGTATCAATTTTTTGTCTTGTCGTTTCTGTACAAGTCCCTTTTGCACCATCAACATAAAATAAAAGAGTGATATCAAGCGTTTGTAAGTCTTTTACAAATTTTGTAATATAAGCTTCCAAAGTTCCATACTCTCCGCCACAGATTCTTAAAAACTCATTATTATGATACTGCTGTAAACCGTACCAGAATTTGTAAATAAGAAACTGCTGAAATGCATAATAGTCTACTAAAATCTCAATTCCATTTCTCTCTCTTGCGACTTCAATTAGGTCAACCTCCTCTACACATTCATCCTGTCTTCTCAAACATGTGGATAAAAGTCCTCTTACACCCATTGATGTTTAAATTTCTATTGATCTGAAAGTATAAAAAATATTCTCAGCATGAACCAGTGTTCTCAAATATATTCAATTGATACTGTAAAATCATCATGATCCTCATTCTAATAAAACTTGGTTCTCTGCACATGCCCCTTATTTTTGTGATAGATGTGCCTTGATGTGCCTAGGTTAATTCCCCTTAATTTGGACAGATTAATTATTTAGTATTTTTAAAAATGTTTATTTTAAGTTAAATTTGATTTAAACATTGGAAGATAAAAGTAAGGATTGTTAATTTTACAGTTTTAGTATTTAACTTTTGATAATTATACGACCACAAAAATTTAAAATTTTTTGGTCGTATATTGGTATCACGTTGGCGTCGTTGTCGTCCGAAGACATTTGGTTTTTGCACTCTAACTTTAGTAGAAGTAAATAGAAATCTATGAAATTTAAACACAAGGTTTATGACCATAAAAGAAAGGTTGGGATTGATTTTGGGTGTTTTGGTCCCAACAGTTTAGGAATTAGGGGCCAAAAAGGGCCCAAATAAGCATTTTTCTTGATTTTTGCACAATAGCTTTAGTATAAGTAAACAGAAATCTATGGAATTTTAACATAAGGTCTATGACCACAAAAGGAAGGTTGGGATTGATTTTGGGAGTTTTAGTCCCAACAGTTTAGGAATAAGGGGTCAAAAACAGGTCCCAAATAAGCATTTTTCTCGGTTTTTGTACAATAACTTTAGGTTAAGTTAATAGACATCTATGAAATTTTAACATAAGGTTTATGACTACAAAAGGAAGGTTTGGATTGATTTTGGGAGTTTTGGTCCCAATGAATTAGGGGCCAAAAGGGTCCAAAATTAAACTTTGTTTGATTTCATCAAAAAATGAATTATTGGGGTTCTTTGATATGCCAAATCTAACTGTGTATTCAGATTCTTATTTTTGGTCCTGTTTTCAAATTGGTCTACATTAAGGTCCAAAGGGTCCAAAATTAAACTTAGCTTGATTTTACCAAAAATCAAATTCTTGGGGTTCTTTGATATGCTGAAACTAAACGTACTTAGATTTTTGATTATGGGCCCAGTTTTCAAGCTGGTCCAAATTGGGGTCCAAAATTATTATATTAAGTATTGTGCAATAGCAAGAAATTTTCAATTGCACAGTATTCCGCAATAGCAGGAAATCTTCAATTGCACAGTATTGTGCAATAGCAAGAAATTTTCAATTGCACAGTATTGCACAATAGCAAGAAATCTTCAATTGCACAGTATTGCACAATAGCAAGAAATATCTAATTGCACAATATTGCGCAATAGCAAGAAATTTTCTATTGCACAGTTTTGCGCAATAGCAAGAAATATTCAATTGCACAGTATTGTGCCATTTTCAAATTGGTCTACATTAAGGTCCAAAGGGTCAAAATTTAAACTTTGTTTGATTTCAACAAAAATTAAATATATGGGGTTCTTCAATATGCTGAATCTAACCATGTATTTAGATTTTTAATATTTGGGCCCGGTTATCAAATTGGTCCACATTGAGGTCTAAAGGGTCTAAAATTGAACATTATTTGATTTCATCAAAAATTGAATTCTTGGGGTTCTATGATCTGCTGAATCTAACCATGTATTTAGATTTTGGATATTGGACCATAATAGGTAAATGTCCAATTTAAAAATTTTAAGTTTTTAAGTTTAAGTTCTTAGACCACATTCATTCTGTGTCAGAATCCTATGTTGTGTCAACTATTTAATCACAATCCAAATTCAGAGCTGTATCAAGCTTATATGTTGTGTCCATACTTGCCCCAACTGTTCAGGTTTCGACCTCTGTGGTTGTATAAAGCTGCGCCCTGGGGAGCATCTGGTTTTATAATGTTTTAAGAATATTCATTTATTCATCTTTTCTTCATTATCTTTTATGTTAAAGTTGTCCTGATTAATGACAAGTTTAGGATTTTAAGTATTATTGAGTCAAAGTCGGCCTTGCACAGGCCTCCAAATACTCGCCGTCTAGAGTTAGCCACCACTTCGGTGCAGTTCGCCAAAGTTAGTCACCCCTTCTAGGTGCAACTTTTACTTCTTTAAAAACACAAGCGAAGCAAATTTGCTTTACTTTTAAGACTAACTCTGGGAACACTATTTTCATTTTACATTTTAAACTCTTTATTTTTGAACTTCATTTAAGAAAGTTTTCTGACTCTTGTTTATCCGACTTTGTTTAAATTCATGCAAATATTGTACATTTGTGAATAAAATATAGTTTCATTTGATTCATTGTCTGTTGTTCAGCCATAATCTGATATCAGGTATCCCGATGGTCAAATAGGGCAAAGTACTGGCCACTACATGTCCTGGGAGGTGTCGTCATCGACCCCCTCCGTAACATTTTGGTTGGGTTGTTTATCATGTCACCCACAGGAAATGAGCAACATATATAACGTATATGATCAACCAAACGAAAAGAAGTCCCTGAGCAAGTGCAAAGAACTAATTCTTATTAAATTACAAAATCATTTGAATTATATAGACTTACTTATCATGCTTATACATGTTATACATTTGTTAGATATCATGTGTATATAATATATTGTTTATTGGAATATATCTTGACAATTTTATGTTTTTCAAATAGTATAATAACAATACACTGTCTAATGTTGTACTAACCCCCACAGCCTTAAGGTGACTGTGGAATAAAATTATGGCCACTACAGGTCTTCTTTCAAATGGCAGTAAAACCCTTGCCAAATTATCATCCAGGGTGTCTGTTTGGCTGTGTGGGATGTACATGTACACAGCCATGCACATCTTCTTCTTCCTAATACAATTTTGTATGGATCCCAGACAGGGGAAGAGTATCCGGTCAGAATTGGATATTAAATAAATCTGATATGTCAATTGTCATGTCCTTTAAAAACCCTTGCGACAACTTTATGAAGCGTCCATCAGTGGTGTGTTTCAAGGCAAAAACACTATTTCTATCCAATTAACCATTATTTTCCTGTGGCAGTCTAAATTTCTTTTATCAGACTGCCTCTGGTTCTGACTTAGTCCAAATAATTATGACGTCTGGCAAGGCCTTTTAAATTTTTTTAGGAAGGCGTCCCAGAAAAAATTAAAATAGCCTTGCCAGACGTCATAATTATTTGGACTAGTTCTGACTCTGAATAACATTAACAGGATGGACCTGTCTTTTGTGTTTATAGAACTTAATTTGTTCTCGTCCTGAACATGCATGTAATATTTGCAACTGGATTTTAAGGAAACCAGAAATCAATCAAATAATTGTTTATGTCATATGAAGCACTAAAGATCATTAGCACGATTAGAGCAAAAATAAGAATTCATTGGCATGGGAGATAACCCCATGTCATTTGTTTACAAATGTTTCATTTTATTTTCGTCATTGCTTTTCATGTAAGAAGTTCAATATACCACTTTCTATATGAGTTAAATTAAAAATAGTGCACCTGCTACCTCTGCAACGCTTGTCATACACAAATAATGCACAGGTAGGTTATTATGCAGTTGATTTACAGACAGCCTTCAACCACTAGACCGGTGAACTCTTCAAAAAAGAAGATCGAAAAAGAGTAAGGCGTCTCGGACAACCGAGTTAGTATGCAGAGTAAAAAATAAAAATCGGTGCTTTGAAGCAATGCTACTGATTTCAAAAAATGAAAGTGATGACATTAAATAGCTCGGCTGAAAATGTGTACCATGATAGGCTGAATGAATGGACAAAAAGAGAAATACAGCTGAGTCGTCTTCATGAAGAACTGCAAGTTTCTGTTAACGTTGTTGTCATATAATTATAAATAATTAAGCTCTGAATTTCTTTATGCAAATCATGTATATAATATTCTCTGATCTATCAAATAATTAATTCAATTCTTTATTCTTGCAAACCTGATATATCCTCAATATTTCATCAGAAACATATATATATATGTACATGTACACATTACTGTATGTTTATATTGCAACGGAAACCACAAATCCGGATCCGTTCGCGCCCATTCACGTTCGCACCCACTCATGTTCGCCCCCTTTCACTTTCGCACCCTACATGTTCGCACCCAAAGTCTGTTCGCACCCTACATGTTCGCGCCCTATTTTAATTGGTTTTGTGTTTGATAACTTTGTAATCAAATTTTTGGCAAGTGTATTCTAATAAGTATAATTGTTGTCATCGTCTCAAAATAAAGTGAGACAGCATTTTTTTTTGTGTTGAGCAAATCTTTATCATGTTTTGGATAGTGTAATAATCCTTTCTAAATGAAGTGGGATTCTGTCAACGTTTTATTTTGTGCTGAATAACTCTTAATCATGTTTTGGTTAGTGTATTGCTATAACTTTTGTTTCATTGGTCAACTTGTTTTAAAATGAAAGGAGATTCTGACTAAGTTTTTTCTTCTGTGTTGAATAAATGTTATCATGTTTTGGTTATAATAGTGTACTGCTTATTTAATTGTGTTATTGTTTCAGGTCAAAGGGACCAAGCTGTTAAAAACAATTATCTTTTGTTTTTTTCATTTAAAATCTTCAAAGTTTTACTCATATTAAGCTATAAATACATGAATACATTCAGTATTTACACCAAAGCAACTTTAAACAACAATCATAATTTTTGTCGAGCCTGCAACTTTTGTTGCAGAAAGCTCGACATAGGGATAGTGATCCGGCGGCGGCGGCGGTGTTAGCTAACGTCTTAAAAGCTTTATATTTTAGAAGGTGGAAGACCTGGATGCTTCATACTTTGTATATAGATGCCTCATGTTACGAAGTTTCCGTCAGTCACATGTCCAATGTCCTTGACCTCATTTTCATGGTTCAGTGACCACTTGAAAAAAAAGTTCAAATTTTTTGTAATGTTGAATTCTCTCTTATTATAAGTAATAGGATAACTATATTTGATATATGCGTACCTTGCAATGTCCTCATGTCTGTCAGACAGTTTTCACTTGACCTCGACCTCATTTCATGGATCAGTGAACAAGGTTAAGTTTTGGTGGTCAAGTCCATATCTCAGATACTATAAGCAATAGGGCTAGTATATTCAGCGTATGGAAGGACTGTAAGGTGTACATGTACATGTCAAACTGGCAGGTGTCAATTGACCTTGACCTCATTTTCATGGTTCAGTGGTTATAGTTAAATTTTTGTGTTTTGGTCTGTTTTTCTCATACTATATGCAATAGGTCTACTATATTTGTTGTATAGAACGATTGTAAGGTGTACATGTCTAGCGGGCAGATGTCATGTGACCTTGACCTCATTTTCATGGTTCAGTGGTCAAAGTTAAGTTTTTGAGTTTTGGTCTTTTTATCTAATACTATATGCCATACTAGGTCAACTATATTTGGTGTATGGAAATATTTTATGATCTTTATGTCAGTCGCACAGGTTTTATTTGACCGTGACCTTATTTTCACGGTTCATTGCACAGTGTTAAGTTTTTGTGTTTTGGTCTATTTTTCTTAAACTATAAGTAATAGGTCAACTATATATGTTGTATAGAAGCATTGTTAGCTGTACATGTCTGCCTGGCATGGTTCATCTGACCTTGACCTCATTTTCAAGGTTCATTGGTCTATGTTTAGTTATCTTGGTTAATGTTAAGTTTATGTGACAGTTGTTATAAAGCTTAGCTTTATACTAAGGACTATCAACATAATATCAATGATTAGTATAGAAGGCGAGACATTTCAGTGTGTGCACTCTTGTCTATTTATTCAACTGGAATGTGAATTAAAATTGGGCGCGAATGTGTAGAGTGCGAACGGACCTTGGGTGCGAACGTGCGAGGTGCGAACGTGTAGGATGCGAAAGTGTTTTGGGCGCGAACGGACCTGATACCGGAAACCACAGGCACTTGTTTCTATCCAAATGTTGGAAGGTCGACTATCCATATAAATAGAATTTATATGGATAGTCGACCTTCCAATGGATAGAAAACAAGTGCCTGTGAAGTAAACATGTTTTCGTGTGTATTTCATATTGTGTATTACATATTTTTTAAATATGTACATGTACATGTACATGTTAATACCAAAATACTTATATTTTCCTGAATAAAAATTAGGGAATTATTATATTGAAATGTATTTTTTCATTAATCATTGATGATAAATTATTAAAAGTTAATTATGTATCGTTGTGTTATATGTTTTCGTATCATTCATATTCAATCAGTCGATTGCGCTCACATACATTTTGATGTGTTTCCGGTTTCTATATTTGGAACAACAACAACACTACAACGTGACGAATGTCAAACATATCCAAGTCCCTTTAAAGATGGAAGAACAAATTTAATCAAACTTATTTGTCCAGCCAGTCTTATTTTATGTTAAAATACATGTATGCATCACTAGAAAATTTCTAAAGGGTAATACATATATATAATACTGCTATGCCTTCTGCTTGTCAGACACCAGATCTTCAAGTTTCATGACTGTCATGTGATTTTGATCGTACTTATTACAAACCATTTTTAGTATTGACTATTAAATATTATTATTTTTTTTTATTCAAGCAATCACCAGAACGACAATTAACTTCCAAAGCACTCATTTCTGTATTTAATAATCATTTTCAAAACGTGAACTGATTTAATTTTTACTTCATACAAAAACATATATGATGTTATTGTATGACATACGAAAATTGCAAAGTAATCGGAAACATTAAAAAATCAAAGTAACCCTGACTGAAAAATCTAGATGCCTAAAAACATTTGACAGAACATGCTTTTAAATTTGAGTACTGGCGTGAATAGAAACACAGCAGTGAAAACAGTAGGCAGTGAAAATTGTTATTATTAAAGTCACATTAAAATCACACGAGGATATGATTACTGCTAACTGGTATTTACACAGCTAAACTTGTTCTTATTGTTAAGTGTTTGAAAATCATGATTGTTGTTAAAACTAGCTTTGGTGTAAATACTGCAAGTAGGTAGCTTGGTATGATAAACGATATATTCAACACAAAAAAACATTTTCAGAATAAGTAAAGAAGTAACATCTTTTAAAACTCCAAGGCTATGGTAATTTTTTTATGCATTTTAGAAATTACTTTATATATATCTGTCCCATTTACATGTATTTGACCATTAATCTTTTAAACATAAATCAGAACTCTGCTGTATTACCACGCATTTGACTATATAATAATGATAAGCAAAATAATTTTATTTAGACATCTCCAAGGGGAGATAATTGAACTTATCATCATAGCATGCTTCTCATTTGTGAATTAACTCCTTAACAGTTATATACACCTTAAGTATAATTTTATTTAAATATTTCTCTTTTTAGTGTTGCCAAGAGGGAGACTCTTGTTCATTATTCTATGACATATGTAGAAAGTCAGCTTGCCAGACGTCAGAATGTGAAAACCCATGTGAATACAGCTACAATTAGAAACACAGCGTTGTTGGAGGTAGATATCTTTTTATATTATAGACTAAATAAAGTTGCAGATATAATATAGATGATATTTATATATATATAAATATTGAAATACAAATAAAGTTTATATAAAACCATGAATAGTAAAACAATAATGCACATACATGTAGTAGACATTGTCGAGTAAAAACACAACTTTTGAGAAAATATTGCCCCTTCTTCCTGATAAAGCCACAGACCTACATATAACCCAGGTCAGTAAAACACATTTCAATCAAAGGTCCAGAAATGGTCACATTAATTTGCCAGTCATGACCTAAATTAAAAGATCAGTAAATTTTTTCTTAATTTCCTAAAAAAGGAAGCCCTACAGTACGCCCAGAGAGTATGTAATCGCGAACTCTAATCACCGATTTCCGAGTGTAGCGGTGTGACACCGCGAATCACGGATTATACTCCCAATTTCCTCCAAAGATTCTCTCCCAACACCGCGTGGCTGTTAATTGGTTTATTGCCCATCGGATGTTCTGAAAATTAATGACGCGTGACAACATCATCGGATTAGCCAGATTTATTACCTTTGTACATTTAATCGATCTTGATTGCACCTGTGTGCTTTAAAATACGTTATTTAAATGTCCTTTCATTGTCAGATAAAAGTGTGACATTTCTATTTAAAATAAGATTATTATTCTTGTATGTATATGCCCATGTCATTGTCATATGACATACAGCGTACAGACGTATAAAACACTTATTTTGTATTTTCATTATAGTCCGATCAGGTCATAATTTTTGTTTTTTTCAACAAAGACGATTTTACCACAATTAGAACCTTTTATGACCTACTCAGTGAGCAATATTCGGTTCATTAATAGTTCAATATTATAAAATTAATATCAACTGGCTTAAAACAAAATGATGTTTTTACGGTAATTTGTCCAATCTTAATTAAACCCAAGAGTTAATTTATCGGATCAACAAGTGAACTCTGTTACTTTCAATTTATTTTGAAATGTAAAATATTATGTTTCACTACCTCCGACTTGAAATATTTGAATTTTAAAAAGAAACTGTAAAGTGACAAATAGTTTTGTATGCAATGTGGCAGCCCTATATTCATAAATACTGAGAAGACACAACATAATAATCACAACCTTATTTAATTATATGGAGAAAAGAAATCATGTGTTTTTAATCTGTTATTGATCTTTAATTATTTAAAATAAAATTGGATTGGCGCAATCCGTAGTTTACTGCTCGTTAAAACTCATCGGCGAAATATAAAAAGAAGTAGTTCAACAATTTATACAATAGAATATTAAAATGAAATTATATCGTGTTCTACAAGAAAGAAATATGTAAAAAAAAAAATAGATCGGATTTTAACGATCGACAAATTTTCACAGAGGTCTCTACCAACGCCCATCATGAACATGCATCCTGTTTTCATATACCGTTAATAGTGTTGACTATAGACGTATAAATAATGTCCGGTTTCATGTCCTCTGTTGACTGAGAAACGTAAAAATAAAAGGCTGATGTTGGTTTATTCAGAAAAGGAATATAATTTAGAATCCGGTTAATCAATTGTAAAAGGACCTTCTAGAGCCTCAATCTTAACGCACACAAATGTATGTCAATCATTACAAAGCAAGTTTAAACCTTGAATGAACTTTCCCACGGTTACCCAGAAAGGTCACCTGAGTTAACTGTTACATGATACTATTTCCCGCCAAATAAAAATCTCGTGGACACAATTGATGTCACTATTTTTAGCATTCAATATTGTGAGCGAAGTCAAGTTCAACCACGCACTGTTGATCACTGAGTTGCGTATTGTCTTCCCACGGCAATTTATTGGTTTAGAAATATTTAAAGATTACTGTTCTAAATACAACACAAGAGTTTACATTCATTGTGCGTAAATGAATATTATGCAACGACGATTTGATGCAGCTATAGAAGTATTCCTGTTGTAGCCGAAATGTATTATTTATCCTAAAGTAATGCTAACAAATTGTGAAGAGAAAATGCCGTAGACTTATTAAGCATAGCGAATTGTGAATAGTATTTTCTTTTTTTCTTGCATATACAAGTTTAAAGGCACGTAATTTTCTTTTTTTCTCACATTTTATAACTTCAGCGTTAATTTCCGTCTATTTTCGCAAGTTATATAAATTACCGATAAAAAGAACAAGAGATCATAATCAAGTATAGATTTTTTTTTTATAAAACTTTACTGCAATTGAAAGCATTAACAACAATCTTATGCTTTTTAAAACTTTTATTTTGTAATCGTAAAATGGAAATGGAAACTTATTAGCATAACAGATAGTGAATAATATTTTCTTTTTTACTTGTATAAAAAACTTTGAGACGTGTAATTTTTCTTTAAACTGTCCTAATTTATTCAACGTTAGTCTCCGTTTATTGTTACACAATTATATCTCTTTTAGTAAATTAAATATTTATTTCCTGATAAAAAACGGAAGTCAAAATCAAATATAGTTTTTTTTTTTAACTTGATTTAAATGTACAGTGTAATTGAAAGAATTAACAACAACGTTTTGACTTTTATTTTAATCTTTCATTTGTTTCAAGCAATCAGATATAACCTGATAATCAATAGACAGGAAATACAATTGTTTAATTACATTAGAAATCTCGCATACCTTGACTGTCGAGTGCCGGCATAGATCAGAAGGATTAGGGCAATTAATTACCTGGTGTGACACCGCGTCACTCCAGACTGGGAGAGATGTCGCTAATACAATAAACAAAAGGTAACGGATTTACGCGGAAGTCGGAGGGAATACTCCCAAATTTCTCCGACAATTTAGGGAGTGATGTCGGAGTTTCCTGGTGTCACACCAGCAAAAAACTCGGTGTTTGGAGTTTGGGATGGCTTTCGCGAAAATTGAACTGTAGGTGGCATTACTTATTTATATTTTCAAAAATTCATCTTTTGCTGGAAAGGCATATGTACATAAAAACACCTACACATGTATCATTATACCTTGTATCATATTCTTAATTGAAGTATACGTAGTTCAAATGACTTTATTTGTTTTAACCTTTCACACAAAATGTCCATATTTCTAATATATCCGGGAACAATAATCAGACATTTGTTACAGGATTTGGAAAGCACAGAAGATCGACTTTATCAGGAAGCTTGTAATCCACCTAGCCCTAGACTAACGACATTACAGGTAAAATTCAGAGCGTATAACACTTGTTTTATGTATGCAAATAACTTTACAAATTCAAATGACATTATAAAGAACAGATTATGCATGGCATGTTATGATTTTTAAGTATTTTTAAAAATGTTCACAAGTTTTTTCCATTATAGTGATGTTTTCAGGTCATTTTGGTGCCCTTAATATTTCAGCAGACTTTTTAATACCCCCTCCCTTTTCCTTATAGGGTATTAAGTTATTAAGTTTTTGTGTTACATTTGTCTGTAATTTGTAAGCAATTGACAAAATCAAAAGCTCAAACACATCAAATGAATGGATAACAATATATATCTGACTTGGTACTGGCATTTTCTTATGTAGAAAATGTTGGATTAAACCTGGTTTTATAGGTAACTAAACCTTTCACTTGTAAGACAGTCACATAAAATTCCATTATATTAACAAGTATATTTCAATATATATTTGGATATTGGAAAAAGTTCAAACTGTTACTGTAGATATATATTTTAATGTTCTATTGGTGTGCATGTTTTTGAAGCTACACTATACATTTATTTGGCATAACGTAGGTCATCTGTTTTCAAAAAAGGATAGTATTTTACTAAAACTTGATAAACTTTTCATTTTAGGACAAATATTGGTCAATTGGGTAAGGAGTGTGAAGAGCGACTTATTTCACAAAAAATCTCACAAGTTAAAATACATGTGATTCATGAACATTTTAGTGTATTTTACAATTAGTTTCAGTTAAAAGATGTTGTGTGAATAAAATGTTAGACTCCTAATTCAATTTACAAATAATATAGCAGCTTTGCCTATTCATTGTAGAACAATTATTGGTCAATGGTGAAGAGTCTGAAACCACTGTGGGAACAAAGTCTTCAAAAGAAAACCAGCTTGTCATCGTCAAAGAAAACAACAGGAAAACAGAAACCTTCCAAGCCTAAGAGGGTTTGGAAGAGATCAAAGTAGACATAGTATATATGTAGCTTATATAATACATATTGTAATGTATATTTAAATACATGTAATAGATGTTGTGGTATACAGTTAATATATACATGTAGTTTATAATATGTAAATGTAGATGTAATACGCTAACGTGAAATGCCTTATAGGTGTGTATATTCCATACAAAGTGTTCAGTGGTTGAGTGTAAGACAAGAAAAATGAAGAAATTTAAAACTTAACTTAAAAAGAAATTGAAATTTGAAAAAGATTTTGATACAGTCAGATTTTTTTTATTGCATTTAATATTTACGCAATAACATTTGGCATTTATTTAGTTTTTACTAATCTACTGTATAAGATTTTTACATTTGTCTTAGAGTATGCAAGGAGCACATTTTCACACACTTGGCCTAAAATACAGTTATTTCGTAGTGCATTTCTTTTAGACAATAAATTCAAATTTATAAAGATTTTTACAGTGTACTGCACTACTACTATGGACAAATAATATCAAAATAATAAATAAAGTCTACCAACTATAACTCAAAAGATTGACAATTCTATGTAAGGGGGGTCTAAAGTTCAGTTTGACAGCTTCAGAATTACTAATTTTTGACCTTTTTTAACTAAACCAAATCACTTCTTAACATAAATTATCAGCACCCAAAATTATTATCCCCTTACTTAATATTTCGTTCATAAGACATAAAGAAATAGACGATAACTGTGTCCTTGGTACCACCTGTAATATTTCAAAATGTAGAAATGTTGTAAGGGAGATAACTCTCGAATTTTAATAAAATAATGGTATAATTCTAAGATTTTTTGAAAGATTAATTTAAAACTAATAGTATTGCTATATATCATCTTTTTATTAATAAGAATAATACATTTAGTGAAATTTCTATCATTTATTTAAGATGTATGAATCTTTAATACCAAACAAATTTTATTTTATTGAACCCAAATTTGAACGAGTACTCTAATATGGAAACTATATTTAATACCTGTGAAAGAGGGTTAAGTTCTTATTTTTTATGTTACTTTTTGGTGATCAAATATACACATTTCAAGAATATTGGAAACACAATGGAAGCCTCTGTCTGAAAGGAATTGCACTTGTACAAATGTTGTAAAATAAGGAAACCATTTTTGATTCACTAGTACATGTATATTGATTTTTCTGAAAATTGGAAAAAGATTCATTATATTCCACATCATAAGAGTCATATAGATAATTTATAGACTTGAAACAGAACATATCAGCAATTTATAGTTATACTAAATATAAATACTCATTTAGAGTGCAAATTGTAAATTATATGTTTATTTGTATTATTTTTTACATGTATGTATTTTATATACTCAGAGTTGTATACTGCCCAAGCAATTTGTCTTCAATTAATTTATACATGTATCATTGTATGTTATACCTTATTTTATACCTCATATAAGTTTCTATAGTGATATTTGTTCTATTTGTAAATTGCGTATACTTTAAATTTTTGGTACAATTGATTAAAGTTGTGTCTTTTTTTCACTAAATATCTTATGAAAAAAAACACCTTTTAAGTCATAAACATTTCTGCACTGCTAACGATCAATTTTATTTATAAGATCATTTTGTGAAAAGAGCCCCTAGATGTTAAGAAAAAAACAATTAGTTTATCTATTTGTGATCTTGATATTACAAGACAATAAAATTCACTACAAGAATTGCAATATTGTTGATGTCATACAGTAATAAGGAAAATATTTACTTTTTCTAGTTGAACAATACATTTATGTTAGGTGAAGAATATCATTGGCGTTCAAAACATATTTTTATTCCCCATTTATGGGCATTATGTTTTCTGGTCTGTGCGTCCATCCGTCCATTCCTCCATCCATTCGTCTGTCCCTCCATCCCACTTGAGGTTAAATTTTTGGGCGAGGTAGTTTATGATGAAGTTGAAGTCCAATCAACTTGAAACTTAGTAAACATGTTCCCTATGATATGATATTTCTAATTTTAATGCCAAATTAAAGGTTTTATCCCATTTTCACTGTCCACTGAACATAGAAAATGATAGTACAGAGATCTGTGTACTTGGGACACATTCTTGTTTCATTATACTACCTGTAGTTGCCAGCAAGATTATCATATTATATTGCATTTTATTGTATAATGCATTTATGTTTGCAATTTATGTAATACTTATATTTTGCATTTAACTAGAATTATTTTAAACCAATTTAATATTTGTTCTAAATTATTTTTGGGGTTTCCATTAGCAAATCAAGGACCTTGAAAGGAGATGAGTGTCATTTTGATAAGTTTTTTAAACAACGTTTTAAAGTTTTTTTATGCTTATGTTTTAAGATTAAAATAGAAAATCATTATCTCAGATCTACAATCTTCAACATGCTATGTTAAAGTAAATACATGTATGTTACTTTACAATTGACCATTTATGATTGTTTTTAATATTATAAAAATTTTAAATTTTATGTTAATCAGGTAATCCATAAGTATGGCTGTTTTTTTATCAGTATTTCTTTGATCTTTGCTCAGTAATGTGTTTATTTTTAGATTTTGATAATTTTTCAATTATAGTTTAGAATTTCTTGTGCATATTATGTGGTTTTAGGTGTCAGACCACCAATTCACCCACTCCAATTTAGAACGTACATGTAAAAGTAGCCTTTTCCTGACAAAAAATAGTGCCTTCTATGTCATTGTTCACTTTCAATAACCAACAAATTTGCAGAAATAAAATTGTTAGTGAAAGAGTATTATTTAGACAATTGTGGGCTAAAAAGAAGTGTACTTTACTTTACATTAAAAATTTAGTATTAATGTGCTCCGTAGTATACTAGTATAAGATTTCTAGAAAACGAGGAGTTATTTTCAGTAGTTTGTCTTTCGAACAATTTTTCTTTCTGACAATAATTTAAACATTGGTTCAAAATTTGTATGTAGAAAGGTGGCACATGTATAATTCAGGATATACATGGTTTATATAGCTATGAAGTTAAACTTAAGGTCAAATATTTTGAAAGCTGTGAATATTGCAATATTTTGTTGGGATAAAATAGCGATTTTGAATTGGTGGTCTGACACCTTATAGAGAATAGAAAAATTACTTATGAATTATGATATTGTACAGTATGATTGCTTATAGATCAAACTTATTCCTAGACATGTAGCTTTGAAATCAAAGGAGTAAGTTTGGTAAGGGCCATATTTGGCCCCAATTATAAAGTGCATAGTTACAAGACAATAAATGTTTTAAGATGCCTTAAAGACATGTGAGAAAGTAAAACAGAACCGTTTTTGTCAAAGTTTAATTTTAACACGTGGATTTTTTCATCCCAAAACGGTCAAGATAAGGGATTTTGGTGAAATTTGACAAAATCAGCTGGATTTCAACCAAATTTAGGACCAGGAAACATAGAGCGCAGGCGTCGACAAACTTAATATTCAAATAAGACATTTAAAATGTCTTCACAAACATTATTTTAAAAGATCTTTGTTGTCGACGTATGTGCTCTATGTTTCCTGTCCAGTAATCTATGGAAATTCACCCATTTTCACTGAATTTTTCGTGAAAATCAATATGAGTACAATTTGTGACGTCATAATGAAACGCAGAAACGTAAAATTTTCAACAAAATGGCTTATTTCCTATCTAGTCACTGTATTAGCTATAATTTATTGTGATATTTGTTAATAAATCCGAATTTGAAATTTAAGCTAAAAAAGGGGGCCATTTTAGGACCTTACCGAACATACTCCTTTGTAAAAAACATAGAAAAATAAACTGGATCGTGTTCAAAGACTGTAAATTCAGAAATTATTGCGTGCATTTATTTTAACGATTTTGTCATTTAAGACTAATATGCGATTTTAATGTTTGCGATATTCAGAAGAATCCTGTTTGATTCATATAAAAATTTTCAAAATGCAAGTTTTAAATATTGCTATGATAACCCTGTTGCAATTTTCGCAATAATAAAAACATCGCAATAATTTCTGAATTTACAGTATATATTTTAATCATTAGTTAATCTTAAAAATGGTCTTCTCATGGAAACTTCTTTTCTGCTTTTAATTGGATGCCGTATTGTTCTTTTATTGTAGTCTATACAATTAAAAGCTGTAAAGGCAATACAAGAACAAATGTTAGTTTTTCTATACAGAACTTTTTTTTTTATTGAATTATCCATACTATCTTACTTGTATATATATTTAGAAACAAATTTTAATAAAACATTGTTTCTTTTTTCTACTTTTCTGTCTTTCATTGTTTACCTTTGTACAATCATATTTTTATTATATTTATAGCTATATGAATAAATAAGCAATACATATAACATTGAAATGATATTTCTTTGAAACTATTTTAAATTATCTCCTTTAAGGGAAAATCCATGAACCAATCAGGAGAGGGGGCAGGACCTTTTCAGGACATCAGGATAAGGTGTTTCCAAAATCTGAGATTTCTTTTTTCGAATTTCAGGATGTCAGGATTTTCTTTTTAAATTGGGGACCTCAGGAAGCCTGGGATTTTAGGATCAGGACCCCTCGCACACCACCCCTCCCAATCCTGAATTTCAAAGACAATTTCATTGAAATAAAAAATTAATTACGAGAGCTATCAAAAATCTTGAAAAAGGTAAATATTGTATCTATCATATTAAAGTTGTGAATTTTCCTTATAGTCAACACGTATTTAACCCTACACAATTCCAATTATTACATTTACAGCTTGATAAACTATCACAAGTCTAAAAATAACCATTTAAAGGATGATAGTTAAACAAATTTCTTTACCAATCTCTATCTTTAATCACCAAATTCACTCTGTATATTGATGACACTGTTGATGGAGTTTTAATTCCCTGAGGGTATCAGCAGCCCAGTAGTCAGCATTCTGTGCATGCTGACAAGAATGATCATTGATGTGGTCATATTTATAAGTCAACTGTTTGCAAAACTTTTGAATTTTTGAAATACTAAGGCTTTTCTACCTCAGGATTAGATAACCTTAGCTGTATTTGGCAAAACTTTTAGGAACTTTGGTCCTCAATGCTCTTTAACTTCGTACTTTATTTGGTGTTTTTAACTTTTTTGGATAAGGGTGTCACTGATGAGTCTTTTGTAGAGGAAACGCGCATCTGGCGTAAATTAAAAATTTAATCCTGGTATCTATAATGAGTTTATTAAAATCAAAGCAAGATGCAGTTTAGTAGGTTTTTTTTTTACTGAAAAACAATATTAAGGTACTGAAATATTGAGCAGTATGTTGTTAGTTAAGATATAACATGATGCTAAGCATGATGTTTTTTTTTTCATATCAATTACATTAATTTTTTAACAGTTTTAGGTTATGATTAACAAATGTGCAATCAACAAAAAATAATCAGGTAATTTTCATTCATGATATAGTTTTGTTTTGCCCTCTTTACTTTCAACATTTTATTTCAATACTTGTACATTTTTATCATTTATTTCATTCTCTTGGATATTATGATTTGTATGTCTCAGTGTCATTTTGAACTGTTTACTACAGTCCATATTAATTCAGAAATTAAGGCAGTGTTGTCATCAATGTAAAAAAAAAACTTGACATGAAGAACATGAACATTACAATAATTCAATAAAATATTTAGCATTTTGCTAGTAGTGTTCTATAATGATAGGGTACTGAATGTCTAAGCTACTCATCTATACCACAAAAGTGTTGATAGATCGTCACTTTGTGATAGTTTAAATACTATTTTGTCTAAAATTTATTTTTGATGTATTTCAATTTGAAAATTCTCGAAATAATGAAATTTGCAAACTCTTGATAGAAGTTATTTGTATAGTTCATATGGTTATTGCATGTGGAGCTTTTTTTCTAAGAAATTCAATGTCATAATATTTTTCCATATAAGAAAACACATTTTCTGAATTAATGAATTTAAAGTATCTGCTACATATCACACTATCTTTGACTACATACAGACTTTCTGTTTTGAATATCTCAGAGTTCAGTATTTTTGTTTTTATACTTTTTAATGTTTCAGGATTTCAGAATACATCTAGTTAATTAGCATTTATCTAAATAGACTTTTTGCATTTTAGTTATATTAATTTCATAGAATATTTAAATAGAAAGTTGTGTGTTTAGTATTATAGTTGTAAACTTTTATATAAGAATAAAATAATTGAAATATTTTGAGTTACTTAGATTCCATTCAATCTGTCTGTTTTGATAAATATTGCTTTCTAACACTGTCCATGGATTCCAATGTCTCGGTTAGATCTTTAAGTAGAATATTTTAGTTACAAATATGCTGCATTTAGCAATTAGTTCTACTCATAACTTATGCGTATATGGTGAAATATTTCAGGATTATTGGTCCTCAAAGCTGTGGTACTTTGTACTTGATTTTGGCTTTAAGTATCACTAACAAGTCTCTTGTAGAGAAAATGTGTGTCCCAAATGATAAACCTGTTACCTTTAAAGAGTTTATTTTGAGTAATGAAATACTTCTTTTTACAGATAAGTTGTACAAATTGAAAATAAACTGCCAAATTGAATATACCTGTATCACCCATGCACAATCTACTCACTTAACACTTCAGAAACCATGATTTGTCTATCAATCGTATTGCTTTATCAGAAATATTTTCACTAGACGTCTTCCAACAGATAGTAAAACCATTGCCGTAGTTGGGCATCAGTATCGCTGTGTTAGATTACGAATTTGTAGCATTGTCTGATCAGAGATAACAACTAGATCTTCACGTTTTAGAATCATTGCAATAATTTGAGGGCCCCTCAGGTGCCCTGGTAGAATGGAAATAGTCTGTGACCATTCCGATTATCATTGCTTTCCAGTGACAAACCCCAAAAAATATCCTTGCGGTATTCTCCTTTAAAGAATCTACCAATTGAATTAGTTTTAAATAGTTTCTCGTTCTGAATATGCATGCATTAATTGCCATTTGACGTATATCAAACAACAACCAATTGCTAAATCGTTTAAGCAACCATATGCACTGACAATCTAATGGGTTATTGATATTAATGTTTCAAATCATCTGATAGGAAATAGATTGAATAAACAACACCAATTACACAATTGAAGCAGACATGTAAAAGTAAAAAAAAACGAAAACTGTTTATTTGTTGCATAGGTAGCTTTGGTGAGTACTGCAAAAATACATGTGAAAAATTCTGTAAATCCAATCTGAAGAATCATACAATATCTTCTTATTTTTATGAACCATCAACAAGAAAATGATTTCAAGAACTGCTCAAAAAATTTCAAAAATATGAAGGACTTTTTTATATTTACATTTTAAAGACTGCTATACGTTATATATACAATCACATCTTAAGATATAATTCAGATTGTCAATTTTGGTCGAAAACCCATATTCAACTGACAAATGTTACGACTGGTTTGTTATGCAAGTTACTGGTGCTGGTCCTTTCACTAGCTTCTCCTGCGTTCACTTCCATACTAAAAATGATAATGAAAAACCTATAAGAATTAGATCAAAATTGTTTAAAAAAATAAATAAAAATATAAGTTACTAATAATTATTACATTGGTTGCAATGAATTACATTGATTTCCCAGTTAGATAAAAACCGATAATTTCACATGTGAAATAAACGTGGTTATTTCACTCTCTGACGTCATACAACAATAGGCGTTGTCAAGACGTCGATAACGTCGGATCAAAACAAATTGTCAATGCGTAGGAAAAAGATATAGTTCCTTACATTTTCTACATTAATTTCATAAAAAAAGCCATTTGCCAATGTAATAAAAAGAATAACTAATCGCCGTATTTGAATATCAAAAATAAGACAACTTGTGACCGAACGCCGCTATGGATTAAAATCGTGCTGCGCACTCGTTTAATCCATGCGTCGTTCGGTCACGCGTTGTCTTATTTTTGATATTCAAATACGGCGATTAGTTATACTATAATTATTACATTGGTTGCAATGAATTACATTGATTTCCCAGTCAAATAAAAACCGATAATTTCACATGTGAAATAAACGTGGTTATTTCACTCTCTGACGTCATACAACAATAGGCGTTGTCAAGACGTCAATTACGCCAAAACATGTGTAGGAAAAACATATAGTTCCTTACATTTTCTACATTAATTTTATAAAAAGAGCCATTTGCCAATGTAATAAAAATAATAACTAATCAAAGAATTCAAATATCGAAAAATATTCAACTCGTGGCCGAACAACACTGATATTTAACTCATGCGCTACGCGCATTCGTGAATTAATGTGTTGTTCGGTCACTCGTTGAATATTTTTCGATATTTGAATTCTTTGATTAGTTATTATTTTTATAACATTGGCAAATGGCTCTTTTTATAAAATCCAAAAAAGTTAATCGATTCTCTTCGCGGCATCCATTGTCATTGTGGTATATTTTTTTAATATTCATGAAATACTTGTCAATCACCGTTAAGAAAACAGTTTGAAAATTACTTTTTTCTACTTAATCCTCGTTTTTGTACGTTTAAATCCCAAAAGTCTCAGAACATAAAAATGTCTACCATTCCAACGTTACATAAACTCATCATATAGTTCCTGTCATTTTATGAATGTAAACTATAAGTACTGTGTCTTTTAGGTGGACATCAGTGGCTTAAAATTATTAGTTATGCTATTTCTTTTATAGGGAAGATTGTCGTCATTTTTAAATATTTATTTTAATCAGATGGCATTGTGAATTTAAGTGTCAGAGTTGTATGGATGGCAATTCTGTCTAACTAACAAACGAAATAGAAAATCGTAGGTTAAAAAATGCGACTTTTCCAATGTGTCTATTGACTCCCTTTAAATACTAAGCAGTTCAAAATGTTCACAGTCGAGTAGAAGTCAAGATTTTCCAGAGATTTTCATCTTTTGTTCTCCTTTGGTAGCTGTATACTTGAAATGTGTAAATGCCAAAAAAATGTCTTCACTGGAAGCCCCAGAGCTGAAACATGTAGACTTCAGTTTGGCAGGGACTTAACTCTAAGGCTAGTTTTTGGTCATTTTGCACATAGGAACTTTACAGAAACAGTTAGTGTTAAACCATTGTGCTTCACGACGACGTGTCTTCTTAATTACAGAATGATGCATTGAAATAGAGACTGCGCGATACATTCACAGAATTTTAGAAGTTTTTCGACATATAAAACACCCTTTCATTTTGAAAATTAATATTCTATATTTAATGGTGTCGACTTAAAGTTGCAAGACGAGTTTAATTTAAGTATGAAAAGTTTAACTTAGTATATATTTATAAACAAAAGGTCTCCACACATAAATTATGATGGACACAAAGACCTTAAAAAGCAGCTTCTACCTATATTTATTTGTCCGTAAAACCCTTTATCATTAGTTTATTATACTTCTTTTCGTGTACAATTTTTTTGAACAAACAATCGATTGTCGTTTTCAAAATATTCCGGGTTTAAAGGCATCTTTTGTTCGAGGTATTGAAGAAATCATTAAATTTGATGAAACTGCTTTATTACCAGCGGCAAATATTACAGTCATAATGCAACAGATATAGTAACAAATTTGTGATGCAAAACATTGTTCTAGTGAAATAACAATTCCAGTTAATAGTTTCTTGTTTACCAAACCAATGATCGGTGTAGAAAAACGTCTGAAATAAACAATGATTGATTTCTTGATTATTGGTGTTTAATGCCACGTTCATCACTATTGGATATTTCATACGAACAGTAATTTGTATTCTCGGAAAATACCGAAAAATCGAGAGAAAAATAAATGTGTGGTAGCATGAGCCAAGTGAATAGTTCATGCATACATATATTTTGTCGCTGGGATGCTGTCCCATTGAGGGAAACTCTCTCTTTCACGTCAAACTTGCACATGTCTTTTGGTTTTATTTTCGGTAGGTTGCGGTTCATTGACGTTTACACCACACTTGTTTTTGTTGGACATTGTAAATATTCAAACATGCAGTAAATGTGTTATTGTAGGCTGATAAAAGCTGAAGAGAAAATAAATGGACCTGATAAAAAAAAAACTTTCAATTTTTCGGCATTTTCAGATAATAAAAATTACTGTTCGTATGTCATATCCCATATTGATGAAAGTGGCATTAAACACCAATAATCAATAAATCAATCATTGTTTATTTCAGAAGTTTTTCTACATCGATCATTGGTTTGGTAAACAAGAAACTATTAACTGGAATTGTTATTTCACTAGAGCAATGTTTTGCATCACAAACTTGTTACTATATATGTTGCATTATGACTGTAATATTTGCCGCTGGTCATAAAGCAGTTTCATCAATTTTAATGATTTCTTCAATACCTCGAACAGAAGATGCCTTTAAACCCGGAATATTTTGAAAACGACAATCGATTGTTTGTCCAAAAAACATTGTACACGAATAGAAGTATAATAAACTAATGATAAAGGGTTTTACGGACAGATAAATATAGGTAGGAGCTGCTTTTTAAGGTCTTTGTGTCCATCACAATTTATGTGTGGAGACCTTTTGTTTATAAATATATACTAAGTTAAACTTTTCATACTTAAAGTAAACTCGTCTTACAACTTTAAGTCGACACCATTAAATATAGAATATTAATTTTCAAAATGAAAGGGTGTTTTATATGTCGAAAAACTTCTAAAATTCTGTGAATGTATCGCACAGTCTCTATTTCAATGCATCATTCTGTAATTAAGAAGACACGTCGTCGTGAAGCACAATGGTTTAACACTAACTGTTTCTGTAAAGTTCCTATGTGCAAAATGACCAAAAACTAGCCTTAGAGTTAAGTCCCTGCCAAACTGAAGTCTACATGTTTCAGCTCTGGGGCTCCCAGTGAAGACATTTTTTTGGCATTTACACATTTGAAATATACAGCTACTAAAGGAAAACAAAAGATGAAAATCTCTGGAAAATCTTGACTTATACTCGACTGTGAACATTTTTGAACTGCTTAGATATTTAAACGGAGTCAATAGACACATTGGAAAAGTCGCATTTTTTAACCTACGATTTTCTATTTCGTTTGTTAGTTAGACAGATTTGCCATCCATACAACTCTGACACTTAAATTCACAATGCCATCTGATTAAAATAAATATTTAAAAATGACGATAATCTTCCCTATAAAAGAAATAGCATAACTAATAATTTTAAGCCACTGATGTCCACCTAAAAGACACAGTACTTATAGTTTACATTTATAAAAATGACAGGAACTATATTTATGGACAACCGAAATACGAGCGACCCAACAGGTCATTTTTGAAAATAAGATCATTTCTTTTTTTTTTCTGTCAGGTCTATTTATCTTTTCTTCAGCTTTTATCAGCCTACAATAACTCCTTTACTGCATGTTTGAAAATTTACAATGTCCATCAAAAACAAGTGTGGTGTAAACGTCAATGAACCGCAACCTAACGACAAAAAAAAAAACAACCCAAAAGACATGCCCAAAGTTGACGTGAAAGAGAGATGTGAGTTTCCCTCAATGGGACAGCATCCCAGCGACAAAATATATGTATGCATGAACTATTCACTTGGCTCATGCTACCACAAATTTATTTTTCTGTCAATTTTTCGGCATTTTCAGATAATAAAAATTACTGTTCGTATGAAATATCCCATAGTGATGAAAGTGGCTTTAAACACCAATAATCAATAAATCAATCATTGTTTATTTCAGACGTTTTTCTACATCGATCATTGGTTTGGTAAACAAGAAACTATTAACTGGAATTGTTATTTCACTAGAGCAATGTTTTGCATCGCAAACTTGTTACTATATATGTTGCATTATGACTGTAATATTTGCCGCTGGTCATAAAGCAGTTTTATCAATTTTAATGATTTCTCCAATACCTAGAACAAAAGATGCCTTTAAACCCGAAATATTTTGAAAACGACAATCGATTGTTTGTCCAAAAAAATTGTACACGAAAAGAAGTATAATAAACTAATGATAAAGGGTTTTACGGACAAATAAATATAGGTAGGAGCTGCTTTTTAAGGTCTTTGTGTCCATTACAATTTATGTGTGGAGACCTTTTGTTTATAAATATATACTAAGTTAAACTTTTCATACTTAAAGTAAACTCGTCTTGCAACTTTAAGTCGACACCATTAAATATAGAATATTAATTTTCAAAGTGAAAGGGTGTTTTATATGTCGAAAAACTTCTAAAATTCTGTAAATGTATCGCGCAGTCTCTATTTCAATGCATCATTCTGTAATTAAGAAGACACGTCGTCGTGAAGCACAATGGTTTAACACTAACTGTTTCTGTAAAGTTCCTATGTGCAAAATGACCAAAAACTAGCCTTAGAGTTACGTCCCTGCTAAACTGAAGTCTACATGTTTCAGCTCTGGGGCTCCCAGTGAAGACCTTTTTTTGGCATTTACACATTTGAAGTATACAGCTACTAAAGGAAAACAAAAGATGAAAATCTCTGGAAAATCTTGACTTATACTCGACTGTGAACATTTTTGAACTGCTTAGATATTTAAATGGAGTCAATAGACACATTGGAAAAGTCGCATTTTTTAAAATACGATTTTCTATTTCGTTTGTTAGTTAGACAGATTTGCCATCCATACAACTCTGCCACTTAAATTCACAATGCCATCTGATTAAAATAAATATTTAAAAATGACGATCATCTTCCCTATAAAAGAAATAGCATAACTAATAATTTTAAGCCACTGATGTCCACCTAAAAGACACAGTACTCATAGTTTACATTCATAAAAATGACAGGAACTATATTTATGGACAACCGAAATACGAGCGACCCAACAGGTCATGTTTGAAAATAAGATCATTTCTTTTTTTTTCTGTCAGGTCTATTTATCTTCTCTTCAGCTTTTATCAGCCTACAATAACTCCTTTACTGCATGTTTGAAAATTTACAATGTCCATCAAAAACAAGTGTGGTGTAAACGTCAATGAACCGCAACCTAACGACAAAAAAAAAACAACCCAAAAGACATGCGCAAAGTTGACGTGAAAGAGAGATGTGAGTTTCCCTCAATGGGACAGCATCCCAGCGACAAAATATATGTATGCATGAACTATTCACTTGGCTCATGCTACCACAAATTTATTTTTCTGTCAATTTTTCGGCATTTTCAGATAATAAAAATTACTGTTCGTATGAAATATCCCATAGTGATGAAAGTGGCATTAAACACCAATAATCAATAAATCAATCATTGTTTATTTCAGACGTTTTTCTACATCGATCATTGGTTTGGTAAACAAGAAACTATTAACTGGAATTGTTATTTCACTAGAGCAATGTTTTGCATCACAAACTTGTTACTATATATGTTGCATTATGACTGTAATATTTGCCGCTGGTCATAAAGCAGTTTTATCAATTTTAATGATTTCTCCAATACCTAGAACAAAAGATGCCTTTAAACCCGAAATATTTTGAAAACGACAATCGATTGTTTGTCCAAAAAAATTGTACACGAAAAGAAGTATAATAAACTAATGATAAAGGGTTTTACGGACAAATAAATATAGGTAGGAGCTGCTTTTTAAGGTCTTTGTGTCCATTACAATTTATGTGTGGAGACCTTTTGTTTATAAATATATACTAAGTTAAACTTTTCATACTTAAAGTAAACTCGTCTTGCAACTTTAAGTCGACACCATTAAATATAGAATATTAATTTTCAAAGTGAAAGGGTGTTTTATATGTCGAAAAACTTCTAAAATTCTGTAAATGTATCGCGCAGTCTCTATTTCAATGCATCATTCTGTAATTAAGAAGACACGTCGTCGTGAAGCACAATGGTTTAACACTAACTGTTTCTGTAAAGTTCCTATGTGCAAAATGACCAAAAACTAGCCTTAGAGTTACGTCCCTGCTAAACTGAAGTCTACATGTTTCAGCTCTGGGGCTCCCAGTGAAGACATTTTTTTGGCATTTACACATTTGAAGTATACAGCTACTAAAGGAAAACAAAAGATGAAAATCTCTGGAAAATCTTGACTTATACTCGACTGTGAACATTTTTGAACTGCTTAGATATTTAAATGGAGTCAATAGACACATTGGAAAAGTCGCATTTTTTAAAATACGATTTTCTATTTCGTTTGTTAGTTAGACAGATTTGCCATCCATACAACTCTGCCACTTAAATTCACAATGCCATCTGATTAAAATAAATATTTAAAAATGACGATCATCTTCCCTATAAAAGAAATAGCATAACTAATAATTTTAAGCCACTGATGTCCACCTAAAAGACACAGTACTCATAGTTTACATTCATAAAAATGACAGGAACTATATTTATGGACAACCGAAATACGAGCGACCCAACAGGTCATGTTTGAAAATAAGATCATTTCTTTTTTTTCTGTCAGGTCTATTTATCTTCTCTTCAGCTTTTATCAGCCTACAATAACTCCTTTACTGCATGTTTGAAAATTTACAATGTCCATCAAAAACAAGTGTGGTGTAAACGTCAATGAACCGCAACCTAACGACAAAAAAAAAAACAACCCAAAAGACATGCGCAAAGTTGACGTGAAAGAGAGATGTGAGTTTCCCTCAATGGGACAGCATCCCAGCGACAAAATATATGTATGCATGAACTATTCACTTGGCTCATGCTACCACAAATTTATTTTTCTGTCAATTTTTCGGCATTTTCAGATAATAAAAATTACTGTTCGTATGAAATATCCCATAGTGATGAAAGTGGCATTAAACACCAATAATCAATAAATCAATCATTGTTTATTTCAGACGTTTTTCTACATCGATCATTGGTTTGGTAAACAAGAAACTATTAACTGGAATTGTTATTTCACTAGAGCAATGTTTTGCATCACAAACTTGTTACTATATATGTTGCATTATGACTGTAATATTTGCCGCTGGTCATAAAGCAGTTTTATCAATTTTAATGATTTCTCCAATACCTAGAACAAAAGATGCCTTTAAACCCGAAATATTTTGAAAACGACAATCGATTGTTTGTCCAAAAAAATTGTACACGAAAAGAAGTATAATAAACTAATGATAAAGGGTTTTACGGACAAATAAATATAGGTAGGAGCTGCTTTTTAAGGTCTTTGTGTCCATTACAATTTATGTGTGGAGACCTTTTGTTTATAAATATATACTAAGTTAAACTTTTCATACTTAAAGTAAACTCGTCTTGCAACTTTAAGTCGACACCATTAAATATAGAATATTAATTTTCAAAGTGAAAGGGTGTTTTATATGTCGAAAAACTTCTAAAATTCTGTAAATGTATCGCGCAGTCTCTATTTCAATGCATCATTCTGTAATTAAGAAGACACGTCGTCGTGAAGCACAATGGTTTAACACTAACTGTTTCTGTAAAGTTCCTATGTGCAAAATGACCAAAAACTAGCCTTAGAGTTACGTCCCTGCTAAACTGAAGTCTACATGTTTCAGCTCTGGGGCTCCCAGTGAAGACATTTTTTTGGCATTTACACATTTGAAGTATACAGCTACTAAAGGAAAACAAAAGATGAAAATCTCTGGAAAATCTTGACTTATACTCGACTGTGAACATTTTTGAACTGCTTAGATATTTAAATGGAGTCAATAGACACATTGGAAAAGTCGCATTTTTTAAAATACGATTTTCTATTTCGTTTGTTAGTTAGACAGATTTGCCATCCATACAACTCTGCCACTTAAATTCACAATGCCATCTGATTAAAATAAATATTTAAAAATGACGATCATCTTCCCTATAAAAGAAATAGCATAACTAATAATTTTAAGCCACTGATGTCCACCTAAAAGACACAGTACTCATAGTTTACATTCATAAAAATGACAGGAACTATATTTATGGACAACCGAAATACGAGCGACCCAACAGGTCATGTTTGAAAATAAGATCATTTCTTTTTTTTTCTGTCAGGTCTATTTATCTTCTCTTCAGCTTTTATCAGCCTACAATAACTCCTTTACTGCATGTTTGAAAATTTACAATGTCCATCAAAAACAAGTGTGGTGTAAACGTCAATGAACCGCAACCTAACGACAAAAAAAAAAACAACCCAAAAGACATGCGCAAAGTTGACGTGAAAGAGAGATGTGAGTTTCCCTCAATGGGACAGCATCCCAGCGACAAAATATATGTATGCATGAACTATTCACTTGGCTCATGCTACCACAAATTTATTTTTCTGTCAATTTTTCGGCATTTTCAGATAATAAAAATTACTGTTCGTATGAAATATCCCATAGTGATGAAAGTGGCATTAAACACCAATAATCAATAAATCAATCATTGTTTATTTCAGACGTTTTTCTACATCGATCATTGGTTTGGTAAACAAGAAACTATTAACTGGAATTGTTATTTCACTAGAGCAATGTTTTGCATCACAAACTTGTTACTATATATGTTGCATTATGACTGTAATATTTGCCGCTGGTCATAAAGCAGTTTTATCAATTTTAATGATTTCTCCAATACCTAGAACAAAAGATGCCTTTAAACCCGAAATATTTTGAAAACGACAATCGATTGTTTGTCCAAAAAAATTGTACACGAAAAGAAGTATAATAAACTAATGATAAAGGGTTTTACGGACAAATAAATATAGGTAGGAGCTGCTTTTTAAGGTCTTTGTGTCCATTACAATTTATGTGTGGAGACCTTTTGTTTATAAATATATACTAAGTTAAACTTTTCATACTTAAAGTAAACTCGTCTTGCAACTTTAAGTCGACACCATTAAATATAGAATATTAATTTTCAAAGTGAAAGGGTGTTTTATATGTCGAAAAACTTCTAAAATTCTGTAAATGTATCGCGCAGTCTCTATTTCAATGCATCATTCTGTAATTAAGAAGACACGTCGTCGTGAAGCACAATGGTTTAACACTAACTGTTTCTGTAAAGTTCCTATGTGCAAAATGACCAAAAACTAGCCTTAGAGTTACGTCCCTGCTAAACTGAAGTCTACATGTTTCAGCTCTGGGGCTCCCAGTGAAGACATTTTTTTGGCATTTACACATTTGAAGTATACAGCTACTAAAGGAAAACAAAAGATGAAAATCTCTGGAAAATCTTGACTTATACTCGACTGTGAACATTTTTGAACTGCTTAGATATTTAAATGGAGTCAATAGACACATTGGAAAAGTCGCATTTTTTAAAATACGATTTTCTATTTCGTTTGTTAGTTAGACAGATTTGCCATCCATACAACTCTGCCACTTAAATTCACAATGCCATCTGATTAAAATAAATATTTAAAAATGACGATCATCTTCCCTATAAAAGAAATAGCATAACTAATAATTTTAAGCCACTGATGTCCACCTAAAAGACACAGTACTCATAGTTTACATTCATAAAAATGACAGGAACTATATTTATGGACAACCGAAATACGAGCGACCCAACAGGTCATGTTTGAAAATAAGATCATTTCTTTTTTTTTCTGTCAGGTCTATTTATCTTCTCTTCAGCTTTTATCAGCCTACAATAACTCCTTTACTGCATGTTTGAAAATTTACAATGTCCATCAAAAACAAGTGTGGTGTAAACGTCAATGAACCGCAACCTAACGACAAAAAAAAAACAACCCAAAAGACATGCGCAAAGTTGACGTGAAAGAGAGATGTGAGTTTCCCTCAATGGGACAGCATCCCAGCGACAAAATATATGTATGCATGAACTATTCACTTGGCTCATGCTACCACAAATTTATTTTTCTGTCAATTTTTCGGCATTTTCAGATAATAAAAATTACTGTTCGTATGAAATATCCCATAGTGATGAAAGTGGCATTAAACACCAATAATCAATAAATCAATCATTGTTTATTTCAGACGTTTTTCTACATCGATCATTGGTTTGGTAAACAAGAAACTATTAACTGGAATTGTTATTTCACTAGAGCAATGTTTTGCATCACAAACTTGTTACTATATATGTTGCATTATGACTGTAATATTTGCCGCTGGTCATAAAGCAGTTTTATCAATTTTAATGATTTCTCCAATACCTAGAACAAAAGATGCCTTTAAACCCGAAATATTTTGAAAACGACAATCGATTGTTTGTCCAAAAAAATTGTACACGAAAAGAAGTATAATAAACTAATGATAAAGGGTTTTACGGACAAATAAATATAGGTAGGAGCTGCTTTTTAAGGTCTTTGTGTCCATTACAATTTATGTGTGGAGACCTTTTGTTTATAAATATATACTAAGTTAAACTTTTCATACTTAAAGTAAACTCGTCTTGCAACTTTAAGTCGACACCATTAAATATAGAATATTAATTTTCAAAGTGAAAGGGTGTTTTATATGTCGAAAAACTTCTAAAATTCTGTAAATGTATCGCGCAGTCTCTATTTCAATGCATCATTCTGTAATTAAGAAGACACGTCGTCGTGAAGCACAATGGTTTAACACTAACTGTTTCTGTAAAGTTCCTATGTGCAAAATGACCAAAAACTAGCCTTAGAGTTACGTCCCTGCTAAACTGAAGTCTACATGTTTCAGCTCTGGGGCTCCCAGTGAAGACATTTTTTTGGCATTTACACATTTGAAGTATACAGCTACTAAAGGAAAACAAAAGATGAAAATCTCTGGAAAATCTTGACTTATACTCGACTGTGAACATTTTTGAACTGCTTAGATATTTAAATGGAGTCAATAGACACATTGGAAAAGTCGCATTTTTTAAAATACGATTTTCTATTTCGTTTGTTAGTTAGACAGATTTGCCATCCATACAACTCTGCCACTTAAATTCACAATGCCATCTGATTAAAATAAATATTTAAAAATGACGATCATCTTCCCTATAAAAGAAATAGCATAACTAATAATTTTAAGCCACTGATGTCCACCTAAAAGACACAGTACTCATAGTTTACATTCATAAAAATGACAGGAACTATATTTATGGACAACCGAAATACGAGCGACCCAACAGGTCATGTTTGAAAATAAGATCATTTCTTTTTTTTTCTGTCAGGTCTATTTATCTTCTCTTCAGCTTTTATCAGCCTACAATAACTCCTTTACTGCATGTTTGAAAATTTACAATGTCCATCAAAAACAAGTGTGGTGTAAACGTCAATGAACCGCAACCTAACGACAAAAAAAAAACAACCCAAAAGACATGCGCAAAGTTGACGTGAAAGAGAGATGTGAGTTTCCCTCAATGGGACAGCATCCCAGCGACAAAATATATGTATGCATGAACTATTCACTTGGCTCATGCTACCACAAATTTATTTTTCTGTCAATTTTTCGGCATTTTCAGATAATAAAAATTACTGTTCGTATGAAATATCCCATAGTGATGAAAGTGGCATTAAACACCAATAATCAATAAATCAATCATTGTTTATTTCAGACGTTTTTCTACATCGATCATTGGTTTGGTAAACAAGAAACTATTAACTGGAATTGTTATTTCACTAGAGCAATGTTTTGCATCACAAACTTGTTACTATATATGTTGCATTATGACTGTAATATTTGCCGCTGGTCATAAAGCAGTTTTATCAATTTTAATGATTTCTCCAATACCTAGAACAAAAGATGCCTTTAAACCCGAAATATTTTGAAAACGACAATCGATTGTTTGTCCAAAAAAATTGTACACGAAAAGAAGTATAATAAACTAATGATAAAGGGTTTTACGGACAAATAAATATAGGTAGGAGCTGCTTTTTAAGGTCTTTGTGTCCATTACAATTTATGTGTGGAGACCTTTTGTTTATAAATATATACTAAGTTAAACTTTTCATACTTAAAGTAAACTCGTCTTGCAACTTTAAGTCGACACCATTAAATATAGAATATTAATTTTCAAAGTGAAAGGGTGTTTTATATGTCGAAAAACTTCTAAAATTCTGTAAATGTATCGCGCAGTCTCTATTTCAATGCATCATTCTGTAATTAAGAAGACACGTCGTCGTGAAGCACAATGGTTTAACACTAACTGTTTCTGTAAAGTTCCTATGTGCAAAATGACCAAAAACTAGCCTTAGAGTTACGTCCCTGCTAAACTGAAGTCTACATGTTTCAGCTCTGGGGCTCCCAGTGAAGACATTTTTTTGGCATTTACACATTTGAAGTATACAGCTACTAAAGGAAAACAAAAGATGAAAATCTCTGGAAAATCTTGACTTATACTCGACTGTGAACATTTTTGAACTGCTTAGATATTTAAATGGAGTCAATAGACACATTGGAAAAGTCGCATTTTTTAAAATACGATTTTCTATTTCGTTTGTTAGTTAGACAGATTTGCCATCCATACAACTCTGCCACTTAAATTCACAATGCCATCTGATTAAAATAAATATTTAAAAATGACGATCATCTTCCCTATAAAAGAAATAGCATAACTAATAATTTTAAGCCACTGATGTCCACCTAAAAGACACAGTACTCATAGTTTACATTCATAAAAATGACAGGAACTATATTTATGGACAACCGAAATACGAGCGACCCAACAGGTCATGTTTGAAAATAAGATCATTTCTTTTTTTTTCTGTCAGGTCTATTTATCTTCTCTTCAGCTTTTATCAGCCTACAATAACTCCTTTACTGCATGTTTGAAAATTTACAATGTCCATCAAAAACAAGTGTGGTGTAAACGTCAATGAACCGCAACCTAACGACAAAAAAAAACAACCCAAAAGACATGCGCAAAGTTGACGTGAAAGAGAGATGTGAGTTTCCCTCAATGGGACAGCATCCCAGCGACAAAATATATGTATGCATGAACTATTCACTTGGCTCATGCTACCACAAATTTATTTTTCTGTCAATTTTTCGGCATTTTCAGATAATAAAAATTACTGTTCGTATGAAATATCCCATAGTGATGAAAGTGGCATTAAACACCAATAATCAATAAATCAATCATTGTTTATTTCAGACGTTTTTCTACATCGATCATTGGTTTGGTAAACAAGAAACTATTAACTGGAATTGTTATTTCACTAGAGCAATGTTTTGCATCACAAACTTGTTACTATATATGTTGCATTATGACTGTAATATTTGCCGCTGGTCATAAAGCAGTTTTATCAATTTTAATGATTTCTCCAATACCTAGAACAAAAGATGCCTTTAAACCCGAAATATTTTGAAAACGACAATCGATTGTTTGTCCAAAAAAATTGTACACGAAAAGAAGTATAATAAACTAATGATAAAGGGTTTTACGGACAAATAAATATAGGTAGGAGCTGCTTTTTAAGGTCTTTGTGTCCATTACAATTTATGTGTGGAGACCTTTTGTTTATAAATATATACTGAGTTAAACTTTTCATACTTAAAGTAAACTCGTCTTGCAACTTTAAGTCGACACCATTAAATATAGAATATTAATTTTCAAAGTGAAAGGGTGTTTTATATGTCGAAAAACTTCTAAAATTCTGTAAATGTATCGCGCAGTCTCTATTTCAATGCATCATTCTGTAATTAAGAAGACACGTCGTCGTGAAGCACAATGGTTTAACACTAACTGTTTCTGTAAAGTTCCTATGTGCAAAATGACCAAAAACTAGCCTTAGAGTTACGTCCCTGCTAAACTGAAGTCTACATGTTTCAGCTCTGGGGCTCCCAGTGAAGACATTTTTTTGGCATTTACACATTTGAAGTATACAGCTACTAAAGGAAAACAAAAGATGAAAATCTCTGGAAAATCTTGACTTATACTCGACTGTGAACATTTTTGAACTGCTTAGATATTTAAATGGAGTCAATAGACACATTGGAAAAGTCGCATTTTTTAAAATACGATTTTCTATTTCGTTTGTTAGTTAGACAGATTTGCCATCCATACAACTCTGCCACTTAAATTCACAATGCCATCTGATTAAAATAAATATTTAAAAATGACGATCATCTTCCCTATAAAAGAAATAGCATAACTAATAATTTTAAGCCACTGATGTCCACCTAAAAGACACAGTACTCATAGTTTACATTCATAAAAATGACAGGAACTATATTTATGGACAACCGAAATACGAGCGACCCAACAGGTCATGTTTGAAAATAAGATCATTTCTTTTTTTTTCTGTCAGGTCTATTTATCTTCTCTTCAGCTTTTATCAGCCTACAATAACTCCTTTACTGCATGTTTGAAAATTTACAATGTCCATCAAAAACAAGTGTGGTGTAAACGTCAATGAACCGCAACCTAACGACAAAAAAAAAACAACCCAAAAGACATGCGCAAAGTTGACGTGAAAGAGAGATGTGAGTTTCCCTCAATGGGACAGCATCCCAGCGACAAAATATATGTATGCATGAACTATTCACTTGGCTCATGCTACCACAAATTTATTTTTCTGTCAATTTTTCGGCATTTTCAGATAATAAAAATTACTGTTCGTATGAAATATCCCATAGTGATGAAAGTGGCATTAAACACCAATAATCAATAAATCAATCATTGTTTATTTCAGACGTTTTTCTACATCGATCATTGGTTTGGTAAACAAGAAACTATTAACTGGAATTGTTATTTCACTAGAGCAATGTTTTGCATCACAAACTTGTTACTATATATGTTGCATTATGACTGTAATATTTGCCGCTGGTCATAAAGCAGTTTTATCAATTTTAATGATTTCTCCAATACCTAGAACAAAAGATGCCTTTAAACCCGAAATATTTTGAAAACGACAATCGATTGTTTGTCCAAAAAAATTGTACACGAAAAGAAGTATAATAAACTAATGATAAAGGGTTTTACGGACAAATAAATATAGGTAGGAGCTGCTTTTTAAGGTCTTTGTGTCCATTACAATTTATGTGTGGAGACCTTTTGTTTATAAATATATACTGAGTTAAACTTTTCATACTTAAAGTAAACTCGTCTTGCAACTTTAAGTCGACACCATTAAATATAGAATATTAATTTTCAAAGTGAAAGGGTGTTTTATATGTCGAAAAACTTCTAAAATTCTGTAAATGTATCGCGCAGTCTCTATTTCAATGCATCATTCTGTAATTAAGAAGACACGTCGTCGTGAAGCACAATGGTTTAACACTAACTGTTTCTGTAAAGTTCCTATGTGCAAAATGACCAAAAACTAGCCTTAGAGTTACGTCCCTGCTAAACTGAAGTCTACATGTTTCAGCTCTGGGGCTCCCAGTGAAGACATTTTTTTGGCATTTACACATTTGAAGTATACAGCTACTAAAGGAAAACAAAAGATGAAAATCTCTGGAAAATCTTGACTTATACTCGACTGTGAACATTTTTGAACTGCTTAGATATTTAAATGGAGTCAATAGACACATTGGAAAAGTCGCATTTTTTAAAATACGATTTTCTATTTCGTTTGTTAGTTAGACAGATTTGCCATCCATACAACTCTGCCACTTAAATTCACAATGCCATCTGATTAAAATAAATATTTAAAAATGACGATCATCTTCCCTATAAAAGAAATAGCATAACTAATAATTTTAAGCCACTGATGTCCACCTAAAAGACACAGTACTCATAGTTTACATTCATAAAAATGACAGGAACTATATTTATGGACAACCGAAATACGAGCGACCCAACAGGTCATGTTTGAAAATAAGATCATTTCTTTTTTTTTCTGTCAGGTCTATTTATCTTCTCTTCAGCTTTTATCAGCCTACAATAACTCCTTTACTGCATGTTTGAAAATTTACAATGTCCATCAAAAACAAGTGTGGTGTAAACGTCAATGAACCGCAACCTAACGACAAAAAAAAAAAACAACCCAAAAGACATGCGCAAAGTTGACGTGAAAGAGAGATGTGAGTTTCCCTCAATGGGACAGCATCCCAGCGACAAAATATATGTATGCATGAACTATTCACTTGGCTCATGCTACCACAAATTTATTTTTCTGTCAATTTTTCGGCATTTTCAGATAATAAAAATTACTGTTCGTATGAAATATCCCATAGTGATGAAAGTGGCATTAAACACCAATAATCAATAAATCAATCATTGTTTATTTCAGACGTTTTTCTACATCGATCATTGGTTTGGTAAACAAGAAACTATTAACTGGAATTGTTATTTCACTAGAGCAATGTTTTGCATCACAAACTTGTTACTATATATGTTGCATTATGACTGTAATATTTGCCGCTGGTCATAAAGCAGTTTTATCAATTTTAATGATTTCTCCAATACCTAGAACAAAAGATGCCTTTAAACCCGATATATTTTGAAAACGACAATCGATTGTTTGTCCAAAAAAATTGTACACGAAAAGAAGTATAATAAACTAATGATAAAGGGTTTTACGGACAAATAAATATAGGTAGGAGCTGCTTTTTAAGGTCTTTGTGTCCATTACAATTTATGTGTGGAGACCTTTTGTTTATAAATATATACTGAGTTAAACTTTTCATACTTAAAGTAAACTCGTCTTGCAACTTTAAGTCGACACCATTAAATATAGAATATTAATTTTCAAAGTGAAAGGGTGTTTTATATGTCGAAAAACTTCTAAAATTCTGTAAATGTATCGCGCAGTCTCTATTTCAATGCATCATTCTGTAATTAAGAAGACACGTCGTCGTGAAGCACAATGGTTTAACACTAACTGTTTCTGTAAAGTTCCTATGTGCAAAATGACCAAAAACTAGCCTTAGAGTTACGTCCCTGCTAAACTGAAGTCTACATGTTTCAGCTCTGGGGCTCCCAGTGAAGACATTTTTTTGGCATTTACACATTTGAAGTATACAGCTACTAAAGGAAAACAAAAGATGAAAATCTCTGGAAAATCTTGACTTATACTCGACTGTGAACATTTTTGAACTGCTTAGATATTTAAATGGAGTCAATAGACACATTGGAAAAGTCGCATTTTTTAACCTACGATTTTCTATTTCGTTTGTTAGTTAGACAGATTTGCCATCCATACAACTCTGCCACTTAAATTCACAATGCCATCTGATTAAAATAAATATTTAAAAATGACGATCATCTTCCCTATAAAAGAAATAGCATAACTAATAATTTTAAGCCACTGATGTCCACCTAAAAGACACAGTACTCATAGTTTACATTCATAAAAATGACAGGAACTATATTTATGGACAACCGAAATACGAGCGACCCAACAGGTCATGTTTGAAAATAAGATCATTTCTTTTTTTTTCTGTCAGGTCTATTTATCTTCTCTTCAGCTTTTATCAGCCTACAATAACTCCTTTACTGCATGTTTGAAAATTTACAATGTCCATCAAAAACAAGTGTGGTGTAAACGTCAATGAACCGCAACCTAACGACAAAAAAAAAAACAACCCAAAAGACATGCGCAAAGTTGACGTGAAAGAGAGATGTGAGTTTCCCTCAATGGGACAGCATCCCAGCGACAAAATATATGTATGCATGAACTATTCACTTGGCTCATGCTACCACAAATTTATTTTTCTGTCAATTTTTCGGCATTTTCAGATAATAAAAATTACTGTTCGTATGAAATATCCCATAGTGATGAAAGTGGCATTAAACACCAATAATCAATAAATCAATCATTGTTTATTTCAGACGTTTTTCTACATCGATCATTGGTTTGGTAAACAAGAAACTATTAACTGGAATTGTTATTTCACTAGAGCAATGTTTTGCATCACAAACTTGTTACTATATATGTTGCATTATGACTGTAATATTTGCCGCTGGTCATAAAGCAGTTTTATCAATTTTAATGATTTCTCCAATACCTAGAACAAAAGATGCCTTTAAACCCGAAATATTTTGAAAACGACAATCGATTGTTTGTCCAAAAAAATTGTACACGAAAAGAAGTATAATAAACTAATGATAAAGGGTTTTACGGACAAATAAATATAGGTAGGAGCTGCTTTTTAAGGTCTTTGTGTCCATTACAATTTATGTGTGGAGACCTTTTGTTTATAAATATATACTGAGTTAAACTTTTCATACTTAAAGTAAACTCGTCTTGCAACTTTAAGTCGACACCATTAAATATAGAATATTAATTTTCAAAGTGAAAGGGTGTTTTATATGTCGAAAAACTTCTAAAATTCTGTAAATGTATCGCGCAGTCTCTATTTCAATGCATCATTCTGTAATTAAGAAGACACGTCGTCGTGAAGCACAATGGTTTAACACTAACTGTTTCTGTAAAGTTCCTATGTGCAAAATGACCAAAAACTAGCCTTAGAGTTACGTCCCTGCTAAACTGAAGTCTACATGTTTCAGCTCTGGGGCTCCCAGTGAAGACATTTTTTTGGCATTTACACATTTGAAGTATACAGCTACTAAAGGAAAACAAAAGATGAAAATCTCTGGAAAATCTTGACTTATACTCGACTGTGAACATTTTTGAACTGCTTAGATATTTAAATGGAGTCAATAGACACATTGGAAAAGTCGCATTTTTTAACCTACGATTTTCTATTTCGTTTGTTAGTTAGACAGATTTGCCATCCATACAACTCTGCCACTTAAATTCACAATGCCATCTGATTAAAATAAATATTTAAAAATGACGATCATCTTCCCTATAAAAGAAATAGCATAACTAATAATTTTAAGCCACTGATGTCCACCTAAAAGACACAGTACTCATAGTTTACATTCATAAAAATGACAGGAACTATATTTATGGACAACCGAAATACGAGCGACCCAACAGGTCATGTTTGAAAATAAGATCATTTCTTTTTTTTTCTGTCAGATCTATTTATCTTCTCTTCAGCTTTTATCAGCCTACAATAACTCCTTTACTGCATGTTTGAAAATTTACAATGTCCATCAAAAACAAGTGTGGTGTAAACGTCAATGAACCGCAACCTAACGACAAAAAAAAAAAAAACAACCCAAAAGACATGCGCAAAGTTGACGTGAAAGAGAGATGTGAGTTTCCCTCAATGGGACAGCATCCCAGCGACAAAATATATGTATGCATGAACTATTCACTTGGCTCATGCTACCACAAATTTATTTTTCTGTCAATTTTTCGGCATTTTCAGATAATAAAAATTACTGTTCGTATGAAATATCCCATAGTGATGAAAGTGGCATTAAACACCAATAATCAATAAATCAATCATTGTTTATTTCAGACGTTTTTCTACATCGATCATTGGTTTGGTAAACAAGAAACTATTAACTGGAATTGTTATTTCACTAGAGCAATGTTTTGCATCACAAACTTGTTACTATATATGTTGCATTATGACTGTAATATTTGCCGCTGGTCATAAAGCAGTTTTATCAATTTTAATGATTTCTCCAATACCTAGAACAAAAGATGCCTTTAAACCCGAAATATTTTGAAAACGACAATCGATTGTTTGTCCAAAAAAATTGTACACGAAAAGAAGTATAATAAACTAATGATAAAGGGTTTTACGGACAAATAAATATAGGTAGGAGCTGCTTTTTAAGGTCTTTGTGTCCATTACAATTTATGTGTGGAGACCTTTTGTTTATAAATATATACTAAGTTAAACTTTTCATACTTAAAGTAAACTCGTCTTGCAACTTTAAGTCGACACCATTAAATATAGAATATTAATTTTCAAAGTGAAAGGGTGTTTTATATGTCGAAAAACTTCTAAAATTCTGTAAATGTATCGCGCAGTCTCTATTTCAATGCATCATTCTGTAATTAAGAAGACACGTCGTCGTGAAGCACAATGGTTTAACACTAACTGTTTCTGTAAAGTTCCTATGTGCAAAATGACCAAAAACTAGCCTTAGAGTTACGTCCCTGCTAAACTGAAGTCTACATGTTTCAGCTCTGGGGCTCCCAGTGAAGACATTTTTTTGGCATTTACACATTTGAAGTATACAGCTACTAAAGGAAAACAAAAGATGAAAATCTCTGGAAAATCTTGACTTATACTCGACTGTGAACATTTTTGAACTGCTTAGATATTTAAATGGAGTCAATAGACACATTGGAAAAGTCGCATTTTTTAACCTACGATTTTCTATTTCGTTTGTTAGTTAGACAGATTTGCCATCCATACAACTCTGCCACTTAAATTCACAATGCCATCTGATTAAAATAAATATTTAAAAATGACGATCATCTTCCCTATAAAAGAAATAGCATAACTAATAATTTTAAGCCACTGATGTCCACCTAAAAGACACAGTACTCATAGTTTACATTCATAAAAATGACAGGAACTATATTTATGGACAACCGAAATACGAGCGACCCAACAGGTCATGTTTGAAAATAAGATCATTTCTTTTTTTTTCTGTCAGATCTATTTATCTTCTCTTCAGCTTTTATCAGCCTACAATAACTCCTTTACTGCATGTTTGAAAATTTACAATGTCCATCAAAAACAAGTGTGGTGTAAACGTCAATGAACCGCAACCTAACGACAAAAAAAAAAAAACAACCCAAAAGACATGCGCAAAGTTGACGTGAAAGAGAGATGTGAGTTTCCCTCAATGGGACAGCATCCCAGCGACAAAATATATGTATGCATGAACTATTCACTTGGCTCATGCTACCACAAATTTATTTTTCTGTCAATTTTTCGGCATTTTCAGATAATAAAAATTACTGTTCGTATGAAATATCCCATAGTGATGAAAGTGGCATTAAACACCAATAATCAATAAATCAATCATTGTTTATTTCAGACGTTTTTCTACATCGATCATTGGTTTGGTAAACAAGAAACTATTAACTGGAATTGTTATTTCACTAGAGCAATGTTTTGCATCACAAACTTGTTACTATATATGTTGCATTATGACTGTAATATTTGCCGCTGGTCATAAAGCAGTTTTATCAATTTTAATGATTTCTCCAATACCTAGAACAAAAGATGCCTTTAAACCCGAAATATTTTGAAAACGACAATCGATTGTTTGTCCAAAAAAATTGTACACGAAAAGAAGTATAATAAACTAATGATAAAGGGTTTTACGGACAAATAAATATAGGTAGGAGCTGCTTTTTAAGGTCTTTGTGTCCATTACAATTTATGTGTGGAGACCTTTTGTTTATAAATATATACTAAGTTAAACTTTTCATACTTAAAGTAAACTCGTCTTGCAACTTTAAGTCGACACCATTAAATATAGAATATTAATTTTCAAAGTGAAAGGGTGTTTTATATGTCGAAAAACTTCTAAAATTCTGTAAATGTATCGCGCAGTCTCTATTTCAATGCATCATTCTGTAATTAAGAAGACACGTCGTCGTGAAGCACAATGGTTTAACACTAACTGTTTCTGTAAAGTTCCTATGTGCAAAATGACCAAAAACTAGCCTTAGAGTTACGTCCCTGCTAAACTGAAGTCTACATGTTTCAGCTCTGGGGCTCCCAGTGAAGACATTTTTTTGGCATTTACACATTTGAAGTATACAGCTACTAAAGGAAAACAAAAGATGAAAATCTCTGGAAAATCTTGACTTATACTCGACTGTGAACATTTTTGAACTGCTTAGATATTTAAATGGAGTCAATAGACACATTGGAAAAGTCGCATTTTTTAACCTACGATTTTCTATTTCGTTTGTTAGTTAGACAGATTTGCCATCCATACAACTCTGCCACTTAAATTCACAATGCCATCTGATTAAAATAAATATTTAAAAATGACGATCATCTTCCCTATAAAAGAAATAGCATAACTAATAATTTTAAGCCACTGATGTCCACCTAAAAGACACAGTACTCATAGTTTACATTCATAAAAATGACAGGAACTATATTTATGGACAACCGAAATACGAGCGACCCAACAGGTCATGTTTGAAAATAAGATCATTTCTTTTTTTTTCTGTCAGGTCTATTTATCTTCTCTTCAGCTTTTATCAGCCTACAATAACTCCTTTACTGCATGTTTGAAAATTTACAATGTCCATCAAAAACAAGTGTGGTGTAAACGTCAATGAACCGCAACCTAACGACAAAAAAAAAAACAACCCAAAAGACATGCGCAAAGTTGACGTGAAAGAGAGATGTGAGTTTCCCTCAATGGGACAGCATCCCAGCGACAAAATATATGTATGCATGAACTATTCACTTGGCTCATGCTACCACAAATTTATTTTTCTGTCAATTTTTCGGCATTTTCAGATAATAAAAATTACTGTTCGTATGAAATATCCCATAGTGATGAAAGTGGCATTAAACACCAATAATCAATAAATCAATCATTGTTTATTTCAGACGTTTTTCTACATCGATCATTGGTTTGGTAAACAAGAAACTATTAACTGGAATTGTTATTTCACTAGAGCAATGTTTTGCATCACAAACTTGTTACTATATATGTTGCATTATGACTGTAATATTTGCCGCTGGTCATAAAGCAGTTTTATCAATTTTAATGATTTCTCCAATACCTAGAACAAAAGATGCCTTTAAACCCGAAATATTTTGAAAACGACAATCGATTGTTTGTCCAAAAAAATTGTACACGAAAAGAAGTATAATAAACTAATGATAAAGGGTTTTACGGACAAATAAATATAGGTAGGAGCTGCTTTTTAAGGTCTTTGTGTCCATTACAATTTATGTGTGGAGACCTTTTGTTTATAAATATATACTGAGTTAAACTTTTCATACTTAAAGTAAACTCGTCTTGCAACTTTAAGTCGACACCATTAAATATAGAATATTAATTTTCAAAGTGAAAGGGTGTTTTATATGTCGAAAAACTTCTAAAATTCTGTAAATGTATCGCGCAGTCTCTATTTCAATGCATCATTCTGTAATTAAGAAGACACGTCGTCGTGAAGCACAATGGTTTAACACTAACTGTTTCTGTAAAGTTCCTATGTGCAAAATGACCAAAAACTAGCCTTAGAGTTACGTCCCTGCTAAACTGAAGTCTACATGTTTCAGCTCTGGGGCTCCCAGTGAAGACATTTTTTTGGCATTTACACATTTGAAGTATACAGCTACTAAAGGAAAACAAAAGATGAAAATCTCTGGAAAATCTTGACTTATACTCGACTGTGAACATTTTTGAACTGCTTAGATATTTAAATGGAGTCAATAGACACATTGGAAAAGTCGCATTTTTTAACCTACGATTTTCTATTTCGTTTGTTAGTTAGACAGATTTGCCATCCATACAACTCTGCCACTTAAATTCACAATGCCATCTGATTAAAATAAATATTTAAAAATGACGATCATCTTCCCTATAAAAGAAATAGCATAACTAATAATTTTAAGCCACTGATGTCCACCTAAAAGACACAGTACTCATAGTTTACATTCATAAAAATGACAGGAACTATATTTATGGACAACCGAAATACGAGCGACCCAACAGGTCATGTTTGAAAATAAGATCATTTCTTTTTTTTTCTGTCAGATCTATTTATCTTCTCTTCAGCTTTTATCAGCCTACAATAACTCCTTTACTGCATGTTTGAAAATTTACAATGTCCATCAAAAACAAGTGTGGTGTAAACGTCAATGAACCGCAACCTAACGACAAAAAAAAAAAACAACCCAAAAGACATGCGCAAAGTTGACGTGAAAGAGAGATGTGAGTTTCCCTCAATGGGACAGCATCCCAGCGACAAAATATATGTATGCATGAACTATTCACTTGGCTCATGCTACCACAAATTTATTTTTCTGTCAATTTTTCGGCATTTTCAGATAATAAAAATTACTGTTCGTATGAAATATCCCATAGTGATGAAAGTGGCATTAAACACCAATAATCAATAAATCAATCATTGTTTATTTCAGACGTTTTTCTACATCGATCATTGGTTTGGTAAACAAGAAACTATTAACTGGAATTGTTATTTCACTAGAGCAATGTTTTGCATCACAAACTTGTTACTATATATGTTGCATTATGACTGTAATATTTGCCGCTGGTCATAAAGCAGTTTTATCAATTTTAATGATTTCTCCAATACCTAGAACAAAAGATGCCTTTAAACCCGAAATATTTTGAAAACGACAATCGATTGTTTGTCCAAAAAAATTGTACACGAAAAGAAGTATAATAAACTAATGATAAAGGGTTTTACGGACAAATAAATATAGGTAGGAGCTGCTTTTTAAGGTCTTTGTGTCCATTACAATTTATGTGTGGAGACCTTTTGTTTATAAATATATACTAAGTTAAACTTTTCATACTTAAAGTAAACTCGTCTTGCAACTTTAAGTCGACACCATTAAATATAGAATATTAATTTTCAAAGTGAAAGGGTGTTTTATATGTCGAAAAACTTCTAAAATTCTGTAAATGTATCGCGCAGTCTCTATTTCAATGCATCATTCTGTAATTAAGAAGACACGTCGTCGTGAAGCACAATGGTTTAACACTAACTGTTTCTGTAAAGTTCCTATGTGCAAAATGACCAAAAACTAGCCTTAGAGTTACGTCCCTGCTAAACTGAAGTCTACATGTTTCAGCTCTGGGGCTCCCAGTGAAGACATTTTTTTGGCATTTACACATTTGAAGTATACAGCTACTAAAGGAAAACAAAAGATGAAAATCTCTGGAAAATCTTGACTTATACTCGACTGTGAACATTTTTGAACTGCTTAGATATTTAAATGGAGTCAATAGACACATTGGAAAAGTCGCATTTTTTAACCTACGATTTTCTATTTCGTTTGTTAGTTAGACAGATTTGCCATCCATACAACTCTGCCACTTAAATTCACAATGCCATCTGATTAAAATAAATATTTAAAAATGACGATCATCTTCCCTATAAAAGAAATAGCATAACTAATAATTTTAAGCCACTGATGTCCACCTAAAAGACACAGTACTCATAGTTTACATTCATAAAAATGACAGGAACTATATTTATGGACAACCGAAATACGAGCGACCCAACAGGTCATGTTTGAAAATAAGATCATTTCTTTTTTTTTTCTGTCAGGTCTATTTATCTTCTCTTCAGCTTTTATCAGCCTACAATAACTCCTTTACTGCATGTTTGAAAATTTACAATGTCCATCAAAAACAAGTGTGGTGTAAACGTCAATGAACCGCAACCTAACGACAAAAAAAAAACAACCCAAAAGACATGCGCAAAGTTGACGTGAAAGAGAGATGTGAGTTTCCCTCAATGGGACAGCATCCCAGCGACAAAATATATGTATGCATGAACTATTCACTTGGCTCATGCTACCACAAATTTATTTTTCTGTCAATTTTTCGGCATTTTCAGATAATAAAAATTACTGTTCGTATGAAATATCCCATAGTGATGAAAGTGGCATTAAACACCAATAATCAATAAATCAATCATTGTTTATTTCAGACGTTTTTCTACATCGATCATTGGTTTGGTAAACAAGAAACTATTAACTGGAATTGTTATTTCACTAGAGCAATGTTTTGCATCACAAACTTGTTACTATATATGTTGCATTATGACTGTAATATTTGCCGCTGGTCATAAAGCAGTTTTATCAATTTTAATGATTTCTCCAATACCTAGAACAAAAGATGCCTTTAAACCCGAAATATTTTGAAAACGACAATCGATTGTTTGTCCAAAAAAATTGTACACGAAAAGAAGTATAATAAACTAATGATAAAGGGTTTTACGGACAAATAAATATAGGTAGGAGCTGCTTTTTAAGGTCTTTGTGTCCATTACAATTTATGTGTGGAGACCTTTTGTTTATAAATATATACTGAGTTAAACTTTTCATACTTAAAGTAAACTCGTCTTGCAACTTTAAGTCGACACCATTAAATATAGAATATTAATTTTCAAAGTGAAAGGGTGTTTTATATGTCGAAAAACTTCTAAAATTCTGTAAATGTATCGCGCAGTCTCTATTTCAATGCATCATTCTGTAATTAAGAAGACACGTCGTCGTGAAGCACAATGGTTTAACACTAACTGTTTCTGTAAAGTTCCTATGTGCAAAATGACCAAAAACTAGCCTTAGAGTTACGTCCCTGCTAAACTGAAGTCTACATGTTTCAGCTCTGGGGCTCCCAGTGAAGACATTTTTTTGGCATTTACACATTTGAAGTATACAGCTACTAAAGGAAAACAAAAGATGAAAATCTCTGGAAAATCTTGACTTATACTCGACTGTGAACATTTTTGAACTGCTTAGATATTTAAATGGAGTCAATAGACACATTGGAAAAGTCGCATTTTTTAACCTACGATTTTCTATTTCGTTTGTTAGTTAGACAGATTTGCCATCCATACAACTCTGCCACTTAAATTCACAATGCCATCTGATTAAAATAAATATTTAAAAATGACGATCATCTTCCCTATAAAAGAAATAGCATAACTAATAATTTTAAGCCACTGATGTCCACCTAAAAGACACAGTACTCATAGTTTACATTCATAAAAATGACAGGAACTATATTTATGGACAACCGAAATACGAGCGACCCAACAGGTCATGTTTGAAAATAAGATCATTTCTTTTTTTTTCTGTCAGGTCTATTTATCTTCTCTTCAGCTTTTATCAGCCTACAATAACTCCTTTACTGCATGTTTGAAAATTTACAATGTCCATCAAAAACAAGTGTGGTGTAAACGTCAATGAACCGCAACCTAACGACAAAAAAAAAAAAAACAACCCAAAAGACATGCGCAAAGTTGACGTGAAAGAGAGATGTGAGTTTCCCTCAATGGGACAGCATCCCAGCGACAAAATATATGTATGGATGAACTATTCACTTGGCTCATGCTACCACAAATTTATTTTTCTGTCAATTTTTCGGCATTTTCAGATAATAAAAATTACTGTTCGTATGAAATATCCCATAGTGATGAAAGTGGCATTAAACACCAATAATCAATAAATCAATCATTGTTTATTTCAGACGTTTTTCTACATCGATCATTGGTTTGGTAAACAAGAAACTATTAACTGGAATTGTTATTTCACTAGAGCAATGTTTTGCATCACAAACTTGTTACTATATATGTTGCATTATGACTGTAATATTTGCCGCTGGTCATAAAGCAGTTTTATCAATTTTAATGATTTCTCCAATACCTAGAACAAAAGATGCCTTTAAACCCGAAATATTTTGAAAACGACAATCGATTGTTTGTCCAAAAAAATTGTACACGAAAAGAAGTATAATAAACTAATGATAAAGGGTTTTACGGACAAATAAATATAGGTAGGAGCTGCTTTTTAAGGTCTTTGTGTCCATTACAATTTATGTGTGGAGACCTTTTGTTTATAAATATATACTGAGTTAAACTTTTCATACTTAAAGTAAACTCGTCTTGCAACTTTAAGTCGACACCATTAAATATAGAATATTAATTTTCAAAGTGAAAGGGTGTTTTATATGTCGAAAAACTTCTAAAATTCTGTAAATGTATCGCGCAGTCTCTATTTCAATGCATCATTCTGTAATTAAGAAGACACGTCGTCGTGAAGCACAATGGTTTAACACTAACTGTTTCTGTAAAGTTCCTATGTGCAAAATGACCAAAAACTAGCCTTAGAGTTACGTCCCTGCTAAACTGAAGTCTACATGTTTCAGCTCTGGGGCTCCCAGTGAAGACATTTTTTTGGCATTTACACATTTGAAGTATACAGCTACTAAAGGAAAACAAAAGATGAAAATCTCTGGAAAATCTTGACTTATACTCGACTGTGAACATTTTTGAACTGCTTAGATATTTAAATGGAGTCAATAGACACATTGGAAAAGTCGCATTTTTTAACCTACGATTTTCTATTTCGTTTGTTAGTTAGACAGATTTGCCATCCATACAACTCTGCCACTTAAATTCACAATGCCATCTGATTAAAATAAATATTTAAAAATGACGATCATCTTCCCTATAAAAGAAATAGCATAACTAATAATTTTAAGCCACTGATGTCCACCTAAAAGACACAGTACTCATAGTTTACATTCATAAAAATGACAGGAACTATATTTATGGACAACCGAAATACGAGCGACCCAACAGGTCATGTTTGAAAATAAGATCATTTCTTTTTTTTTTCTGTCAGGTCTATTTATCTTCTCTTCAGCTTTTATCAGCCTACAATAACTCCTTTACTGCATGTTTGAAAATTTACAATGTCCATCAAAAACAAGTGTGGTGTAAACGTCAATGAACCGCAACCTAACGACAAAAAAAAAACAACCCAAAAGACATGCGCAAAGTTGACGTGAAAGAGAGATGTGAGTTTCCCTCAATGGGACAGCATCCCAGCGACAAAATATATGTATGCATGAACTATTCACTTGGCTCATGCTACCACAAATTTATTTTTCTGTCAATTTTTCGGCATTTTCAGATAATAAAAATTACTGTTCGTATGAAATATCCCATAGTGATGAAAGTGGCATTAAACACCAATAATCAATAAATCAATCATTGTTTATTTCAGACGTTTTTCTACATCGATCATTGGTTTGGTAAACAAGAAACTATTAACTGGAATTGTTATTTCACTAGAGCAATGTTTTGCATCACAAACTTGTTACTATATATGTTGCATTATGACTGTAATATTTGCCGCTGGTCATAAAGCAGTTTTATCAATTTTAATGATTTCTCCAATACCTAGAACAAAAGATGCCTTTAAACCCGAAATATTTTGAAAACGACAATCGATTGTTTGTCCAAAAAAATTGTACACGAAAAGAAGTATAATAAACTAATGATAAAGGGTTTTACGGACAAATAAATATAGGTAGGAGCTGCTTTTTAAGGTCTTTGTGTCCATTACAATTTATGTGTGGAGACCTTTTGTTTATAAATATATACTGAGTTAAACTTTTCATACTTAAAGTAAACTCGTCTTGCAACTTTAAGTCGACACCATTAAATATAGAATATTAATTTTCAAAGTGAAAGGGTGTTTTATATGTCGAAAAACTTCTAAAATTCTGTAAATGTATCGCGCAGTCTCTATTTCAATGCATCATTCTGTAATTAAGAAGACACGTCGTCGTGAAGCACAATGGTTTAACACTAACTGTTTCTGTAAAGTTCCTATGTGCAAAATGACCAAAAACTAGCCTTAGAGTTACGTCCCTGCTAAACTGAAGTCTACATGTTTCAGCTCTGGGGCTCCCAGTGAAGACATTTTTTTGGCATTTACACATTTGAAGTATACAGCTACTAAAGGAAAACAAAAGATGAAAATCTCTGGAAAATCTTGACTTATACTCGACTGTGAACATTTTTGAACTGCTTAGATATTTAAATGGAGTCAATAGACACATTGGAAAAGTCGCATTTTTTAACCTACGATTTTCTATTTCGTTTGTTAGTTAGACAGATTTGCCATCCATACAACTCTGCCACTTAAATTCACAATGCCATCTGATTAAAATAAATATTTAAAAATGACGATCATCTTCCCTATAAAAGAAATAGCATAACTAATAATTTTAAGCCACTGATGTCCACCTAAAAGACACAGTACTCATAGTTTACATTCATAAAAATGACAGGAACTATATTTATGGACAACCGAAATACGAGCGACCCAACAGGTCATGTTTGAAAATAAGATCATTTCTTTTTTTTTCTGTCAGGTCTATTTATCTTCTCTTCAGCTTTTATCAGCCTACAATAACTCCTTTACTGCATGTTTGAAAATTTACAATGTCCATCAAAAACAAGTGTGGTGTAAACGTCAATGAACCGCAACCTAACGACAAAAAAAAAAAAAACAACCCAAAAGACATGCGCAAAGTTGACGTGAAAGAGAGATGTGAGTTTCCCTCAATGGGACAGCATCCCAGCGACAAAATATATGTATGGATGAACTATTCACTTGGCTCATGCTACCACAAATTTATTTTTCTGTCAATTTTTCGGCATTTTCAGATAATAAAAATTACTGTTCGTATGAAATATCCCATAGTGATGAAAGTGGCATTAAACACCAATAATCAATAAATCAATCATTGTTTATTTCAGACGTTTTTCTACATCGATCATTGGTTTGGTAAACAAGAAACTATTAACTGGAATTGTTATTTCACTAGAGCAATGTTTTGCATCACAAACTTGTTACTATATATGTTGCATTATGACTGTAATATTTGCCGCTGGTCATAAAGCAGTTTTATCAATTTTAATGATTTCTCCAATACCTAGAACAAAAGATGCCTTTAAACCCGAAATATTTTGAAAACGACAATCGATTGTTTGTCCAAAAAAATTGTACACGAAAAGAAGTATAATAAACTAATGATAAAGGGTTTTACGGACAAATAAATATAGGTAGGAGCTGCTTTTTAAGGTCTTTGTGTCCATTACAATTTATGTGTGGAGACCTTTTGTTTATAAATATATACTGAGTTAAACTTTTCATACTTAAAGTAAACTCGTCTTGCAACTTTAAGTCGACACCATTAAATATAGAATATTAATTTTCAAAGTGAAAGGGTGTTTTATATGTCGAAAAACTTCTAAAATTCTGTAAATGTATCGCGCAGTCTCTATTTCAATGCATCATTCTGTAATTAAGAAGACACGTCGTCGTGAAGCACAATGGTTTAACACTAACTGTTTCTGTAAAGTTCCTATGTGCAAAATGACCAAAAACTAGCCTTAGAGTTACGTCCCTGCTAAACTGAAGTCTACATGTTTCAGCTCTGGGGCTCCCAGTGAAGACATTTTTTTGGCATTTACACATTTGAAGTATACAGCTACTAAAGGAAAACAAAAGATGAAAATCTCTGGAAAATCTTGACTTATACTCGACTGTGAACATTTTTGAACTGCTTAGATATTTAAATGGAGTCAATAGACACATTGGAAAAGTCGCATTTTTTAACCTACGATTTTCTATTTCGTTTGTTAGTTAGACAGATTTGCCATCCATACAACTCTGCCACTTAAATTCACAATGCCATCTGATTAAAATAAATATTTAAAAATGACGATCATCTTCCCTATAAAAGAAATAGCATAACTAATAATTTTAAGCCACTGATGTCCACCTAAAAGACACAGTACTCATAGTTTACATTCATAAAAATGACAGGAACTATATTTATGGACAACCGAAATACGAGCGACCCAACAGGTCATGTTTGAAAATAAGATCATTTCTTTTTTTTTCTGTCAGATCTATTTATCTTCTCTTCAGCTTTTATCAGCCTACAATAACTCCTTTACTGCATGTTTGAAAATTTACAATGTCCATCAAAAACAAGTGTGGTGTAAACGTCAATGAACCGCAACCTAACGACAAAAAAAAAAAACAACCCAAAAGACATGCGCAAAGTTGACGTGAAAGAGAGATGTGAGTTTCCCTCAATGGGACAGCATCCCAGCGACAAAATATATGTATGCATGAACTATTCACTTGGCTCATGCTACCACAAATTTATTTTTCTGTCAATTTTTCGGCATTTTCAGATAATAAAAATTACTGTTCGTATGAAATATCCCATAGTGATGAAAGTGGCATTAAACACCAATAATCAATAAATCAATCATTGTTTATTTCAGACGTTTTTCTACATCGATCATTGGTTTGGTAAACAAGAAACTATTAACTGGAATTGTTATTTCACTAGAGCAATGTTTTGCATCACAAACTTGTTACTATATATGTTGCATTATGACTGTAATATTTGCCGCTGGTCATAAAGCAGTTTTATCAATTTTAATGATTTCTCCAATACCTAGAACAAAAGATGCCTTTAAACCCGAAATATTTTGAAAACGACAATCGATTGTTTGTCCAAAAAAATTGTACACGAAAAGAAGTATAATAAACTAATGATAAAGGGTTTTACGGACAAATAAATATAGGTAGGAGCTGCTTTTTAAGGTCTTTGTGTCCATTACAATTTATGTGTGGAGACCTTTTGTTTATAAATATATACTGAGTTAAACTTTTCATACTTAAAGTAAACTCGTCTTGCAACTTTAAGTCGACACCATTAAATATAGAATATTAATTTTCAAAGTGAAAGGGTGTTTTATATGTCGAAAAACTTCTAAAATTCTGTAAATGTATCGCGCAGTCTCTATTTCAATGCATCATTCTGTAATTAAGAAGACACGTCGTCGTGAAGCACAATGGTTTAACACTAACTGTTTCTGTAAAGTTCCTATGTGCAAAATGACCAAAAACTAGCCTTAGAGTTACGTCCCTGCTAAACTGAAGTCTACATGTTTCAGCTCTGGGGCTCCCAGTGAAGACATTTTTTTGGCATTTACACATTTGAAGTATACAGCTACTAAAGGAAAACAAAAGATGAAAATCTCTGGAAAATCTTGACTTATACTCGACTGTGAACATTTTTGAACTGCTTAGATATTTAAATGGAGTCAATAGACACATTGGAAAAGTCGCATTTTTTAACCTACGATTTTCTATTTCGTTTGTTAGTTAGACAGATTTGCCATCCATACAACTCTGCCACTTAAATTCACAATGCCATCTGATTAAAATAAATATTTAAAAATGACGATCATCTTCCCTATAAAAGAAATAGCATAACTAATAATTTTAAGCCACTGATGTCCACCTAAAAGACACAGTACTCATAGTTTACATTCATAAAAATGACAGGAACTATATTTATGGACAACCGAAATACGAGCGACCCAACAGGTCATGTTTGAAAATAAGATCATTTCTTTTTTTTTCTGTCAGGTCTATTTATCTTCTCTTCAGCTTTTATCAGCCTACAATAACTCCTTTACTGCATGTTTGAAAATTTACAATGTCCATCAAAAACAAGTGTGGTGTAAACGTCAATGAACCGCAACCTAACGACAAAAAAAAAAAAAACCAACCCAAAAGACATGCGCAAAGTTGACGTGAAAGAGAGATGTGAGTTTCCCTCAATGGGACAGCATCCCAGCGACAAAATATATGTATGGATGAACTATTCACTTGGCTCATGCTACCACAAATTTATTTTTCTGTCAATTTTTCGGCATTTTCAGATAATAAAAATTACTGTTCGTATGAAATATCCCATAGTGATGAAAGTGGCATTAAACACCAATAATCAATAAATCAATCATTGTTTATTTCAGACGTTTTTCTACATCGATCATTGGTTTGGTAAACAAGAAACTATTAACTGGAATTGTTATTTCACTAGAGCAATGTTTTGCATCACAAACTTGTTACTATATATGTTGCATTATGACTGTAATATTTGCCGCTGGTCATAAAGCAGTTTTATCAATTTTAATGATTTCTCCAATACCTAGAACAAAAGATGCCTTTAAACCCGAAATATTTTGAAAACGACAATCTATTGTTTGTCCAAAAAAATTGTACACGAAAAGAAGTATAATAAACTAATGATAAAGGGTTTTACGGACAAATAAATATAGGTAGGAGCTGCTTTTTAAGGTCTTTGTGTCCATTACAATTTATGTGTGGAGACCTTTTGTTTATAAATATATACTGAGTTAAACTTTTCATACTTAAAGTAAACTCGTCTTGCAACTTTAAGTCGACACCATTAAATATAGAATATTAATTTTCAAAGTGAAAGGGTGTTTTATATGTCGAAAAACTTCTAAAATTCTGTAAATGTATCGCGCAGTCTCTATTTCAATGCATCATTCTGTAATTAAGAAGACACGTCGTCGTGAAGCACAATGGTTTAACACTAACTGTTTCTGTAAAGTTCCTATGTGCAAAATGACCAAAAACTAGCCTTAGAGTTACGTCCCTGCTAAACTGAAGTCTACATGTTTCAGCTCTGGGGCTCCCAGTGAAGACATTTTTTTGGCATTTACACATTTGAAGTATACAGCTACTAAAGGAAAACAAAAGATGAAAATCTCTGGAAAATCTTGACTTATACTCGACTGTGAACATTTTTGAACTGCTTAGATATTTAAATGGAGTCAATAGACACATTGGAAAAGTCGCATTTTTTAACCTACGATTTTCTATTTCGTTTGTTAGTTAGACAGATTTGCCATCCATACAACTCTGCCACTTAAATTCACAATGCCATCTGATTAAAATAAATATTTAAAAATGACGATCATCTTCCCTATAAAAGAAATAGCATAACTAATAATTTTAAGCCACTGATGTCCACCTAAAAGACACAGTACTCATAGTTTACATTCATAAAAATGACAGGAACTATATTTATGGACAACCGAAATACGAGCGACCCAACAGGTCATGTTTGAAAATAAGATCATTTCTTTTTTTTTCTGTCAGATCTATTTATCTTCTCTTCAGCTTTTATCAGCCTACAATAACTCCTTTACTGCATGTTTGAAAATTTACAATGTCCATCAAAAACAAGTGTGGTGTAAACGTCAATGAACCGCAACCTAACGACAAAAAAAAAAAAACAACCCAAAAGACATGCGCAAAGTTGACGTGAAAGAGAGATGTGAGTTTCCCTCAATGGGACAGCATCCCAGCGACAAAATATATGTATGCATGAACTATTCACTTGGCTCATGCTACCACAAATTTATTTTTCTGTCAATTTTTCGGCATTTTCAGATAATAAAAATTACTGTTCGTATGAAATATCCCATAGTGATGAAAGTGGCATTAAACACCAATAATCAATAAATCAATCATTGTTTATTTCAGACGTTTTTCTACATCGATCATTGGTTTGGTAAACAAGAAACTATTAACTGGAATTGTTATTTCACTAGAGCAATGTTTTGCATCACAAACTTGTTACTATATATGTTGCATTATGACTGTAATATTTGCCGCTGGTCATAAAGCAGTTTTATCAATTTTAATGATTTCTCCAATACCTAGAACAAAAGATGCCTTTAAACCCGAAATATTTTGAAAACGACAATCGATTGTTTGTCCAAAAAAATTGTACACGAAAAGAAGTATAATAAACTAATGATAAAGGGTTTTACGGACAAATAAATATAGGTAGGAGCTGCTTTTTAAGGTCTTTGTGTCCATTACAATTTATGTGTGGAGACCTTTTGTTTATAAATATATACTAAGTTAAACTTTTCATACTTAAAGTAAACTCGTCTTGCAACTTTAAGTCGACACCATTAAATATAGAATATTAATTTTCAAAGTGAAAGGGTGTTTTATATGTCGAAAAACTTCTAAAATTCTGTAAATGTATCGCGCAGTCTCTATTTCAATGCATCATTCTGTAATTAAGAAGACACGTCGTCGTGAAGCACAATGGTTTAACACTAACTGTTTCTGTAAAGTTCCTATGTGCAAAATGACCAAAAACTAGCCTTAGAGTTACGTCCCTGCTAAACTGAAGTCTACATGTTTCAGCTCTGGGGCTCCCAGTGAAGACATTTTTTTGGCATTTACACATTTGAAGTATACAGCTACTAAAGGAAAACAAAAGATGAAAATCTCTGGAAAATCTTGACTTATACTCGACTGTGAACATTTTTGAACTGCTTAGATATTTAAATGGAGTCAATAGACACATTGGAAAAGTCGCATTTTTTAACCTACGATTTTCTATTTCGTTTGTTAGTTAGACAGATTTGCCATCCATACAACTCTGCCACTTAAATTCACAATGCCATCTGATTAAAATAAATATTTAAAAATGACGATCATCTTCCCTATAAAAGAAATAGCATAACTAATAATTTTAAGCCACTGATGTCCACCTAAAAGACACAGTACTCATAGTTTACATTCATAAAAATGACAGGAACTATATTTATGGACAACCGAAATACGAGCGACCCAACAGGTCATGTTTGAAAATAAGATCATTTCTTTTTTTTTCTGTCAGATCTATTTATCTTCTCTTCAGCTTTTATCAGCCTACAATAACTCCTTTACTGCATGTTTGAAAATTTACAATGTCCATCAAAAACAAGTGTGGTGTAAACGTCAATGAACCGCAACCTAACGACAAAAAAAAAAAAACAACCCAAAAGACATGCGCAAAGTTGACGTGAAAGAGAGATGTGAGTTTCCCTCAATGGGACAGCATCCCAGCGACAAAATATATGTATGCATGAACTATTCACTTGGCTCATGCTACCACAAATTTATTTTTCTGTCAATTTTTCGGCATTTTCAGATAATAAAAATTACTGTTCGTATGAAATATCCCATAGTGATGAAAGTGGCATTAAACACCAATAATCAATAAATCAATCATTGTTTATTTCAGACGTTTTTCTACATCGATCATTGGTTTGGTAAACAAGAAACTATTAACTGGAATTGTTATTTCACTAGAGCAATGTTTTGCATCACAAACTTGTTACTATATATGTTGCATTATGACTGTAATATTTGCCGCTGGTCATAAAGCAGTTTTATCAATTTTAATGATTTCTCCAATACCTAGAACAAAAGATGCCTTTAAACCCGAAATATTTTGAAAACGACAATCGATTGTTTGTCCAAAAAAATTGTACACGAAAAGAAGTATAATAAACTAATGATAAAGGGTTTTACGGACAAATAAATATAGGTAGGAGCTGCTTTTTAAGGTCTTTGTGTCCATTACAATTTATGTGTGGAGACCTTTTGTTTATAAATATATACTAAGTTAAACTTTTCATACTTAAAGTAAACTCGTCTTGCAACTTTAAGTCGACACCATTAAATATAGAATATTAATTTTCAAAGTGAAAGGGTGTTTTATATGTCGAAAAACTTCTAAAATTCTGTAAATGTATCGCGCAGTCTCTATTTCAATGCATCATTCTGTAATTAAGAAGACACGTCGTCGTGAAGCACAATGGTTTAACACTAACTGTTTCTGTAAAGTTCCTATGTGCAAAATGACCAAAAACTAGCCTTAGAGTTACGTCCCTGCTAAACTGAAGTCTACATGTTTCAGCTCTGGGGCTCCCAGTGAAGACATTTTTTTGGCATTTACACATTTGAAGTATACAGCTACTAAAGGAAAACAAAAGATGAAAATCTCTGGAAAATCTTGACTTATACTCGACTGTGAACATTTTTGAACTGCTTAGATATTTAAATGGAGTCAATAGACACATTGGAAAAGTCGCATTTTTTAACCTACGATTTTCTATTTCGTTTGTTAGTTAGACAGATTTGCCATCCATACAACTCTGCCACTTAAATTCACAATGCCATCTGATTAAAATAAATATTTAAAAATGACGATCATCTTCCCTATAAAAGAAATAGCATAACTAATAATTTTAAGCCACTGATGTCCACCTAAAAGACACAGTACTCATAGTTTACATTCATAAAAATGACAGGAACTATATTTATGGACAACCGAAATACGAGCGACCCAACAGGTCATGTTTGAAAATAAGATCATTTCTTTTTTTTTCTGTCAGGTCTATTTATCTTCTCTTCAGCTTTTATCAGCCTACAATAACTCCTTTACTGCATGTTTGAAAATTTACAATGTCCATCAAAAACAAGTGTGGTGTAAACGTCAATGAACCGCAACCTAACGACAAAAAAAAACAACCCAAAAGACATGCGCAAAGTTGACGTGAAAGAGAGATGTGAGTTTCCCTCAATGGGACAGCATCCCAGCGACAAAATATATGTATGCATGAACTATTCACTTGGCTCATGCTACCACAAATTTATTTTTCTGTCAATTTTTCGGCATTTTCAGATAATAAAAATTACTGTTCGTATGAAATATCCCATAGTGATGAAAGTGGCATTAAACACCAATAATCAATAAATCAATCATTGTTTATTTCAGACGTTTTTCTACATCGATCATTGGTTTGGTAAACAAGAAACTATTAACTGGAATTGTTATTTCACTAGAGCAATGTTTTGCATCACAAACTTGTTACTATATATGTTGCATTATGACTGTAATATTTGCCGCTGGTCATAAAGCAGTTTTATCAATTTTAATGATTTCTCCAATACCTAGAACAAAAGATGCCTTTAAACCCGAAATATTTTGAAAACGACAATCGATTGTTTGTCCAAAAAAATTGTACACGAAAAGAAGTATAATAAACTAATGATAAAGGGTTTTACGGACAAATAAATATAGGTAGGAGCTGCTTTTTAAGGTCTTTGTGTCCATTACAATTTATGTGTGGAGACCTTTTGTTTATAAATATATACTGAGTTAAACTTTTCATACTTAAAGTAAACTCGTCTTGCAACTTTAAGTCGACACCATTAAATATAGAATATTAATTTTCAAAGTGAAAGGGTGTTTTATATGTCGAAAAACTTCTAAAATTCTGTAAATGTATCGCGCAGTCTCTATTTCAATGCATCATTCTGTAATTAAGAAGACACGTCGTCGTGAAGCACAATGGTTTAACACTAACTGTTTCTGTAAAGTTCCTATGTGCAAAATGACCAAAAACTAGCCTTAGAGTTACGTCCCTGCTAAACTGAAGTCTACATGTTTCAGCTCTGGGGCTCCCAGTGAAGACATTTTTTTGGCATTTACACATTTGAAGTATACAGCTACTAAAGGAAAACAAAAGATGAAAATCTCTGGAAAATCTTGACTTATACTCGACTGTGAACATTTTTGAACTGCTTAGATATTTAAATGGAGTCAATAGACACATTGGAAAAGTCGCATTTTTTAACCTACGATTTTCTATTTCGTTTGTTAGTTAGACAGATTTGCCATCCATACAACTCTGCCACTTAAATTCACAATGCCATCTGATTAAAATAAATATTTAAAAATGACGATCATCTTCCCTATAAAAGAAATAGCATAACTAATAATTTTAAGCCACTGATGTCCACCTAAAAGACACAGTACTCATAGTTTACATTCATAAAAATGACAGGAACTATATTTATGGACAACCGAAATACGAGCGACCCAACAGGTCATGTTTGAAAATAAGATCATTTCTTTTTTTTTCTGTCAGGTCTATTTATCTTCTCTTCAGCTTTTATCAGCCTACAATAACTCCTTTACTGCATGTTTGAAAATTTACAATGTCCATCAAAAACAAGTGTGGTGTAAACGTCAATGAACCGCAACCTAACGACAAAAAAAAAAAAAACAACCCAAAAGACATGCGCAAAGTTGACGTGAAAGAGAGATGTGAGTTTCCCTCAATGGGACAGCATCCCAGCGACAAAATATATGTATGCATGAACTATTCACTTGGCTCATGCTACCACAAATTTATTTTTCTGTCAATTTTTCGGCATTTTCAGATAATAAAAATTACTGTTCGTATGAAATATCCCATAGTGATGAAAGTGGCATTAAACACCAATAATCAATAAATCAATCATTGTTTATTTCAGACGTTTTTCTACATCGATCATTGGTTTGATAAACAAGAAACTATTAACTGGAATTGTTATTTCACTAGAGCAATGTTTTGCATCACAAACTTGTTACTATATATGTTGCATTATGACTGTAATATTTGCCGCTGGTCATAAAGCAGTTTTATCAATTTTAATGATTTCTCCAATACCTAGAACAAAAGATGCCTTTAAACCCGAAATATTTTGAAAACGACAATCGATTGTTTGTCCAAAAAAATTGTACACGAAAAGAAGTATAATAAACTAATGATAAAGGGTTTTACGGACAAATAAATATAGGTAGGAGCTGCTTTTTAAGGTCTTTGTGTCCATTACAATTTATGTGTGGAGACCTTTTGTTTATAAATATATACTGAGTTAAACTTTTCATACTTAAAGTAAACTCGTCTTGCAACTTTAAGTCGACACCATTAAATATAGAATATTAATTTTCAAAGTGAAAGGGTGTTTTATATGTCGAAAAACTTCTAAAATTCTGTAAATGTATCGCGCAGTCTCTATTTCAATGCATCATTCTGTAATTAAGAAGACACGTCGTCGTGAAGCACAATGGTTTAACACTAACTGTTTCTGTAAAGTTCCTATGTGCAAAATGACCAAAAACTAGCCTTAGAGTTACGTCCCTGCTAAACTGAAGTCTACATGTTTCAGCTCTGGGGCTCCCAGTGAAGACATTTTTTTGGCATTTACACATTTGAAGTATACAGCTACTAAAGGAAAACAAAAGATGAAAATCTCTGGAAAATCTTGACTTATACTCGACTGTGAACATTTTTGAACTGCTTAGATATTTAAATGGAGTCAATAGACACATTGGAAAAGTCGCATTTTTTAACCTACGATTTTCTATTTCGTTTGTTAGTTAGACAGATTTGCCATCCATACAACTCTGCCACTTAAATTCACAATGCCATCTGATTAAAATAAATATTTAAAAATGACGATCATCTTCCCTATAAAAGAAATAGCATAACTAATAATTTTAAGCCACTGATGTCCACCTAAAAGACACAGTACTCATAGTTTACATTCATAAAAATGACAGGAACTATATTTATGGACAACCGAAATACGAGCGACCCAACAGGTCATGTTTGAAAATAAGATCATTTCTTTTTTTTTCTGTCAGGTCTATTTATCTTCTCTTCAGCTTTTATCAGCATACAATAACTCCTTTACTGCATGTTTGAAAATTTACAATGTCCATCAAAAACAAGTGTGGTGTAAACGTCAATGAACCGCAACCTAACGACAAAAAAAAAAACAACCCAAAAGACATGCGCAAAGTTGACGTGAAAGAGAGATGTGAGTTTCCCTCAATGGGACAGCATCCCAGCGACAAAATATATGTATGCATGAACTATTCACTTGGCTCATGCTACCACAAATTTATTTTTCTGTCAATTTTTCGGCATTTTCAGATAATAAAAATTACTGTTCGTATGAAATATCCCATAGTGATGAAAGTGGCATTAAACACCAATAATCAATAAATCAATCATTGTTTATTTCAGACGTTTTTCTACATCGATCATTGGTTTGGTAAACAAGAAACTATTAACTGGAATTGTTATTTCACTAGAGCAATGTTTTGCATCACAAACTTGTTACTATATATGTTGCATTATGACTGTAATATTTGCCGCTGGTCATAAAGCAGTTTTATCAATTTTAATGATTTCTCCAATACCTAGAACAAAAGATGCCTTTAAACCCGAAATATTTTGAAAACGACAATCGATTGTTTGTCCAAAAAAATTGTACACGAAAAGAAGTATAATAAACTAATGATAAAGGGTTTTACGGACAAATAAATATAGGTAGGAGCTGCTTTTTAAGGTCTTTGTGTCCATTACAATTTATGTGTGGAGACCTTTTGTTTATAAATATATACTGAGTTAAACTTTTCATACTTAAAGTAAACTCGTCTTGCAACTTTAAGTCGACACCATTAAATATAGAATATTAATTTTCAAAGTGAAAGGGTGTTTTATATGTCGAAAAACTTCTAAAATTCTGTAAATGTATCGCGCGGTCTCTATTTCAATGCATCATTCTGTAATTAAGAAGACACGTCGTCGTGAAGCACAATGGTTTAACACTAACTGTTTCTGTAAAGTTCCTATGTGCAAAATGACCAAAAACTAGCCTTAGAGTTACGTCCCTGCTAAACTGAAGTCTACATGTTTCAGCTCTGGGGCTCCCAGTGAAGACATTTTTTTGGCATTTACACATTTGAAGTATACAGCTACTAAAGGAAAACAAAAGATGAAAATCTCTGGAAAATCTTGACTTATACTCGACTGTGAACATTTTTGAACTGCTTAGATATTTAAATGGAGTCAATAGACACATTGGAAAAGTCGCATTTTTTAACCTACGATTTTCTATTTCGTTTGTTAGTTAGACAGATTTGCCATCCATACAACTCTGCCACTTAAATTCACAATGCCATCTGATTAAAATAAATATTTAAAAATGACGATCATCTTCCCTATAAAAGAAATAGCATAACTAATAATTTTAAGCCACTGATGTCCACCTAAAAGACACAGTACTCATAGTTTACATTCATAAAAATGACAGGAACTATATTTATGGACAACCGAAATACGAGCGACCCAACAGGTCATGTTTGAAAATAAGATCATTTCTTTTTTTTTCTGTCAGGTCTATTTATCTTCTCTTCAGCTTTTATCAGCCTACAATAACTCCTTTACTGCATGTTTGAAAATTTACAATGTCCATCAAAAACAAGTGTGGTGTAAACGTCAATGAACCGCAACCTAACGACAAAAAAAAAAACAACCCAAAAGACATGCGCAAAGTTGACGTGAAAGAGAGATGTGAGTTTCCCTCAATGGGACAGCATCCCAGCGACAAAATATATGTATGCATGAACTATTCACTTGGCTCATGCTACCACAAATTTATTTTTCTGTCAATTTTTCGGCATTTTCAGATAATAAAAATTACTGTTCGTATGAAATATCCCATAGTGATGAAAGTGGCATTAAACACCAATAATCAATAAATCAATCATTGTTTATTTCAGACGTTTTTCTACATCGATCATTGGTTTGGTAAACAAGAAACTATTAACTGGAATTGTTATTTCACTAGAGCAATGTTTTGCATCACAAACTTGTTACTATATATGTTGCATTATGACTGTAATATTTGCCGCTGGTCATAAAGCAGTTTTATCAATTTTAATGATTTCTCCAATACCTAGAACAAAAGATGCCTTTAAACCCGAAATATTTTGAAAACGACAATCGATTGTTTGTCCAAAAAAATTGTACACGAAAAGAAGTATAATAAACTAATGATAAAGGGTTTTACGGACAAATAAATATAGGTAGGAGCTGCTTTTTAAGGTCTTTGTGTCCATTACAATTTATGTGTGGAGACCTTTTGTTTATAAATATATACTGAGTTAAACTTTTCATACTTAAAGTAAACTCGTCTTGCAACTTTAAGTCGACACCATTAAATATAGAATATTAATTTTCAAAGTGAAAGGGTGTTTTATATGTCGAAAAACTTCTAAAATTCTGTAAATGTATCGCGCGGTCTCTATTTCAATGCATCATTCTGTAATTAAGAAGACACGTCGTCGTGAAGCACAATGGTTTAACACTAACTGTTTCTGTAAAGTTCCTATGTGCAAAATGACCAAAAACTAGCCTTAGAGTTACGTCCCTGCTAAACTGAAGTCTACATGTTTCAGCTCTGGGGCTCCCAGTGAAGACATTTTTTTGGCATTTACACATTTGAAGTATACAGCTACTAAAGGAAAACAAAAGATGAAAATCTCTGGAAAATCTTGACTTATACTCGACTGTGAACATTTTTGAACTGCTTAGATATTTAAATGGAGTCAATAGACACATTGGAAAAGTCGCATTTTTTAACCTACGATTTTCTATTTCGTTTGTTAGTTAGACAGATTTGCCATCCATACAACTCTGCCACTTAAATTCACAATGCCATCTGATTAAAATAAATATTTAAAAATGACGATCATCTTCCCTATAAAAGAAATAGCATAACTAATAATTTTAAGCCACTGATGTCCACCTAAAAGACACAGTACTCATAGTTTACATTCATAAAAATGACAGGAACTATATTTATGGACAACCGAAATACGAGCGACCCAACAGGTCATGTTTGAAAATAAGATCATTTCTTTTTTTTTCTGTCAGGTCTATTTATCTTCTCTTCAGCTTTTATCAGCCTACAATAACTCCTTTACTGCATGTTTGAAAATTTACAATGTCCATCAAAAACAAGTGTGGTGTAAACGTCAATGAACCGCAACCTAACGACAAAAAAAAAAACAACCCAAAAGACATGCGCAAAGTTGACGTGAAAGAGAGATGTGAGTTTCCCTCAATGGGACAGCATCCCAGCGACAAAATATATGTATGCATGAACTATTCACTTGGCTCATGCTACCACAAATTTATTTTTCTGTCAATTTTTCGGCATTTTCAGATAATAAAAATTACTGTTCGTATGAAATATCCCATAGTGATGAAAGTGGCATTAAACACCAATAATCAATAAATCAATCATTGTTTATTTCAGACGTTTTTCTACATCGATCATTGGTTTGGTAAACAAGAAACTATTAACTGGAATTGTTATTTCACTAGAGCAATGTTTTGCATCACAAACTTGTTACTATATATGTTGCATTATGACTGTAATATTTGCCGCTGGTCATAAAGCAGTTTTATCAATTTTAATGATTTCTCCAATACCTAGAACAAAAGATGCCTTTAAACCCGAAATATTTTGAAAACGACAATCGATTGTTTGTCCAAAAAAATTGTACACGAAAAGAAGTATAATAAACTAATGATAAAGGGTTTTACGGACAAATAAATATAGGTAGGAGCTGCTTTTTAAGGTCTTTGTGTCCATTACAATTTATGTGTGGAGACCTTTTGTTTATAAATATATACTGAGTTAAACTTTTCATACTTAAAGTAAACTCGTCTTGCAACTTTAAGTCGACACCATTAAATATAGAATATTAATTTTCAAAGTGAAAGGGTGTTTTATATGTCGAAAAACTTCTAAAATTCTGTAAATGTATCGCGCGGTCTCTATTTCAATGCATCATTCTGTAATTAAGAAGACACGTCGTCGTGAAGCACAATGGTTTAACACTAACTGTTTCTGTAAAGTTCCTATGTGCAAAATGACCAAAAACTAGCCTTAGAGTTACGTCCCTGCTAAACTGAAGTCTACATGTTTCAGCTCTGGGGCTCCCAGTGAAGACATTTTTTTGGCATTTACACATTTGAAGTATACAGCTACTAAAGGAAAACAAAAGATGAAAATCTCTGGAAAATCTTGACTTATACTCGACTGTGAACATTTTTGAACTGCTTAGATATTTAAATGGAGTCAATAGACACATTGGAAAAGTCGCATTTTTTAACCTACGATTTTCTATTTCGTTTGTTAGTTAGACAGATTTGCCATCCATACAACTCTGCCACTTAAATTCACAATGCCATCTGATTAAAATAAATATTTAAAAATGACGATCATCTTCCCTATAAAAGAAATAGCATAACTAATAATTTTAAGCCACTGATGTCCACCTAAAAGACACAGTACTCATAGTTTACATTCATAAAAATGACAGGAACTATATTTATGGACAACCGAAATACGAGCGACCCAACAGGTCATGTTTGAAAATAAGATCATTTCTTTTTTTTTCTGTCAGGTCTATTTATCTTCTCTTCAGCTTTTATCAGCCTACAATAACTCCTTTACTGCATGTTTGAAAATTTACAATGTCCATCAAAAACAAGTGTGGTGTAAACGTCAATGAACCGCAACCTAACGACAAAAAAAAAAACAACCCAAAAGACATGCGCAAAGTTGACGTGAAAGAGAGATGTGAGTTTCCCTCAATGGGACAGCATCCCAGCGACAAAATATATGTATGCATGAACTATTCACTTGGCTCATGCTACCACAAATTTATTTTTCTGTCAATTTTTCGGCATTTTCAGATAATAAAAATTACTGTTCGTATGAAATATCCCATAGTGATGAAAGTGGCATTAAACACCAATAATCAATAAATCAATCATTGTTTATTTCAGACGTTTTTCTACATCGATCATTGGTTTGGTAAACAAGAAACTATTAACTGGAATTGTTATTTCACTAGAGCAATGTTTTGCATCACAAACTTGTTACTATATATGTTGCATTATGACTGTAATATTTGCCGCTGGTCATAAAGCAGTTTTATCAATTTTAATGATTTCTCCAATACCTAGAACAAAAGATGCCTTTAAACCCGAAATATTTTGAAAACGACAATCGATTGTTTGTCCAAAAAAATTGTACACGAAAAGAAGTATAATAAACTAATGATAAAGGGTTTTACGGACAAATAAATATAGGTAGGAGCTGCTTTTTAAGGTCTTTGTGTCCATTACAATTTATGTGTGGAGACCTTTTGTTTATAAATATATACTGAGTTAAACTTTTCATACTTAAAGTAAACTCGTCTTGCAACTTTAAGTCGACACCATTAAATATAGAATATTAATTTTCAAAGTGAAAGGGTGTTTTATATGTCGAAAAACTTCTAAAATTCTGTAAATGTATCGCGCAGTCTCTATTTCAATGCATCATTCTGTAATTAAGAAGACACGTCGTCGTGAAGCACAATGGTTTAACACTAACTGTTTCTGTAAAGTTCCTATGTGCAAAATGACCAAAAACTAGCCTTAGAGTTACGTCCCTGCTAAACTGAAGTCTACATGTTTCAGCTCTGGGGCTCCCAGTGAAGACATTTTTTTGGCATTTACACATTTGAAGTATACAGCTACTAAAGGAAAACAAAAGATGAAAATCTCTGGAAAATCTTGACTTATACTCGACTGTGAACATTTTTGAACTGCTTAGATATTTAAATGGAGTCAATAAACACATTGGAAAAGTCGCATTTTTTAACCTACGATTTTCTATTTCGTTTGTTAGTTAGACAGATTTGCCATCCATACAACTCTGCCACTTAAATTCACAATGCCATCTGATTAAAATAAATATTTAAAAATGACGATCATCTTCCCTATAAAAGAAATAGCATAACTAATAATTTTATGCCACTGATGTCCACCTAAAAGACACAGTACTCATAGTTTACATTCATAAAAATGACAGGAACTATATTTATGGACAACCGAAATACGAGCGACCCAACAGGTCATGTTTGAAAATAAGATCATTTCTTTTTTTTTCTGTCAGGTCTATTTATCTTCTCTTCAGCTTTTATCAGCCTACAATAACTCCTTTACTGCATGTTTGAAAATTTACAATGTCCATCAAAAACAAGTGTGGTGTAAACGTCAATGAACCGCAACCTAACGACAAAAAAAAAAAACAACCCAAAAGACATGCGCAAAGTTGACGTGAAAGAGAGATGTGAGTTTCCCTCAATGGGACAGCATCCCAGCGACAAAATATATGTATGCATGAACTATTCACTTGGCTCATGCTACCACAAATTTATTTTTCTGTCAATTTTTCGGCATTTTCAGATAATAAAAATTACTGTTCGTATGAAATATCCCATAGTGATGAAAGTGGCATTAAACACCAATAATCAATAAATCAATCATTGTTTATTTCAGACGTTTTTCTACATCGATCATTGGTTTGGTAAACAAGAAACTATTAACTGGAATTGTTATTTCACTAGAGCAATGTTTTGCATCACAAACTTGTTACTATATATGTTGCATTATGACTGTAATATTTGCCGCTGGTCATAAAGCAGTTTTATCAATTTTAATGATTTCTCCAATACCTAGAACAAAAGATGCCTTTAAACCCGAAATATTTTGAAAACGACAATCGATTGTTTGTCCAAAAAAATTGTACACGAAAAGAAGTATAATAAACTAATGATAAAGGGTTTTACGGACAAATAAATATAGGTAGGAGCTGCTTTTTAAGGTCTTTGTGTCCATTACAATTTATGTGTGGAGACCTTTTGTTTATAAATATATACTGAGTTAAACTTTTCATACTTAAAGTAAACTCGTCTTGCAACTTTAAGTCGACACCATTAAATATAGAATATTAATTTTCAAAGTGAAAGGGTGTTTTATATGTCGAAAAACTTCTAAAATTCTGTAAATGTATCGCGCAGTCTCTATTTCAATGCATCATTCTGTAATTAAGAAGACACGTCGTCGTGAAGCACAATGGTTTAACACTAACTGTTTCTGTAAAGTTCCTATGTGCAAAATGACCAAAAACTAGCCTTAGAGTTACGTCCCTGCTAAACTGAAGTCTACATGTTTCAGCTCTGGGGCTCCCAGTGAAGACATTTTTTTGGCATTTACACATTTGAAGTATACAGCTACTAAAGGAAAACAAAAGATGAAAATCTCTGGAAAATCTTGACTTATACTCGACTGTGAACATTTTTGAACTGCTTAGATATTTAAATGGAGTCAATAGACACATTGGAAAAGTCGCATTTTTTAACCTACGATTTTCTATTTCGTTTGTTAGTTAGACAGATTTGCCATCCATACAACTCTGCCACTTAAATTCACAATGCCATCTGATTAACATAAATATTTAAAAATGACGATCATCTTCCCTATAAAAGAAATAGCATAACTAATAATTTTAAGCCACTGATGTCCACCTAAAAGACACAGTACTCATAGTTTACATTCATAAAAATGACAGGAACTATATTTATGGACAACCGAAATACGAGCGACCCAACAGGTCATGTTTGAAAATAAGATCATTTCTTTTTTTTTCTGTCAGGTCTATTTATCTTCTCTTCAGCTTTTATCAGCCTACAATAACTCCTTTACTGCATGTTTGAAAATTTACAATGTCCATCAAAAACAAGTGTGGTGTAAACGTCAATGAACCGCAACCTAACGACAAAAAAAAAAACAACCCAAAAGACATGCGCAAAGTTGACGTGAAAGAGAGATGTGAGTTTCCCTCAATGGGACAGCATCCCAGCGACAAAATATATGTATGCATGAACTATTCACTTGGCTCATGCTACCACAAATTTATTTTTCTGTCAATTTTTCGGCATTTTCAGATAATAAAAATTACTGTTCGTATGAAATATCCCATAGTGATGAAAGTGGCATTAAACACCAATAATCAATAAATCAATCATTGTTTATTTCAGACGTTTTTCTACATCGATCATTGGTTTGGTAAACAAGAAACTATTAACTGGAATTGTTATTTCACTAGAGCAATGTTTTGCATCACAAACTTGTTACTATATATGTTGCATTATGACTGTAATATTTGCCGCTGGTCATAAAGCAGTTTTATCAATTTTAATGATTTCTCCAATACCTAGAACAAAAGATGCCTTTAAACCCGAAATATTTTGAAAACGACAATCGATTGTTTGTCCAAAAAAATTGTACACGAAAAGAAGTATAATAAACTAATGATAAAGGGTTTTACGGACAAATAAATACAGGTAGGAGCTGCTTTTTAAGGTCTTTGTGTCCATTACAATTTATGTGTGGAGACCTTTTGTTTATAAATATATACTGAGTTAAACTTTTCATACTTAAAGTAAACTCGTCTTGCAACTTTAAGTCGACACCATTAAATATAGAATATTAATTTTCAAAGTGAAAGGGTGTTTTATATGTCGAAAAACTTCTAAAATTCTGTAAATGTATCGCGCGGTCTCTATTTCAATGCATCATTCTGTAATTAAGAAGACACGTCGTCGTGAAGCACAATGGTTTAACACTAACTGTTTCTGTAAAGTTCCTATGTGCAAAATGACCAAAAACTAGCCTTAGAGTTACGTCCCTGCTAAACTGAAGTCTACATGTTTCAGCTCTGGGGCTCCCAGTGAAGACATTTTTTTGGCATTTACACATTTGAAGTATACAGCTACTAAAGGAAAACAAAAGATGAAAATCTCTGGAAAATCTTGACTTATACTCGACTGTGAACATTTTTGAACTGCTTAGATATTTAAATGGAGTCAATAGACACATTGGAAAAGTCGCATTTTTTAACCTACGATTTTCTATTTCGTTTGTTAGTTAGACAGATTTGCCATCCATACAACTCTGCCACTTAAATTCACAATGCCATCTGATTAAAATAAATATTTAAAAATGACGATCATCTTCCCTATAAAAGAAATAGCATAACTAATAATTTTAAGCCACTGATGTCCACCTAAAAGACACAGTACTCATAGTTTACATTCATAAAAATGACAGGAACTATATTTATGGACAACCGAAATACGAGCGACCCAACAGGTCATGTTTGAAAATAAGATCATTTCTTTTTTTTTCTGTCAGGTCTATTTATCTTCTCTTCAGCTTTTATCAGCCTACAATAACTCCTTTACTGCATGTTTGAAAATTTACAATGTCCATCAAAAACAAGTGTGGTGTAAACGTCAATGAACCGCAACCTAACGACAAAAAAAAAAAACAACCCAAAAGACATGCGCAAAGTTGACGTGAAAGAGAGATGTGAGTTTCCCTCAATGGGACAGCATCCCAGCGACAAAATATATGTATGCATGAACTATTCACTTGGCTCATGCTACCACAAATTTATTTTTCTGTCAATTTTTCGGCATTTTCAGATAATAAAAATTACTGTTCGTATGAAATATCCCATAGTGATGAAAGTGGCATTAAACACCAATAATCAATAAATCAATCATTGTTTATTTCAGACGTTTTTCTACATCGATCATTGGTTTGGTAAACAAGAAACTATTAACTGGAATTGTTATTTCACTAGAGCAATGTTTTGCATCACAAACTTGTTACTATATATGTTGCATTATGACTGTAATATTTGCCGCTGGTCATAAAGCAGTTTTATCAATTTTAATGATTTCTCCAATACCTAGAACAAAAGATGCCTTTAAACCCGAAATATTTTGAAAACGACAATCGATTGTTTGTCCAAAAAAATTGTACACGAAAAGAAGTATAATAAACTAATGATAAAGGGTTTTACGGACAAATAAATATAGGTAGGAGCTGCTTTTTAAGGTCTTTGTGTCCATTACAATTTATGTGTGGAGACCTTTTGTTTATAAATATATACTGAGTTAAACTTTTCATACTTAAAGTAAACTCGTCTTGCAACTTTAAGTCGACACCATTAAATATAGAATATTAATTTTCAAAGTGAAAGGGTGTTTTATATGTCGAAAAACTTCTAAAATTCTGTAAATGTATCGCGCGGTCTCTATTTCAATGCATCATTCTGTAATTAAGAAGACACGTCGTCGTGAAGCACAATGGTTTAACACTAACTGTTTCTGTAAAGTTCCTATGTGCAAAATGACCAAAAACTAGCCTTAGAGTTACGTCCCTGCTAAACTGAAGTCTACATGTTTCAGCTCTGGGGCTCCCAGTGAAGACATTTTTTTGGCATTTACACATTTGAAGTATACAGCTACTAAAGGAAAACAAAAGATGAAAATCTCTGGAAAATCTTGACTTATACTCGACTGTGAACATTTTTGAACTGCTTAGATATTTAAATGGAGTCAATAGACACATTGGAAAAGTCGCATTTTTTAACCTACGATTTTCTATTTCGTTTGTTAGTTAGACAGATTTGCCATCCATACAACTCTGCCACTTAAATTCACAATGCCATCTGATTAAAATAAATATTTAAAAATGACGATCATCTTCCCTATAAAAGAAATAGCATAACTAATAATTTTAAGCCACTGATGTCCACCTAAAAGACACAGTACTCATAGTTTACATTCATAAAAATGACAGGAACTATATTTATGGACAACCGAAATACGAGCGACCCAACAGGTCATGTTTGAAAATAAGATCATTTCTTTTTTTTTCTGTCAGGTCTATTTATCTTCTCTTCAGCTTTTATCAGCCTACAATAACTCCTTTACTGCATGTTTGAAAATTTACAATGTCCATCAAAAACAAGTGTGGTGTAAACGTCAATGAACCGCAACCTAACGACAAAAAAAAAAAACAACCCAAAAGACATGCGCAAAGTTGACGTGAAAGAGAGATGTGAGTTTCCCTCAATGGGACAGCATCCCAGCGACAAAATATATGTATGCATGAACTATTCACTTGGCTCATGCTACCACAAATTTATTTTTCTGTCAATTTTTCGGCATTTTCAGATAATAAAAATTACTGTTCGTATGAAATATCCCATAGTGATGAAAGTGGCATTAAACACCAATAATCAATAAATCAATCATTGTTTATTTCAGACGTTTTTCTACATCGATCATTGGTTTGGTAAACAAGAAACTATTAACTGGAATTGTTATTTCACTAGAGCAATGTTTTGCATCACAAACTTGTTACTATATATGTTGCATTATGACTGTAATATTTGCCGCTGGTCATAAAGCAGTTTTATCAATTTTAATGATTTCTCCAATACCTAGAACAAAAGATGCCTTTAAACCCGAAATATTTTGAAAACGACAATCGATTGTTTGTCCAAAAAAATTGTACACGAAAAGAAGTATAATAAACTAATGATAAAGGGTTTTACGGACAAATAAATATAGGTAGGAGCTGCTTTTTAAGGTCTTTGTGTCCATTACAATTTATGTGTGGAGACCTTTTGTTTATAAATATATACTGAGTTAAACTTTTCATACTTAAAGTAAACTCGTCTTGCAACTTTAAGTCGACACCATTAAATATAGAATATTAATTTTCAAAGTGAAAGGGTGTTTTATATGTCGAAAAACTTCTAAAATTCTGTAAATGTATCGCGCGGTCTCTATTTCAATGCATCATTCTGTAATTAAGAAGACACGTCGTCGTGAAGCACAATGGTTTAACACTAACTGTTTCTGTAAAGTTCCTATGTGCAAAATGACCAAAAACTAGCCTTAGAGTTACGTCCCTGCTAAACTGAAGTCTACATGTTTCAGCTCTGGGGCTCCCAGTGAAGACATTTTTTTGGCATTTACACATTTGAAGTATACAGCTACTAAAGGAAAACAAAAGATGAAAATCTCTGGAAAATCTTGACTTATACTCGACTGTGAACATTTTTGAACTGCTTAGATATTTAAATGGAGTCAATAGACACATTGGAAAAGTCGCATTTTTTAACCTACGATTTTCTATTTCGTTTGTTAGTTAGACAGATTTGCCATCCATACAACTCTGCCACTTAAATTCACAATGCCATCTGATTAAAATAAATATTTAAAAATGACGATCATCTTCCCTATAAAAGAAATAGCATAACTAATAATTTTAAGCCACTGATGTCCACCTAAAAGACACAGTACTCATAGTTTACATTCATAAAAATGACAGGAACTATATTTATGGACAACCGAAATACGAGCGACCCAACAGGTCATGTTTGAAAATAAGATCATTTCTTTTTTTTTCTGTCAGGTCTATTTATCTTCTCTTCAGCTTTTATCAGCCTACAATAACTCCTTTACTGCATGTTTGAAAATTTACAATGTCCATCAAAAACAAGTGTGGTGTAAACGTCAATGAACCGCAACCTAACGACAAAAAAAAAAAACAACCCAAAAGACATGCGCAAAGTTGACGTGAAAGAGAGATGTGAGTTTCCCTCAATGGGACAGCATCCCAGCGACAAAATATATGTATGCATGAACTATTCACTTGGCTCATGCTACCACAAATTTATTTTTCTGTCAATTTTTCGGCATTTTCAGATAATAAAAATTACTGTTCGTATGAAATATCCCATAGTGATGAAAGTGGCATTAAACACCAATAATCAATAAATCAATCATTGTTTATTTCAGACGTTTTTCTACATCGATCATTGGTTTGGTAAACAAGAAACTATTAACTGGAATTGTTATTTCACTAGAGCAATGTTTTGCATCACAAACTTGTTACTATATATGTTGCATTATGACTGTAATATTTGCCGCTGGTCATAAAGCAGTTTTATCAATTTTAATGATTTCTCCAATACCTAGAACAAAAGATGCCTTTAAACCCGAAATATTTTGAAAACGACAATCGATTGTTTGTCCAAAAAAATTGTACACGAAAAGAAGTATAATAAACTAATGATAAAGGGTTTTACGGACAAATAAATATAGGTAGGAGCTGCTTTTTAAGGTCTTTGTGTCCATTACAATTTATGTGTGGAGACCTTTTGTTTATAAATATATACTGAGTTAAACTTTTCATACTTAAAGTAAACTCGTCTTGCAACTTTAAGTCGACACCATTAAATATAGAATATTAATTTTCAAAGTGAAAGGGTGTTTTATATGTCGAAAAACTTCTAAAATTCTGTAAATGTATCGCGCGGTCTCTATTTCAATGCATCATTCTGTAATTAAGAAGACACGTCGTCGTGAAGCACAATGGTTTAACACTAACTGTTTCTGTAAAGTTCCTATGTGCAAAATGACCAAAAACTAGCCTTAGAGTTACGTCCCTGCTAAACTGAAGTCTACATGTTTCAGCTCTGGGGCTCCCAGTGAAGACATTTTTTTGGCATTTACACATTTGAAGTATACAGCTACTAAAGGAAAACAAAAGATGAAAATCTCTGGAAAATCTTGACTTATACTCGACTGTGAACATTTTTGAACTGCTTAGATATTTAAATGGAGTCAATAGACACATTGGAAAAGTCGCATTTTTTAACCTACGATTTTCTATTTCGTTTGTTAGTTAGACAGATTTGCCATCCATACAACTCTGCCACTTAAATTCACAATGCCATCTGATTAAAATAAATATTTAAAAATGACGATCATCTTCCCTATAAAAGAAATAGCATAACTAATAATTTTAAGCCACTGATGTCCACCTAAAAGACACAGTACTCATAGTTTACATTCATAAAAATGACAGGAACTATATTTATGGACAACCGAAATACGAGCGACCCAACAGGTCATGTTTGAAAATAAGATCATTTCTTTTTTTTTCTGTCAGGTCTATTTATCTTCTCTTCAGCTTTTATCAGCCTACAATAACTCCTTTACTGCATGTTTGAAAATTTACAATGTCCATCAAAAACAAGTGTGGTGTAAACGTCAATGAACCGCAACCTAACGACAAAAAAAAAAACAACCCAAAAGACATGCGCAAAGTTGACGTGAAAGAGAGATGTGAGTTTCCCTCAATGGGACAGCATCCCAGCGACAAAATATATGTATGCATGAACTATTCACTTGGCTCATGCTACCACAAATTTATTTTTCTGTCAATTTTTCGGCATTTTCAGATAATAAAAATTACTGTTCGTATGAAATATCCCATAGTGATGAAAGTGGCATTAAACACCAATAATCAATAAATCAATCATTGTTTATTTCAGACGTTTTTCTACATCGATCATTGGTTTGGTAAACAAGAAACTATTAACTGGAATTGTTATTTCACTAGAGCAATGTTTTGCATCACAAACTTGTTACTATATATGTTGCATTATGACTGTAATATTTGCCGCTGGTCATAAAGCAGTTTTATCAATTTTAATGATTTCTCCAATACCTAGAACAAAAGATGCCTTTAAACCCGAAATATTTTGAAAACGACAATCGATTGTTTGTCCAAAAAAATTGTACACGAAAAGAAGTATAATTAACTAATGATAAAGGGTTTTACGGACAAATAAATATAGGTAGGAGCTGCTTTTTAAGGTCTTTGTGTCCATTACAATTTATGTGTGGAGACCTTTTGTTTATAAATATATACTGAGTTAAACTTTTCATACTTAAAGTAAACTCGTCTTGCAACTTTAAGTCGACACCATTAAATATAGAATATTAATTTTCAAAGTGAAAGGGTGTTTTATATGTCGAAAAACTTCTAAAATTCTGTAAATGTATCGCGCGGTCTCTATTTCAATGCATCATTCTGTAATTAAGAAGACACGTCGTCGTGAAGCACAATGGTTTAACACTAACTGTTTCTGTAAAGTTCCTATGTGCAAAATGACCAAAAACTAGCCTTAGAGTTACGTCCCTGCTAAACTGAAGTCTACATGTTTCAGCTCTGGGGCTCCCAGTGAAGACATTTTTTTGGCATTTACACATTTGAAGTATACAGCTACTAAAGGAAAACAAAAGATGAAAATCTCTGGAAAATCTTGACTTATACTCGACTGTGAACATTTTTGAACTGCTTAGATATTTAAATGGAGTCAATAGACACATTGGAAAAGTCGCATTTTTTAACCTACGATTTTCTATTTCGTTTGTTAGTTAGACAGATTTGCCATCCATACAACTCTGCCACTTAAATTCACAATGCCATCTGATTAAAATAAATATTTAAAAATGACGATCATCTTCCCTATAAAAGAAATAGCATAACTAATAATTTTAAGCCACTGATGTCCACCTAAAAGACACAGTACTCATAGTTTACATTCATAAAAATGACAGGAACTATATTTATGGACAACCGAAATACGAGCGACCCAACAGGTCATGTTTGAAAATAAGATCATTTCTTTTTTTTTCTGTCAGGTCTATTTATCTTCTCTTCAGCTTTTATCAGCCTACAATAACTCCTTTACTGCATGTTTGAAAATTTACAATGTCCATCAAAAACAAGTGTGGTGTAAACGTCAATGAACCGCAACCTAACGACAAAAAAAAAAAACAACCCAAAAGACATGCGCAAAGTTGACGTGAAAGAGAGATGTGAGTTTCCCTCAATGGGACAGCATCCCAGCGACAAAATATATGTATGCATGAACTATTCACTTGGCTCATGCTACCACAAATTTATTTTTCTGTCAATTTTTCGGCATTTTCAGATAATAAAAATTACTGTTCGTATGAAATATCCCATAGTGATGAAAGTGGCATTAAACACCAATAATCAATAAATCAATCATTGTTTATTTCAGACGTTTTTCTACATCGATCATTGGTTTGGTAAACAAGAAACTATTAACTGGAATTGTTATTTCACTAGAGCAATGTTTTGCATCACAAACTTGTTACTATATATGTTGCATTATGACTGTAATATTTGCCGCTGGTCATAAAGCAGTTTTATCAATTTTAATGATTTCTCCAATACCTAGAACAAAAGATGCCTTTAAACCCGAAATATTTTGAAAACGACAATCGATTGTTTGTCCAAAAAAATTGTACACGAAAAGAAGTATAATTAACTAATGATAAAGGGTTTTACGGACAAATAAATATAGGTAGGAGCTGCTTTTTAAGGTCTTTGTGTCCATTACAATTTATGTGTGGAGACCTTTTGTTTATAAATATATACTGAGTTAAACTTTTCATACTTAAAGTAAACTCGTCTTGCAACTTTAAGTCGACACCATTAAATATAGAATATTAATTTTCAAAGTGAAAGGGTGTTTTATATGTCGAAAAACTTCTAAAATTCTGTAAATGTATCGCGCGGTCTCTATTTCAATGCATCATTCTGTAATTAAGAAGACACGTCGTCGTGAAGCACAATGGTTTAACACTAACTGTTTCTGTAAAGTTCCTATGTGCAAAATGACCAAAAACTAGCCTTAGAGTTACGTCCCTGCTAAACTGAAGTCTACATGTTTCAGCTCTGGGGCTCCCAGTGAAGACATTTTTTTGGCATTTACACATTTGAAGTATACAGCTACTAAAGGAAAACAAAAGATGAAAATCTCTGGAAAATCTTGACTTATACTCGACTGTGAACATTTTTGAACTGCTTAGATATTTAAATGGAGTCAATAGACACATTGGAAAAGTCGCATTTTTTAACCTACGATTTTCTATTTCGTTTGTTAGTTAGACAGATTTGCCATCCATACAACTCTGCCACTTAAATTCACAATGCCATCTGATTAAAATAAATATTTAAAAATGACGATCATCTTCCCTATAAAAGAAATAGCATAACTAATAATTTTAAGCCACTGATGTCCACCTAAAAGACACAGTACTCATAGTTTACATTCATAAAAATGACAGGAACTATATTTATGGACAACCGAAATACGAGCGACCCAACAGGTCATGTTTGAAAATAAGATCATTTCTTTTTTTTTCTGTCAGGTCTATTTATCTTCTCTTCAGCTTTTATCAGCCTACAATAACTCCTTTACTGCATGTTTGAAAATTTACAATGTCCATCAAAAACAAGTGTGGTGTAAACGTCAATGAACCGCAACCTAACGACAAAAAAAAAAAACAACCCAAAAGACATGCGCAAAGTTGACGTGAAAGAGAGATGTGAGTTTCCCTCAATGGGACAGCATCCCAGCGACAAAATATATGTATGCATGAACTATTCACTTGGCTCATGCTACCACAAATTTATTTTTCTGTCAATTTTTCGGCATTTTCAGATAATAAAAATTACTGTTCGTATGAAATATCCCATAGTGATGAAAGTGGCATTAAACACCAATAATCAATAAATCAATCATTGTTTATTTCAGACGTTTTTCTACATCGATCATTGGTTTGGTAAACAAGAAACTATTAACTGGAATTGTTATTTCACTAGAGCAATGTTTTGCATCACAAACTTGTTACTATATATGTTGCATTATGACTGTAATATTTGCCGCTGGTCATAAAGCAGTTTTATCAATTTTAATGATTTCTCCAATACCTAGAACAAAAGATGCCTTTAAACCCGAAATATTTTGAAAACGACAATCGATTGTTTGTCCAAAAAAATTGTACACGAAAAGAAGTATAATAAACTAATTATAAAGGGTTTTACGGACAAATAAATATAGGTAGGAGCTGCTTTTTAAGGTCTTTGTGTCCATTACAATTTATGTGTGGAGACCTTTTGTTTATAAATATATACTGAGTTAAACTTTTCATACTTAAAGTAAACTCGTCTTGCAACTTTAAGTCGACACCATTAAATATAGAATATTAATTTTCAAAGTGAAAGGGTGTTTTATATGTCGAAAAACTTCTAAAATTCTGTAAATGTATCGCGCGGTCTCTATTTCAATGCATCATTCTGTAATTAAGAAGACACGTCGTCGTGAAGCACAATGGTTTAACACTAACTGTTTCTGTAAAGTTCCTATGTGCAAAATGACCAAAAACTAGCCTTAGAGTTACGTCCCTGCTAAACTGAAGTCTACATGTTTCAGCTCTGGGGCTCCCAGTGAAGACATTTTTTTGGCATTTACACATTTGAAGTATACAGCTACTAAAGGAAAACAAAAGATGAAAATCTCTGGAAAATCTTGACTTATACTCGACTGTGAACATTTTTGAACTGCTTAGATATTTAAATGGAGTCAATAGACACATTGGAAAAGTCGCATTTTTTAACCTACGATTTTCTATTTCGTTTGTTAGTTAGACAGATTTGCCATCCATACAACTCTGCCACTTAAATTCACAATGCCATCTGATTAAAATAAATATTTAAAAATGACGATCATCTTCCCTATAAAAGAAATAGCATAACTAATAATTTTAAGCCACTGATGTCCACCTAAAAGACACAGTACTCATAGTTTACATTCATAAAAATGACAGGAACTATATTTATGGACAACCGAAATACGAGCGACCCAACAGGTCATGTTTGAAAATAAGATCATTTCTTTTTTTTTCTGTCAGGTCTATTTATCTTCTCTTCAGCTTTTATCAGCCTACAATAACTCCTTTACTGCATGTTTGAAAATTTACAATGTCCATCAAAAACAAGTGTGGTGTAAACGTCAATGAACCGCAACCTAACGACAAAAAAAAAACAACCCAAAAGACATGCGCAAAGTTGACGTGAAAGAGAGATGTGAGTTTCCCTCAATGGGACAGCATCCCAGCGACAAAATATATGTATGCATGAACTATTCACTTGGCTCATGCTACCACAAATTTATTTTTCTGTCAATTTTTCGGCATTTTCAGATAATAAAAATTACTGTTCGTATGAAATATCCCATAGTGATGAAAGTGGCATTAAACACCAATAATCAATAAATCAATCATTGTTTATTTCAGACGTTTTTCTACATCGATCATTGGTTTGGTAAACAAGAAACTATTAACTGGAATTGTTATTTCACTAGAGCAATGTTTTGCATCACAAACTTGTTACTATATATGTTGCATTATGACTGTAATATTTGCCGCTGGTCATAAAGCAGTTTTATCAATTTTAATGATTTCTCCAATACCTAGAACAAAAGATGCCTTTAAACCCGAAATATTTTGAAAACGACAATCGATTGTTTGTCCAAAAAAATTGTACACGAAAAGAAGTATAATAAACTAATGATAAAGGGTTTTACGGACAAATAAATATAGGTAGGAGCTGCTTTTTAAGGTCTTTGTGTCCATTACAATTTATGTGTGGAGACCTTTTGTTTATAAATATATACTGAGTTAAACTTTTCATACTTAAAGTAAACTCGTCTTGCAACTTTAAGTCGACACCATTAAATATAGAATATTAATTTTCAAAGTGAAAGGGTGTTTTATATGTCGAAAAACTTCTAAAATTCTGTAAATGTATCGCGCGGTCTCTATTTCAATGCATCATTCTGTAATTAAGAAGACACGTCGTCGTGAAGCACAATGGTTTAACACTAACTGTTTCTGTAAAGTTCCTATGTGCAAAATGACCAAAAACTAGCCTTAGAGTTACGTCCCTGCTAAACTGAAGTCTACATGTTTCAGCTCTGGGGCTCCCAGTGAAGACATTTTTTTGGCATTTACACATTTGAAGTATACAGCTACTAAAGGAAAACAAAAGATGAAAATCTCTGGAAAATCTTGACTTATACTCGACTGTGAACATTTTTGAACTGCTTAGATATTTAAATGGAGTCAATAGACACATTGGAAAAGTCGCATTTTTTAACCTACGATTTTCTATTTCGTTTGTTAGTTAGACAGATTTGCCATCCATACAACTCTGCCACTTAAATTCACAATGCCATCTGATTAAAATAAATATTTAAAAATGACGATCATCTTCCCTATAAAAGAAATAGCATAACTAATAATTTTAAGCCACTGATGTCCACCTAAAAGACACAGTACTCATAGTTTACATTCATAAAAATGACAGGAACTATATTTATGGACAACCGAAATACGAGCGACCCAACAGGTCATGTTTGAAAATAAGATCATTTCTTTTTTTTTCTGTCAGGTCTATTTATCTTCTCTTCAGCTTTTATCAGCCTACAATAACTCCTTTACTGCATGTTTGAAAATTTACAATGTCCATCAAAAACAAGTGTGGTGTAAACGTCAATGAACCGCAACCTAACGACAAAAAAAAAAACAACCCAAAAGACATGCGCAAAGTTGACGTGAAAGAGAGATGTGAGTTTCCCTCAATGGGACAGCATCCCAGCGACAAAATATATGTATGCATGAACTATTCACTTGGCTCATGCTACCACAAATTTATTTTTCTGTCAATTTTTCGGCATTTTCAGATAATAAAAATTACTGTTCGTATGAAATATCCCATAGTGATGAAAGTGGCATTAAACACCAATAATCAATAAATCAATCATTGTTTATTTCAGACGTTTTTCTACATCGATCATTGGTTTGGTAAACAAGAAACTATTAACTGGAATTGTTATTTCACTAGAGCAATGTTTTGCATCACAAACTTGTTACTATATATGTTGCATTATGACTGTAATATTTGCCGCTGGTCATAAAGCAGTTTTATCAATTTTAATGATTTCTCCAATACCTAGAACAAAAGATGCCTTTAAACCCGAAATATTTTGAAAACGACAATCGATTGTTTGTCCAAAAAAATTGTACACGAAAAGAAGTATAATAAACTAATGATAAAGGGTTTTACGGACAAATAAATATAGGTAGGAGCTGCTTTTTAAGGTCTTTGTGTCCATTACAATTTATGTGTGGAGACCTTTTGTTTATAAATATATACTGAGTTAAACTTTTCATACTTAAAGTAAACTCGTCTTGCAACTTTAAGTCGACACCATTAAATATAGAATATTAATTTTCAAAGTGAAAGGGTGTTTTATATGTCGAAAAACTTCTAAAATTCTGTAAATGTATCGCGCGGTCTCTATTTCAATGCATCATTCTGTAATTAAGAAGACACGTCGTCGTGAAGCACAATGGTTTAACACTAACTGTTTCTGTAAAGTTCCTATGTGCAAAATGACCAAAAACTAGCCTTAGAGTTACGTCCCTGCTAAACTGAAGTCTACATGTTTCAGCTCTGGGGCTCCCAGTGAAGACATTTTTTTGGCATTTACACATTTGAAGTATACAGCTACTAAAGGAAAACAAAAGATGAAAATCTCTGGAAAATCTTGACTTATACTCGACTGTGAACATTTTTGAACTGCTTAGATATTTAAATGGAGTCAATAGACACATTGGAAAAGTCGCATTTTTTAACCTACGATTTTCTATTTCGTTTGTTAGTTAGACAGATTTGCCATCCATACAACTCTGCCACTTAAATTCACAATGCCATCTGATTAAAATAAATATTTAAAAATGACGATCATCTTCCCTATAAAAGAAATAGCATAACTAATAATTTTAAGCCACTGATGTCCACCTAAAAGACACAGTACTCATAGTTTACATTCATAAAAATGACAGGAACTATATTTATGGACAACCGAAATACGAGCGACCCAACAGGTCATGTTTGAAAATAAGATCATTTCTTTTTTTTTCTGTCAGGTCTATTTATCTTCTCTTCAGCTTTTATCAGCCTACAATAACTCCTTTACTGCATGTTTGAAAATTTACAATGTCCATCAAAAACAAGTGTGGTGTAAACGTCAATGAACCGCAACCTAACGACAAAAAAAAAAAAACAACCCAAAAGACATGCGCAAAGTTGACGTGAAAGAGAGATGTGAGTTTCCCTCAATGGGACAGCATCCCAGCGACAAAATATATGTATGCATGAACTATTCACTTGGCTCATGCTACCACAAATTTATTTTTCTGTCAATTTTTCGGCATTTTCAGATAATAAAAATTACTGTTCGTATGAAATATCCCATAGTGATGAAAGTGGCATTAAACACCAATAATCAATAAATCAATCATTGTTTATTTCAGACGTTTTTCTACATCGATCATTGGTTTGGTAAACAAGAAACTATTAACTGGAATTGTTATTTCACTAGAGCAATGTTTTGCATCACAAACTTGTTACTATATATGTTGCATTATGACTGTAATATTTGCCGCTGGTCATAAAGCAGTTTTATCAATTTTAATGATTTCTCCAATACCTAGAACAAAAGATGCCTTTAAACCCGAAATATTTTGAAAACGACAATCGATTGTTTGTCCAAAAAAATTGTACACGAAAAGAAGTATAATAAACTAATGATAAAGGGTTTTACGGACAAATAAATATAGGTAGGAGCTGCTTTTTAAGGTCTTTGTGTCCATTACAATTTATGTGTGGAGACCTTTTGTTTATAAATATATACTGAGTTAAACTTTTCATACTTAAAGTAAACTCGTCTTGCAACTTTAAGTCGACACCATTAAATATAGAATATTAATTTTCAAAGTGAAAGGGTGTTTTATATGTCGAAAAACTTCTAAAATTCTGTAAATGTATCGCGCGGTCTCTATTTCAATGCATCATTCTGTAATTAAGAAGACACGTCGTCGTGAAGCACAATGGTTTAACACTAACTGTTTCTGTAAAGTTCCTATGTGCAAAATGACCAAAAACTAGCCTTAGAGTTACGTCCCTGCTAAACTGAAGTCTACATGTTTCAGCTCTGGGGCTCCCAGTGAAGACATTTTTTTGGCATTTACACATTTGAAGTATACAGCTACTAAAGGAAAACAAAAGATGAAAATCTCTGGAAAATCTTGACTTATACTCGACTGTGAACATTTTTGAACTGCTTAGATATTTAAATGGAGTCAATAGACACATTGGAAAAGTCGCATTTTTTAACCTACGATTTTCTATTTCGTTTGTTAGTTAGACAGATTTGCCATCCATACAACTCTGCCACTTAAATTCACAATGCCATCTGATTAAAATAAATATTTAAAAATGACGATCATCTTCCCTATAAAAGAAATAGCATAACTAATAATTTTAAGCCACTGATGTCCACCTAAAAGACACAGTACTCATAGTTTACATTCATAAAAATGACAGGAACTATATTTATGGACAACCGAAATACGAGCGACCCAACAGGTCATGTTTGAAAATAAGATCATTTCTTTTTTTTTCTGTCAGGTCTATTTATCTTCTCTTCAGCTTTTATCAGCCTACAATAACTCCTTTACTGCATGTTTGAAAATTTACAATGTCCATCAAAAACAAGTGTGGTGTAAACGTCAATGAACCGCAACCTAACGACAAAAAAAAAAAAACAACCCAAAAGACATGCGCAAAGTTGACGTGAAAGAGAGATGTGAGTTTCCCTCAATGGGACAGCATCCCAGCGACAAAATATATGTATGCATGAACTATTCACTTGGCTCATGCTACCACAAATTTATTTTTCTGTCAATTTTTCGGCATTTTCAGATAATAAAAATTACTGTTCGTATGAAATATCCCATAGTGATGAAAGTGGCATTAAACACCAATAATCAATAAATCAATCATTGTTTATTTCAGACGTTTTTCTACATCGATCATTGGTTTGGTAAACAAGAAACTATTAACTGGAATTGTTATTTCACTAGAGCAATGTTTTGCATCACAAACTTGTTACTATATATGTTGCATTATGACTGTAATATTTGCCGCTGGTCATAAAGCAGTTTTATCAATTTTAATGATTTCTCCAATACCTAGAACAAAAGATGCCTTTAAACCCGAAATATTTTGAAAACGACAATCGATTGTTTGTCCAAAAAAATTGTACACGAAAAGAAGTATAATAAACTAATGATAAAGGGTTTTACGGACAAATAAATATAGGTAGGAGCTGCTTTTTAAGGTCTTTGTGTCCATTACAATTTATGTGTGGAGACCTTTTGTTTATAAATATATACTGAGTTAAACTTTTCATACTTAAAGTAAACTCGTCTTGCAACTTTAAGTCGACACCATTAAATATAGAATATTAATTTTCAAAGTGAAAGGGTGTTTTATATGTCGAAAAACTTCTAAAATTCTGTAAATGTATCGCGCAGTCTCTATTTCAATGCATCATTCTGTAATTAAGAAGACACGTCGTCGTGAAGCACAATGGTTTAACACTAACTGTTTCTGTAAAGTTCCTATGTGCAAAATGACCAAAAACTAGCCTTAGAGTTACGTCCCTGCTAAACTGAAGTCTACATGTTTCAGCTCTGGGGCTCCCAGTGAAGACATTTTTTTGGCATTTACACATTTGAAGTATACAGCTACTAAAGGAAAACAAAAGATGAAAATCTCTGGAAAATCTTGACTTATACTCGACTGTGAACATTTTTGAACTGCTTAGATATTTAAATGGAGTCAATAGACACATTGGAAAAGTCGCATTTTTTAACCTACGATTTTCTATTTCGTTTGTTAGTTAGACAGATTTGCCATCCATACAACTCTGCCACTTAAATTCACAATGCCATCTGATTAAAATAAATATTTAAAAATGACGATCATCTTCCCTATAAAAGAAATAGCATAACTAATAATTTTAAGCCACTGATGTCCACCTAAAAGACACAGTACTCATAGTTTACATTCATAAAAATGACAGGAACTATATTTATGGACAACCGAAATACGAGCGACCCAACAGGTCATGTTTGAAAATAAGATCATTTCTTTTTTTTTCTGTCAGGTCTATTTATCTTCTCTTCAGCTTTTATCAGCCTACAATAACTCCTTTACTGCATGTTTGAAAATTTACAATGTCCATCAAAAACAAGTGTGGTGTAAACGTCAATGAACCGCAACCTAACGACAAAAAAAAAAAACAACCCAAAAGACATGCGCAAAGTTGACGTGAAAGAGAGATGTGAGTTTCCCTCAATGGGACAGCATCCCAGCGACAAAATATATGTATGCATGAACTATTCACTTGGCTCATGCTACCACAAATTTATTTTTCTGTCAATTTTTCGGCATTTTCAGATAATAAAAATTACTGTTCGTATGAAATATCCCATAGTGATGAAAGTGGCATTAAACACCAATAATCAATAAATCAATCATTGTTTATTTCAGACGTTTTTCTACATCGATCATTGGTTTGGTAAACAAGAAACTATTAACTGGAATTGTTATTTCACTAGAGCAATGTTTTGCATCACAAACTTGTTACTATATATGTTGCATTATGACTGTAATATTTGCCGCTGGTCATAAAGCAGTTTTATCAATTTTAATGATTTCTCCAATACCTAGAACAAAAGATGCCTTTAAACCCGAAATATTTTGAAAACGACAATCGATTGTTTGTCCAAAAAAATTGTACACGAAAAGAAGTATAATAAACTAATGATAAAGGGTTTTACGGACAAATAAATATAGGTAGGAGCTGCTTTTTAAGGTCTTTGTGTCCATTACAATTTATGTGTGGAGACCTTTTGTTTATAAATATATACTGAGTTAAACTTTTCATACTTAAAGTAAACTCGTCTTGCAACTTTAAGTCGACACCATTAAATATAGAATATTAATTTTCAAAGTGAAAGGGTGTTTTATATGTCGAAAAACTTCTAAAATTCTGTAAATGTATCGCGCAGTCTCTATTTCAATGCATCATTCTGTAATTAAGAAGACACGTCGTCGTGAAGCACAATGGTTTAACACTAACTGTTTCTGTAAAGTTCCTATGTGCAAAATGACCAAAAACTAGCCTTAGAGTTACGTCCCTGCTAAACTGAAGTCTACATGTTTCAGCTCTGGGGCTCCCAGTGAAGACATTTTTTTGGCATTTACACATTTGAAGTATACAGCTACTAAAGGAAAACAAAAGATGAAAATCTCTGGAAAATCTTGACTTATACTCGACTGTGAACATTTTTGAACTGCTTAGATATTTAAATGGAGTCAATAGACACATTGGAAAAGTCGCATTTTTTAACCTACGATTTTCTATTTCGTTTGTTAGTTAGACAGATTTGCCATCCATACAACTCTGCCACTTAAATTCACAATGCCATCTGATTAAAATAAATATTTAAAAATGACGATCATCTTCCCTATAAAAGAAATAGCATAACTAATAATTTTAAGCCACTGATGTCCACCTAAAAGACACAGTACTCATAGTTTACATTCATAAAAATGACAGGAACTATATTTATGGACAACCGAAATACGAGCGACCCAACAGGTCATGTTTGAAAATAAGATCATTTCTTTTTTTTTCTGTCAGGTCTATTTATCTTCTCTTCAGCTTTTATCAGCCTACAATAACTCCTTTACTGCATGTTTGAAAATTTACAATGTCCATCAAAAACAAGTGTGGTGTAAACGTCAATGAACCGCAACCTAACGACAAAAAAAAAAAACAACCCAAAAGACATGCGCAAAGTTGACGTGAAAGAGAGATGTGAGTTTCCCTCAATGGGACAGCATCCCAGCGACAAAATATATGTATGCATGAACTATTCACTTGGCTCATGCCACCACAAATTTATTTTTCTGTCAATTTTTCGGCATTTTCAGATAATAAAAATTACTGTTCGTATGAAATATCCCATAGTGATGAAAGTGGCATTAAACACCAATAATCAATAAATCAATCATTGTTTATTTCAGACGTTTTTCTACATCGATCATTGGTTTGGTAAACAAGAAACTATTAACTGGAATTGTTATTTCACTAGAGCAATGTTTTGCATCACAAACTTGTTACTATATATGTTGCATTATGACTGTAATATTTGCCGCTGGTCATAAAGCAGTTTTATCAATTTTAATGATTTCTCCAATACCTAGAACAAAAGATGCCTTTAAACCCGAAATATTTTGAAAACGACAATCGATTGTTTGTCCAAAAAAATTGTACACGAAAAGAAGTATAATAAACTAATGATAAAGGGTTTTACGGACAAATAAATATAGGTAGGAGCTGCTTTTTAAGGTCTTTGTGTCCATTACAATTTATGTGTGGAGACCTTTTGTTTATAAATATATACTGAGTTAAACTTTTCATACTTAAAGTAAACTCGTCTTGCAACTTTAAGTCGACACCATTAAATATAGAATATTAATTTTCAAAGTGAAAGGGTGTTTTATATGTCGAAAAACTTCTAAAATTCTGTAAATGTATCGCGCAGTCTCTATTTCAATGCATCATTCTGTAATTAAGAAGACACGTCGTCGTGAAGCACAATGGTTTAACACTAACTGTTTCTGTAAAGTTCCTATGTGCAAAATGACCAAAAACTAGCCTTAGAGTTACGTCCCTGCTAAACTGAAGTCTACATGTTTCAGCTCTGGGGCTCCCAGTGAAGACATTTTTTTGGCATTTACACATTTGAAGTATACAGCTACTAAAGGAAAACAAAAGATGAAAATCTCTGGAAAATCTTGACTTATACTCGACTGTGAACATTTTTGAACTGCTTAGATATTTAAATGGAGTCAATAGACACATTGGAAAAGTCGCATTTTTTAACCTACGATTTTCTATTTCGTTTGTTAGTTAGACAGATTTGCCATCCATACAACTCTGCCACTTAAATTCACAATGCCATCTGATTAAAATAAATATTTAAAAATGACGATCATCTTCCCTATAAAAGAAATAGCATAACTAATAATTTTAAGCCACTGATGTCCACCTAAAAGACACAGTACTCATAGTTTACATTCATAAAAATGACAGGAACTATATTTATGGACAACCGAAATACGAGCGACCCAACAGGTCATGTTTGAAAATAAGATCATTTCTTTTTTTTTCTGTCAGGTCTATTTATCTTCTCTTCAGCTTTTATCAGCCTACAATAACTCCTTTACTGCATGTTTGAAAATTTACAATGTCCATCAAAAACAAGTGTGGTGTAAACGTCAATGAACCGCAACCTAACGACAAAAAAAAAAAAACAACCCAAAAGACATGCGCAAAGTTGACGTGAAAGAGAGATGTGAGTTTCCCTCAATGGGACAGCATCCCAGCGACAAAATATATGTATGCATGAACTATTCACTTGGCTCATGCTACCACAAATTTATTTTTCTGTCAATTTTTCGGCATTTTCAGATAATAAAAATTACTGTTCGTATGAAATATCCCATAGTGATGAAAGTGGCATTAAACACCAATAATCAATAAATCAATCATTGTTTATTTCAGACGTTTTTCTACATCGATCATTGGTTTGGTAAACAAGAAACTATTAACTGGAATTGTTATTTCACTAGAGCAATGTTTTGCATCACAAACTTGTTACTATATATGTTGCATTATGACTGTAATATTTGCCGCTGGTCATAAAGCAGTTTTATCAATTTTAATGATTTCTCCAATACCTAGAACAAAAGATGCCTTTAAACCCGAAATATTTTGAAAACGACAATCGATTGTTTGTCCAAAAAAATTGTACACGAAAAGAAGTATAATAAACTAATGATAAAGGGTTTTACGGACAAATAAATATAGGTAGGAGCTGCTTTTTAAGGTCTTTGTGTCCATTACAATTTATGTGTGGAGACCTTTTGTTTATAAATATATACTGAGTTAAACTTTTCATACTTAAAGTAAACTCGTCTTGCAACTTTAAGTCGACACCATTAAATATAGAATATTAATTTTCAAAGTGAAAGGGTGTTTTATATGTCGAAAAACTTCTAAAATTCTGTAAATGTATCGCGCAGTCTCTATTTCAATGCATCATTCTGTAATTAAGAAGACACGTCGTCGTGAAGCACAATGGTTTAACACTAACTGTTTCTGTAAAGTTCCTATGTGCAAAATGACCAAAAACTAGCCTTAGAGTTACGTCCCTGCTAAACTGAAGTCTACATGTTTCAGCTCTGGGGCTCCCAGTGAAGACATTTTTTTGGCATTTACACATTTGAAGTATACAGCTACTAAAGGAAAACAAAAGATGAAAATCTCTGGAAAATCTTGACTTATACTCGACTGTGAACATTTTTGAACTGCTTAGATATTTAAATGGAGTCAATAGACACATTGGAAAAGTCGCATTTTTTAACCTACGATTTTCTATTTCGTTTGTTAGTTAGACAGATTTGCCATCCATACAACTCTGCCACTTAAATTCACAATGCCATCTGATTAAAATAAATATTTAAAAATGACGATCATCTTCCCTATAAAAGAAATAGCATAACTAATAATTTTAAGCCACTGATGTCCACCTAAAAGACACAGTACTCATAGTTTACATTCATAAAAATGACAGGAACTATATTTATGGACAACCGAAATACGAGCGACCCAACAGGTCATGTTTGAAAATAAGATCATTTCTTTTTTTTTCTGTCAGGTCTATTTATCTTCTCTTCAGCTTTTATCAGCCTACAATAACTCCTTTACTGCATGTTTGAAAATTTACAATGTCCATCAAAAACAAGTGTGGTGTAAACGTCAATGAACCGCAACCTAACGACAAAAAAAAAAAACAACCCAAAAGACATGCGCAAAGTTGACGTGAAAGAGAGATGTGAGTTTCCCTCAATGGGACAGCATCCCAGCGACAAAATATATGTATGCATGAACTATTCACTTGGCTCATGCTACCACAAATTTATTTTTCTGTCAATTTTTCGGCATTTTCAGATAATAAAAATTACTGTTCGTATGAAATATCCCATAGTGATGAAAGTGGCATTAAACACCAATAATCAATAAATCAATCATTGTTTATTTCAGACGTTTTTCTACATCGATCATTGGTTTGGTAAACAAGAAACTATTAACTGGAATTGTTATTTCACTAGAGCAATGTTTTGCATCACAAACTTGTTACTATATATGTTGCATTATGACTGTAATATTTGCCGCTGGTCATAAAGCAGTTTTATCAATTTTAATGATTTCTCCAATACCTAGAACAAAAGATGCCTTTAAACCCGAAATATTTTGAAAACGACAATCGATTGTTTGTCCAAAAAAATTGTACACGAAAAGAAGTATAATAAACTAATGATAAAGGGTTTTACGGACAAATAAATATAGGTAGGAGCTGCTTTTTAAGGTCTTTGTGTCCATTACAATTTATGTGTGGAGACCTTTTGTTTATAAATATATACTGAGTTAAACTTTTCATACTTAAAGTAAACTCGTCTTGCAACTTTAAGTCGACACCATTAAATATAGAATATTAATTTTCAAAGTGAAAGGGTGTTTTATATGTCGAAAAACTTCTAAAATTCTGTAAATGTATCGCGCAGTCTCTATTTCAATGCATCATTCTGTAATTAAGAAGACACGTCGTCGTGAAGCACAATGGTTTAACACTAACTGTTTCTGTAAAGTTCCTATGTGCAAAATGACCAAAAACTAGCCTTAGAGTTACGTCCCTGCTAAACTGAAGTCTACATGTTTCAGCTCTGGGGCTCCCAGTGAAGACATTTTTTTGGCATTTACACATTTGAAGTATACAGCTACTAAAGGAAAACAAAAGATGAAAATCTCTGGAAAATCTTGACTTATACTCGACTGTGAACATTTTTGAACTGCTTAGATATTTAAATGGAGTCAATAGACACATTGGAAAAGTCGCATTTTTTAACCTACGATTTTCTATTTCGTTTGTTAGTTAGACAGATTTGCCATCCATACAACTCTGCCACTTAAATTCACAATGCCATCTGATTAAAATAAATATTTAAAAATGACGATCATCTTCCCTATAAAAGAAATAGCATAACTAATAATTTTAAGCCACTGATGTCCACCTAAAAGACACAGTACTCATAGTTTACATTCATAAAAATGACAGGAACTATATTTATGGACAACCGAAATACGAGCGACCCAACAGGTCATGTTTGAAAATAAGATCATTTCTTTTTTTTTCTGTCAGGTCTATTTATCTTCTCTTCAGCTTTTATCAGCCTACAATAACTCCTTTACTGCATGTTTGAAAATTTACAATGTCCATCAAAAACAAGTGTGGTGTAAACGTCAATGAACCGCAACCTAACGACAAAAAAAAAAACAACCCAAAAGACATGCGCAAAGTTGACGTGAAAGAGAGATGTGAGTTTCCCTCAATGGGACAGCATCCCAGCGACAAAATATATGTATGCATGAACTATTCACTTGGCTCATGCTACCACAAATTTATTTTTCTGTCAATTTTTCGGCATTTTCAGATAATAAAAATTACTGTTCGTATGAAATATCCCATAGTGATGAAAGTGGCAATAAACACCAATAATCAATAAATCAATCATTGTTTATTTCAGACGTTTTTCTACATCGATCATTGGTTTGGTAAACAAGAAACTATTAACTGGAATTGTTATTTCACTAGAGCAATGTTTTGCATCACAAACTTGTTACTATATATGTTGCATTATGACTGTAATATTTGCCGCTGGTCATAAAGCAGTTTTATCAATTTTAATGATTTCTCCAATACCTAGAACAAAAGATGCCTTTAAACCCGAAATATTTTGAAAACGACAATCGATTGTTTGTCCAAAAAAATTGTACACGAAAAGAAGTATAATAAACTAATGATAAAGGGTTTTACGGACAAATAAATATAGGTAGGAGCTGCTTTTTAAGGTCTTTGTGTCCATTACAATTTATGTGTGGAGACCTTTTGTTTATAAATATATACTGAGTTAAACTTTTCATACTTAAAGTAAACTCGTCTTGCAACTTTAAGTCGACACCATTAAATATAGAATATTAATTTTCAAAGTGAAAGGGTGTTTTATATGTCGAAAAACTTCTAAAATTCTGTAAATGTATCGCGCGGTCTCTATTTCAATGCATCATTCTGTAATTAAGAAGACACGTCGTCGTGAAGCACAATGGTTTAACACTAACTGTTTCTGTAAAGTTCCTATGTGCAAAATGACCAAAAACTAGCCTTAGAGTTACGTCCCTGCTAAACTGAAGTCTACATGTTTCAGCTCTGGGGCTCCCAGTGAAGACATTTTTTTGGCATTTACACATTTGAAGTATACAGCTACTAAAGGAAAACAAAAGATGAAAATCTCTGGAAAATCTTGACTTATACTCGACTGTGAACATTTTTGAACTGCTTAGATATTTAAATGGAGTCAATAGACACATTGGAAAAGTCGCATTTTTTAACCTACGATTTTCTATTTCGTTTGTTAGTTAGACAGATTTGCCATCCATACAACTCTGCCACTTAAATTCACAATGCCATCTGATTAAAATAAATATTTAAAAATGACGATCATCTTCCCTATAAAAGAAATAGCATAACTAATAATTTTAAGCCACTGATGTCCACCTAAAAGACACAGTACTCATAGTTTACATTCATAAAAATGACAGGAACTATATTTATGGACAACCGAAATACGAGCGACCCAACAGGTCATGTTTGAAAATAAGATCATTTCTTTTTTTTTCTGTCAGGTCTATTTATCTTCTCTTCAGCTTTTATCAGCCTACAATAACTCCTTTACTGCATGTTTGAAAATTTACAATGTCCATCAAAAACAAGTGTGGTGTAAACGTCAATGAACCGCAACCTAACGACAAAAAAAAAAACAACCCAAAAGACATGCGCAAAGTTGACGTGAAAGAGAGATGTGAGTTTCCCTCAATGGGACAGCATCCCAGCGACAAAATATATGTATGCATGAACTATTCACTTGGCTCATGCTACCACAAATTTATTTTTCTGTCAATTTTTCGGCATTTTCAGATAATAAAAATTACTGTTCGTATGAAATATCCCATAGTGATGAAAGTGGCAATAAACACCAATAATCAATAAATCAATCATTGTTTATTTCAGACGTTTTTCTACATCGATCATTGGTTTGGTAAACAAGAAACTATTAACTGGAATTGTTATTTCACTAGAGCAATGTTTTGCATCACAAACTTGTTACTATATATGTTGCATTATGACTGTAATATTTGCCGCTGGTCATAAAGCAGTTTTATCAATTTTAATGATTTCTCCAATACCTAGAACAAAAGATGCCTTTAAACCCGAAATATTTTGAAAACGACAATCGATTGTTTGTCCAAAAAAATTGTACACGAAAAGAAGTATAATAAACTAATGATAAAGGGTTTTACGGACAAATAAATATAGGTAGGAGCTGCTTTTTAAGGTCTTTGTGTCCATTACAATTTATGTGTGGAGACCTTTTGTTTATAAATATATACTGAGTTAAACTTTCCATACTTAAAGTAAACTCGTCTTGCAACTTTAAGTCGACACCATTAAATATAGAATATTAATTTTCAAAGTGAAAGGGTGTTTTATATGTCGAAAAACTTCTAAAATTCTGTAAATGTATCGCGCGGTCTCTATTTCAATGCATCATTCTGTAATTAAGAAGACACGTCGTCGTGAAGCACAATGGTTTAACACTAACTGTTTCTGTAAAGTTCCTATGTGCAAAATGACCAAAAACTAGCCTTAGAGTTACGTCCCTGCTAAACTGAAGTCTACATGTTTCAGCTCTGGGGCTCCCAGTGAAGACATTTTTTTGGCATTTACACATTTGAAGTATACAGCTACTAAAGGAAAACAAAAGATGAAAATCTCTGGAAAATCTTGACTTATACTCGACTGTGAACATTTTTGAACTGCTTAGATATTTAAATGGAGTCAATAGACACATTGGAAAAGTCGCATTTTTTAACCTACGATTTTCTATTTCGTTTGTTAGTTAGACAGATTTGCCATCCATACAACTCTGCCACTTAAATTCACAATGCCATCTGATTAAAATAAATATTTAAAAATGACGATCATCTTCCCTATAAAAGAAATAGCATAACTAATAATTTTAAGCCACTGATGTCCACCTAAAAGACACAGTACTCATAGTTTACATTCATAAAAATGACAGGAACTATATTTATGGACAACCGAAATACGAGCGACCCAACAGGTCATGTTTGAAAATAAGATCATTTCTTTTTTTTTCTGTCAGGTCTATTTATCTTCTCTTCAGCTTTTATCAGCCTACAATAACTCCTTTACTGCATGTTTGAAAATTTACAATGTCCATCAAAAACAAGTGTGGTGTAAACGTCAATGAACCGCAACCTAACGACAAAAAAAAAAAAAACCCAAAAGACATGCGCAAAGTTGACGTGAAAGAGAGATGTGAGTTTCCCTCAATGGGACAGCATCCCAGCGACAAAATATATGTATGCATGAACTATTCACTTGGCTCATGCTACCACAAATTTATTTTTCTGTCAATTTTTCGGCATTTTCAGATAATAAAAATTACTGTTCGTATGAAATATCCCATAGTGATGAAAGTGGCATTAAACACCAATAATCAATAAATCAATCATTGTTTATTTCAGACGTTTTTCTACATCGATCATTGGTTTGGTAAACAAGAAACTATTAACTGGAATTGTTATTTCACTAGAGCAATGTTTTGCATCACAAACTTGTTACTATATATGTTGCATTATGACTGTAATATTTGCCGCTGGTCATAAAGCAGTTTTATCAATTTTAATGATTTCTCCAATACCTAGAACAAAAGATGCCTTTAAACCCGAAATATTTTGAAAACGACAATCGATTGTTTGTCCAAAAAAATTGTACACGAAAAGAAGTATAATAAACTAATGATAAAGGGTTTTACGGACAAATAAATATAGGTAGGAGCTGCTTTTTAAGGTCTTTGTGTCCATTACAATTTATGTGTGGAGACCTTTTGTTTATAAATATATACTGAGTTAAACTTTTCATACTTAAAGTAAACTCGTCTTGCAACTTTAAGTCGACACCATTAAATATAGAATATTAATTTTCAAAGTGAAAGGGTGTTTTATATGTCGAAAAACTTCTAAAATTCTGTAAATGTATCGCGCGGTCTCTATTTCAATGCATCATTCTGTAATTAAGAAGACACGTCGTCGTGAAGCACAATGGTTTAACACTAACTGTTTCTGTAAAGTTCCTATGTGCAAAATGACCAAAAACTAGCCTTAGAGTTACGTCCCTGCTAAACTGAAGTCTACATGTTTCAGCTCTGGGGCTCCCAGTGAAGACATTTTTTTGGCATTTACACATTTGAAGTATACAGCTACCAAAGGAAAACAAAAGATGAAAATCTCTGGAAAATCTTGACTTATACTCGACTGTGAACATTTTTGAACTGCTTAGATATTTAAATGGAGTCAATAGACACATTGGAAAAGTCGCATTTTTTAACCTACGATTTTCTATTTCGTTTGTTAGTTAGACAGATTTGCCATCCATACAACTCTGCCACTTAAATTCACAATGCCATCTGATTAAAATAAATATTTAAAAATGACGATCATCTTCCCTATAAAAGAAATAGCATAACTAATAATTTTAAGCCACTGATGTCCACCTAAAAGACACAGTACTCATAGTTTACATTCATAAAAATGACAGGAACTATATTTATGGACAACCGAAATACGAGCGACCCAACAGGTCATGTTTGAAAATAAGATCATTTCTTTTTTTTTCTGTCAGGTCTATTTATCTTCTCTTCAGCTTTTATCAGCCTACAATAACTCCTTTACTGCATGTTTGAAAATTTACAATGTCCATCAAAAACAAGTGTGGTGTAAACGTCAATGAACCGCAACCTAACGACAAAAAAAAAAACAACCCAAAAGACATGCGCAAAGTTGACGTGAAAGAGAGATGTGAGTTTCCCTCAATGGGACAGCATCCCAGCGACAAAATATATGTATGCATGAACTATTCACTTGGCTCATGCTACCACAAATTTATTTTTCTGTCAATTTTTCGGCATTTTCAGATAATAAAAATTACTGTTCGTATGAAATATCCCATAGTGATGAAAGTGGCATTAAACACCAATAATCAATAAATCAATCATTGTTTATTTCAGACGTTTTTCTACATCGATCATTGGTTTGGTAAACAAGAAACTATTAACTGGAATTGTTATTTCACTAGAGCAATGTTTTGCATCACAAACTTGTTACTATATATGTTGCATTATGACTGTAATATTTGCCGCTGGTCATAAAGCAGTTTTATCAATTTTAATGATTTCTCCAATACCTAGAACAAAAGATGCCTTTAAACCCGAAATATTTTGAAAACGACAATCGATTGTTTGTCCAAAAAAATTGTACACGAAAAGAAGTATAATAAACTAATGATAAAGGGTTTTACGGACAAATAAATATAGGTAGGAGCTGCTTTTTAAGGTCTTTGTGTCCATTACAATTTATGTGTGGAGACCTTTTGTTTATAAATATATACTGAGTTAAACTTTTCATACTTAAAGTAAACTCGTCTTGCAACTTTAAGTCGACACCATTAAATATAGAATATTAATTTTCAAAGTGAAAGGGTGTTTTATATGTCGAAAAACTTCTAAAATTCTGTAAATGTATCGCGCGGTCTCTATTTCAATGCATCATTCTGTAATTAAGAAGACACGTCGTCGTGAAGCACAATGGTTTAACACTAACTGTTTCTGTAAAGTTCCTATGTGCAAAATGACCAAAAACTAGCCTTAGAGTTACGTCCCTGCTAAACTGAAGTCTACATGTTTCAGCTCTGGGGCTCCCAGTGAAGACATTTTTTTGGCATTTACACATTTGAAGTATACAGCTACTAAAGGAAAACAAAAGATGAAAATCTCTGGAAAATCTTGACTTATACTCGACTGTGAACATTTTTGAACTGCTTAGATATTTAAATGGAGTCAATAGACACATTGGAAAAGTCGCATTTTTTAACCTACGATTTTCTATTTCGTTTGTTAGTTAGACAGATTTGCCATCCATACAACTCTGCCACTTAAATTCACAATGCCATCTGATTAAAATAAATATTTAAAAATGACGATCATCTTCCCTATAAAAGAAATAGCATAACTAATAATTTTAAGCCACTGATGTCCACCTAAAAGACACAGTACTCATAGTTTACATTCATAAAAATGACAGGAACTATATTTATGGACAACCGAAATACGAGCGACCCAACAGGTCATGTTTGAAAATAAGATCATTTCTTTTTTTTTCTGTCAGGTCTATTTATCTTCTCTTCAGCTTTTATCAGCCTACAATAACTCCTTTACTGCATGTTTGAAAATTTACAATGTCCATCAAAAACAAGTGTGGTGTAAACGTCAATGAACCGCAACCTAACGACAAAAAAAAAAACAACCCAAAAGACATGCGCAAAGTTGACGTGAAAGAGAGATGTGAGTTTCCCTCAATGGGACAGCATCCCAGCGACAAAATATATGTATGCATGAACTATTCACTTGGCTCATGCTACCACAAATTTATTTTTCTGTCAATTTTTCGGCATTTTCAGATAATAAAAATTACTGTTCGTATGAAATATCCCATAGTGATGAAAGTGGCATTAAACACCAATAATCAATAAATCAATCATTGTTTATTTCAGACGTTTTTCTACATCGATCATTGGTTTGGTAAACAAGAAACTATTAACTGGAATTGTTATTTCACTAGAGCAATGTTTTGCATCACAAACTTGTTACTATATATGTTGCATTATGACTGTAATATTTGCCGCTGGTCATAAAGCAGTTTTATCAATTTTAATGATTTCTCCAATACCTAGAACAAAAGATGCCTTTAAACCCGAAATATTTTGAAAACGACAATCGATTGTTTGTCCAAAAAAATTGTACACGAAAAGAAGTATAATAAACTAATGATAAAGGGTTTTACGGACAAATAAATATAGGTAGGAGCTGCTTTTTAAGGTCTTTGTGTCCATTACAATTTATGTGTGGAGACCTTTTGTTTATAAATATATACTGAGTTAAACTTTTCATACTTAAAGTAAACTCGTCTTGCAACTTTAAGTCGACACCATTAAATATAGAATATTAATTTTCAAAGTGAAAGGGTGTTTTATATGTCGAAAAACTTCTAAAATTCTGTAAATGTATCGCGCGGTCTCTATTTCAATGCATCATTCTGTAATTAAGAAGACACGTCGTCGTGAAGCACAATGGTTTAACACTAACTGTTTCTGTAAAGTTCCTATGTGCAAAATGACCAAAAACTAGCCTTAGAGTTACGTCCCTGCTAAACTGAAGTCTACATGTTTCAGCTCTGGGGCTCCCAGTGAAGACATTTTTTTGGCATTTACACATTTGAAGTATACAGCTACTAAAGGAAAACAAAAGATGAAAATCTCTGGAAAATCTTGACTTATACTCGACTGTGAACATTTTTGAACTGCTTAGATATTTAAATGGAGTCAATAGACACATTGGAAAAGTCGCATTTTTTAACCTACGATTTTCTATTTCGTTTGTTAGTTAGACAGATTTGCCATCCATACAACTCTGCCACTTAAATTCACAATGCCATCTGATTAAAATAAATATTTAAAAATGACGATCATCTTCCCTATAAAAGAAATAGCATAACTAATAATTTTAAGCCACTGATGTCCACCTAAAAGACACAGTACTCATAGTTTACATTCATAAAAATGACAGGAACTATATTTATGGACAACCGAAATACGAGCGACCCAACAGGTCATGTTTGAAAATAAGATCATTTCTTTTTTTTTCTGTCAGGTCTATTTATCTTCTCTTCAGCTTTTATCAGCCTACAATAACTCCTTTACTGCATGTTTGAAAATTTACAATGTCCATCAAAAACAAGTGTGGTGTAAACGTCAATGAACCGCAACCTAACGACAAAAAAAAAAAACAACCCAAAAGACATGCGCAAAGTTGACGTGAAAGAGAGATGTGAGTTTCCCTCAATGGGACAGCATCCCAGCGACAAAATATATGTATGCATGAACTATTCACTTGGCTCATGCTACCACAAATTTATTTTTCTGTCAATTTTTCGGCATTTTCAGATAATAAAAATTACTGTTCGTATGAAATATCCCATAGTGATGAAAGTGGCATTAAACACCAATAATCAATAAATCAATCATTGTTTATTTCAGACGTTTTTCTACATCGATCATTGGTTTGGTAAACAAGAAACTATTAACTGGAATTGTTATTTCACTAGAGCAATGTTTTGCATCACAAACTTGTTACTATATATGTTGCATTATGACTGTAATATTTGCCGCTGGTCATAAAGCAGTTTTATCAATTTTAATGATTTCTCCAATACCTAGAACAAAAGATGCCTTTAAACCCGAAATATTTTGAAAACGACAATCGATTGTTTGTCCAAAAAAATTGTACACGAAAAGAAGTATAATAAACTAATGATAAAGGGTTTTACGGACAAATAAATATAGGTAGGAGCTGCTTTTTAAGGTCTTTGTGTCCATTACAATTTATGTGTGGAGACCTTTTGTTTATAAATATATACTGAGTTAAACTTTTCATACTTAAAGTAAACTCGTCTTGCAACTTTAAGTCGACACCATTAAATATAGAATATTAATTTTCAAAGTGAAAGGGTGTTTTATATGTCGAAAAACTTCTAAAATTCTGTAAATGTATCGCGCGGTCTCTATTTCAATGCATCATTCTGTAATTAAGAAGACACGTCGTCGTGAAGCACAATGGTTTAACACTAACTGTTTCTGTAAAGTTCCTATGTGCAAAATGACCAAAAACTAGCCTTAGAGTTACGTCCCTGCTAAACTGAAGTCTACATGTTTCAGCTCTGGGGCTCCCAGTGAAGACATTTTTTTGGCATTTACACATTTGAAGTATACAGCTACTAAAGGAAAACAAAAGATGAAAATCTCTGGAAAATCTTGACTTATACTCGACTGTGAACATTTTTGAACTGCTTAGATATTTAAATGGAGTCAATAGACACATTGGAAAAGTCGCATTTTTTAACCTACGATTTTCTATTTCGTTTGTTAGTTAGACAGATTTGCCATCCATACAACTCTGCCACTTAAATTCACAATGCCATCTGATTAAAATAAATATTTAAAAATGACGATCATCTTCCCTATAAAAGAAATAGCATAACTAATAATTTTAAGCCACTGATGTCCACCTAAAAGACACAGTACTCATAGTTTACATTCATAAAAATGACAGGAACTATATTTATGGACAACCGAAATACGAGCGACCCAACAGGTCATGTTTGAAAATAAGATCATTTCTTTTTTTTTCTGTCAGGTCTATTTATCTTCTCTTCAGCTTTTATCAGCCTACAATAACTCCTTTACTGCATGTTTGAAAATTTACAATGTCCATCAAAAACAAGTGTGGTGTAAACGTCAATGAACCGCAACCTAACGACAAAAAAAAAAACAACCCAAAAGACATGCGCAAAGTTGACGTGAAAGAGAGATGTGAGTTTCCCTCAATGGGACAGCATCCCAGCGACAAAATATATGTATGCATGAACTATTCACTTGGCTCATGCTACCACAAATTTATTTTTCTGTCAATTTTTCGGCATTTTCAGATAATAAAAATTACTGTTCGTATGAAATATCCCATAGTGATGAAAGTGGCATTAAACACCAATAATCAATAAATCAATCATTGTTTATTTCAGACGTTTTTCTACATCGATCATTGGTTTGGTAAACAAGAAACTATTAACTGGAATTGTTATTTCACTAGAGCAATGTTTTGCATCACAAACTTGTTACTATATATGTTGCATTATGACTGTAATATTTGCCGCTGGTCATAAAGCAGTTTTATCAATTTTAATGATTTCTCCAATACCTAGAACAAAAGATGCCTTTAAACCCGAAATATTTTGAAAACGACAATCGATTGTTTGTCCAAAAAAATTGTACACGAAAAGAAGTATAATAAACTAATGATAAAGGGTTTTACGGACAAATAAATATAGGTAGGAGCTGCTTTTTAAGGTCTTTGTGTCCATTACAATTTATGTGTGGAGACCTTTTGTTTATAAATATATACTGAGTTAAACTTTTCATACTTAAAGTAAACTCGTCTTGCAACTTTAAGTCGACACCATTAAATATAGAATATTAATTTTCAAAGTGAAAGGGTGTTTTATATGTCGAAAAACTTCTAAAATTCTGTAAATGTATCGCGCGGTCTCTATTTCAATGCATCATTCTGTAATTAAGAAGACACGTCGTCGTGAAGCACAATGGTTTAACACTAACTGTTTCTGTAAAGTTCCTATGTGCAAAATGACCAAAAACTAGCCTTAGAGTTACGTCCCTGCTAAACTGAAGTCTACATGTTTCAGCTCTGGGGCTCCCAGTGAAGACATTTTTTTGGCATTTACACATTTGAAGTATACAGCTACTAAAGGAAAACAAAAGATGAAAATCTCTGGAAAATCTTGACTTATACTCGACTGTGAACATTTTTGAACTGCTTAGATATTTAAATGGAGTCAATAGACACATTGGAAAAGTCGCATTTTTTAACCTACGATTTTCTATTTCGTTTGTTAGTTAGACAGATTTGCCATCCATACAACTCTGCCACTTAAATTCACAATGCCATCTGATTAAAATAAATATTTAAAAATGACGATCATCTTCCCTATAAAAGAAATAGCATAACTAATAATTTTAAGCCACTGATGTCCACCTAAAAGACACAGTACTCATAGTTTACATTCATAAAAATGACAGGAACTATATTTATGGACAACCGAAATACGAGCGACCCAACAGGTCATGTTTGAAAATAAGATCATTTCTTTTTTTTTCTGTCAGGTCTATTTATCTTCTCTTCAGCTTTTATCAGCCTACAATAACTCCTTTACTGCATGTTTGAAAATTTACAATGTCCATCAAAAACAAGTGTGGTGTAAACGTCAATGAACCGCAACCTAACGACAAAAAAAAAACAACCCAAAAGACATGCGCAAAGTTGACGTGAAAGAGAGATGTGAGTTTCCCTCAATGGGACAGCATCCCAGCGACAAAATATATGTATGCATGAACTATTCACTTGGCTCATGCTACCACAAATTTATTTTTCTGTCAATTTTTCGGCATTTTCAGATAATAAAAATTACTGTTCGTATGAAATATCCCATAGTGATGAAAGTGGCATTAAACACCAATAATCAATAAATCAATCATTGTTTATTTCAGACGTTTTTCTACATCGATCATTGGTTTGGTAAACAAGAAACTATTAACTGGAATTGTTATTTCACTAGAGCAATGTTTTGCATCACAAACTTGTTACTATATATGTTGCATTATGACTGTAATATTTGCCGCTGGTCATAAAGCAGTTTTATCAATTTTAATGATTTCTCCAATACCTAGAACAAAAGATGCCTTTAAACCCGAAATATTTTGAAAACGACAATCGATTGTTTGTCCAAAAAAATTGTACACGAAAAGAAGTATAATAAACTAATGATAAAGGGTTTTACGGACAAATAAATATAGGTAGGAGCTGCTTTTTAAGGTCTTTGTGTCCATTACAATTTATGTGTGGAGACCTTTTGTTTATAAATATATACTGAGTTAAACTTTTCATACTTAAAGTAAACTCGTCTTGCAACTTTAAGTCGACACCATTAAATATAGAATATTAATTTTCAAAGTGAAAGGGTGTTTTATATGTCGAAAAACTTCTAAAATTCTGTAAATGTATCGCGCAGTCTCTATTTCAATGCATCATTCTGTAATTAAGAAGACACGTCGTCGTGAAGCACAATGGTTTAACACTAACTGTTTCTGTAAAGTTCCTATGTGCAAAATGACCAAAAACTAGCCTTAGAGTTACGTCCCTGCTAAACTGAAGTCTACATGTTTCAGCTCTGGGGCTCCCAGTGAAGACATTTTTTTGGCATTTACACATTTGAAGTATACAGCTACTAAAGGAAAACAAAAGATGAAAATCTCTGGAAAATCTTGACTTATACTCGACTGTGAACATTTTTGAACTGCTTAGATATTTAAATGGAGTCAATAGACACATTGGAAAAGTCGCATTTTTTAACCTACGATTTTCTATTTCGTTTGTTAGTTAGACAGATTTGCCATCCATACAACTCTGCCACTTAAATTCACAATGCCATCTGATTAAAATAAATATTTAAAAATGACGATCATCTTCCCTATAAAAGAAATAGCATAACTAATAATTTTAAGCCACTGATGTCCACCTAAAAGACACAGTACTCATAGTTTACATTCATAAAAATGACAGGAACTATATTTATGGACAACCGAAATACGAGCGACCCAACAGGTCATGTTTGAAAATAAGATCATTTCTTTTTTTTTCTGTCAGATCTATTTATCTTCTCTTCAGCTTTTATCAGCCTACAATAACTCCTTTACTGCATGTTTGAAAATTTACAATGTCCATCAAAAACAAGTGTGGTGTAAACGTCAATGAACCGCAACCTAACGACAAAAAAAAAAAAAACAACCCAAAAGACATGCGCAAAGTTGACGTGAAAGAGAGATGTGAGTTTCCCTCAATGGGACAGCATCCCAGCGACAAAATATATGTATGCATGAACTATTCACTTGGCTCATGCTACCACAAATTTATTTTTCTGTCAATTTTTCGGCATTTTCAGATAATAAAAATTACTGTTCGTATGAAATATCCCATAGTGATGAAAGTGGCATTAAACACCAATAATCAATAAATCAATCATTGTCTATTTCAGACGTTTTTCTACATCGATCATTGGTTTGGTAAACAAGAAACTATTAACTGGAATTGTTATTTCACTAGAGCAATGTTTTGCATCACAAACTTGTTACTATATATGTTGCATTATGACTGTAATATTTGCCGCTGGTCATAAAGCAGTTTTATCAATTTTAATGATTTCTCCAATACCTAGAACAAAAGATGCCTTTAAACCCGAAATATTTTGAAAACGACAATCGATTGTTTGTCCAAAAAAATTGTACACGAAAAGAAGTATAATAAACTAATGATAAAGGGTTTTACGGACAAATAAATATAGGTAGGAGCTGCTTTTTAAGGTCTTTGTGTCCATTACAATTTATGTGTGGAGACCTTTTGTTTATAAATATATACTAAGTTAAACTTTTCATACTTAAAGTAAACTCGTCTTGCAACTTTAAGTCGACGCCATTAAATATAGAATATTAATTTTCAAAGTGAAAGGGTGTTTTATATGTCGAAAAACTTCTAAAATTCTGTAAATGTATCGCGCAGTCTCTATTTCAATGCATCATTCTGTAATTAAGAAGACACGTCGTCGTGAAGCACAATGGTTTAACACTAACTGTTTCTGTAAAGTTCCTATGTGCAAAATGACCAAAAACTAGCCTTAGAGTTACGTCCCTGCTAAACTGAAGTCTACATGTTTCAGCTCTGGGGCTCCCAGTGAAGACATTTTTTTGGCATTTACACATTTGAAGTATACAGCTACTAAAGGAAAACAAAAGATGAAAATCTCTGGAAAATCTTGACTTATACTCGACTGTGAACATTTTTGAACTGCTTAGATATTTAAATGGAGTCAATAGACACATTGGAAAAGTCGCATTTTTTAACCTACGATTTTCTATTTCGTTTGTTAGTTAGACAGATTTGCCATCCATACAACTCTGCCACTTAAATTCACAATGCCATCTGATTAAAATAAATATTTAAAAATGACGATCATCTTCCCTATAAAAGAAATAGCATAACTAATAATTTTAAGCCACTGATGTCCACCTAAAAGACACAGTACTCATAGTTTACATTCATAAAAATGACAGGAACTATATTTATGGACAACCGAAATACGAGCGACCCAACAGGTCATGTTTGAAAATAAGATCATTTCTTTTTTTTTCTGTCAGATCTATTTATCTTCTCTTCAGCTTTCATCAGCCTACAATAACTCCTTTACTGCATGTTTGAAAATTTACAATGTCCATCAAAAACAAGTGTGGTGTAAACGTCAATGAACCGCAACCTAACGACAAAAAAAAAAAACAACCCAAAAGACATGCGCAAAGTTGACGTGAAAGAGAGATGTGAGTTTCCCTCAATGGGACAGCATCCCAGCGACAAAATATATGTATGCATGAACTATTCACTTGGCTCATGCTACCACAAATTTATTTTTCTGTCAATTTTTCGGCATTTTCAGATAATAAAAATTACTGTTCGTATGAAATATCCCATAGTGATGAAAGTGGCATTAAACACCAATAATCAATAAATCAATCATTGTTTATTTCAGACGTTTTTCTACATCGATCATTGGTTTGGTAAACAAGAAACTATTAACTGGAATTGTTATTTCACTAGAGCAATGTTTTGCATCACAAACTTGTTACTATATATGTTGCATTATGACTGTAATATTTGCCGCTGGTCATAAAGCAGTTTTATCAATTTTAATGATTTCTCCAATACCTAGAACAAAAGATGCCTTTAAACCCGAAATATTTTGAAAACGACAATCGATTGTTTGTCCAAAAAAATTGTACACGAAAAGAAGTATAATAAACTAATGATAAAGGGTTTTACGGACAAATAAATATAGGTAGGAGCTGCTTTTTAAGGTCTTTGTGTCCATTACAATTTATGTGTGGAGACCTTTTGTTTATAAATATATACTAAGTTAAACTTTTCATACTTAAAGTAAACTCGTCTTGCAACTTTAAGTCGACACCATTAAATATAGAATATTAATTTTCAAAGTGAAAGGGTGTTTTATATGTCGAAAAACTTCTAAAATTCTGTAAATGTATCGCGCAGTCTCTATTTCAATGCATCATTCTGTAATTAAGAAGACACGTCGTCGTGAAGCACAATGGTTTAACACTAACTGTTTCTGTAAAGTTCCTATGTGCAAAATGACCAAAAACTAGCCTTAGAGTTACGTCCCTGCTAAACTGAAGTCTACATGTTTCAGCTCTGGGGCTCCCAGTGAAGACATTTTTTTGGCATTTACACATTTGAAGTATACAGCTACTAAAGGAAAACAAAAGATGAAAATCTCTGGAAAATCTTGACTTATACTCGACTGTGAACATTTTTGAACTGCTTAGATATTTAAATGGAGTCAATAGACACATTGGAAAAGTCGCATTTTTTAACCTACGATTTTCTATTTCGTTTGTTAGTTAGACAGATTTGCCATCCATACAACTCTGCCACTTAAATTCACAATGCCATCTGATTAAAATAAATATTTAAAAATGACGATCATCTTCCCTATAAAAGAAATAGCATAACTAATAATTTTAAGCCACTGATGTCCACCTAAAAGACACAGTACTCATAGTTTACATTCATAAAAATGACAGGAACTATATTTATGGACAACCGAAATACGAGCGACCCAACAGGTCATGTTTGAAAATAAGATCATTTCTTTTTTTTTCTGTCAGATCTATTTATCTTCTCTTCAGCTTTTATCAGCCTACAATAACTCCTTTACTGCATGTTTGAAAATTTACAATGTCCATCAAAAACAAGTGTGGTGTAAACGTCAATGAACCGCAACCTAACGACAAAAAAAAAAAAAACAACCCAAAAGACATGCGCAAAGTTGACGTGAAAGAGAGATGTGAGTTTCCCTCAATGGGACAGCATCCCAGCGACAAAATATATGTATGCATGAACTATTCACTTGGCTCATGCTACCACAAATTTATTTTTCTGTCAATTTTTCGGCATTTTCAGATAATAAAAATTACTGTTCGTATGAAATATCCCATAGTGATGAAAGTGGCATTAAACACCAATAATCAATAAATCAATCATTGTTTATTTCAGACGTTTTTCTACATCGATCATTGGTTTGGTAAACAAGAAACTATTAACTGGAATTGTTATTTCACTAGAGCAATGTTTTGCATCACAAACTTGTTACTATATATGTTGCATTATGACTGTAATATTTGCCGCTGGTCATAAAGCAGTTTTATCAATTTTAATGATTTCTCCAATACCTAGAACAAAAGATGCCTTTAAACCCGAAATATTTTGAAAACGACAATCGATTGTTTGTCCAAAAAAATTGTACACGAAAAGAAGTATAATAAACTAATGATAAAGGGTTTTACGGACAAATAAATATAGGTAGGAGCTGCTTTTTAAGGTCTTTGTGTCCATTACAATTTATGTGTGGAGACCTTTTGTTTATAAATATATACTAAGTTAAACTTTTCATACTTAAAGTAAACTCGTCTTGCAACTTTAAGTCGACACCATTAAATATAGAATATTAATTTTCAAAGTGAAAGGGTGTTTTATATGTCGAAAAACTTCTAAAATTCTGTAAATGTATCGCGCAGTCTCTATTTCAATGCATCATTCTGTAATTAAGAAGACACGTCGTCGTGAAGCACAATGGTTTAACACTAACTGTTTCTGTAAAGTTCCTATGTGCAAAATGACCAAAAACTAGCCTTAGAGTTACGTCCCTGCTAAACTGAAGTCTACATGTTTCAGCTCTGGGGCTCCCAGTGAAGACATTTTTTTGGCATTTACACATTTGAAGTATACAGCTACTAAAGGAAAACAAAAGATGAAAATCTCTGGAAAATCTTGACTTATACTCGACTGTGAACATTTTTGAACTGCTTAGATATTTAAATGGAGTCAATAGACACATTGGAAAAGTCGCATTTTTTAACCTACGATTTTCTATTTCGTTTGTTAGTTAGACAGATTTGCCATCCATACAACTCTGCCACTTAAATTCACAATGCCATCTGATTAAAATAAATATTTAAAAATGACGATCATCTTCCCTATAAAAGAAATAGCATAACTAATAATTTTAAGCCACTGATGTCCACCTAAAAGACACAGTACTCATAGTTTACATTCATAAAAATGACAGGAACTATATTTATGGACAACCGAAATACGAGCGACCCAACAGGTCATGTTTGAAAATAAGATCATTTCTTTTTTTTTCTGTCAGATCTATTTATCTTCTCTTCAGCTTTTATCAGCCTACAATAACTCCTTTACTGCATGTTTGAAAATTTACAATGTCCATCAAAAACAAGTGTGGTGTAAACGTCAATGAACCGCAACCTAACGACAAAAAAAAAAAAAACAACCCAAAAGACATGCGCAAAGTTGACGTGAAAGAGAGATGTGAGTTTCCCTCAATGGGACAGCATCCCAGCGACAAAATATATGTATGCATGAACTATTCACTTGGCTCATGCTACCACAAATTTATTTTTCTGTCAATTTTTCGGCATTTTCAGATAATAAAAATTACTGTTCGTATGAAATATCCCATAGTGATGAAAGTGGCATTAAACACCAATAATCAATAAATCAATCATTGTTTATTTCAGACGTTTTTCTACATCGATCATTGGTTTGGTAAACAAGAAACTATTAACTGGAATTGTTATTTCACTAGAGCAATGTTTTGCATCACAAACTTGTTACTATATATGTTGCATTATGACTGTAATATTTGCCGCTGGTCATAAAGCAGTTTTATCAATTTTAATGATTTCTCCAATACCTAGAACAAAAGATGCCTTTAAACCCGAAATATTTTGAAAACGACAATCGATTGTTTGTCCAAAAAAATTGTACACGAAAAGAAGTATAATAAACTAATGATAAAGGGTTTTACGGACAAATAAATATAGGTAGGAGCTGCTTTTTAAGGTCTTTGTGTCCATTACAATTTATGTGTGGAGACCTTTTGTTTATAAATATATACTAAGTTAAACTTTTCATACTTAAAGTAAACTCGTCTTGCAACTTTAAGTCGACACCATTAAATATAGAATATTAATTTTCAAAGTGAAAGGGTGTTTTATATGTCGAAAAACTTCTAAAATTCTGTAAATGTATCGCGCAGTCTCTATTTCAATGCATCATTCTGTAATTAAGAAGACACGTCGTCGTGAAGCACAATGGTTTAACACTAACTGTTTCTGTAAAGTTCCTATGTGCAAAATGACCAAAAACTAGCCTTAGAGTTACGTCCCTGCTAAACTGAAGTCTACATGTTTCAGCTCTGGGGCTCCCAGTGAAGACATTTTTTTGGCATTTACACATTTGAAGTATACAGCTACTAAAGGAAAACAAAAGATGAAAATCTCTGGAAAATCTTGACTTATACTCGACTGTGAACATTTTTGAACTGCTTAGATATTTAAATGGAGTCAATAGACACATTGGAAAAGTCGCATTTTTTAACCTACGATTTTCTATTTCGTTTGTTAGTTAGACAGATTTGCCATCCATACAACTCTGCCACTTAAATTCACAATGCCATCTGATTAAAATAAATATTTAAAAATGACGATCATCTTCCCTATAAAAGAAATAGCATAACTAATAATTTTAAGCCACTGATGTCCACCTAAAAGACACAGTACTCATAGTTTACATTCATAAAAATGACAGGAACTATATTTATGGACAACCGAAATACGAGCGACCCAACAGGTCATGTTTGAAAATAAGATCATTTCTTTTTTTTTCTGTCAGATCTATTTATCTTCTCTTCAGCTTTTATCAGCCTACAATAACTCCTTTACTGCATGTTTGAAAATTTACAATGTCCATCAAAAACAAGTGTGGTGTAAACGTCAATGAACCGCAACCTAACGACAAAAAAAAAAAAACAACCCAAAAGACATGCGCAAAGTTGACGTGAAAGAGAGATGTGAGTTTCCCTCAATGGGACAGCATCCCAGCGACAAAATATATGTATGCATGAACTATTCACTTGGCTCATGCTACCACAAATTTATTTTTCTGTCAATTTTTCGGCATTTTCAGATAATAAAAATTACTGTTCGTATGAAATATCCCATAGTGATGAAAGTGGCATTAAACACCAATAATCAATAAATCAATCATTGTTTATTTCAGACGTTTTTCTACATCGATCATTGGTTTGGTAAACAAGAAACTATTAACTGGAATTGTTATTTCACTAGAGCAATGTTTTGCATCACAAACTTGTTACTATATATGTTGCATTATGACTGTAATATTTGCCGCTGGTCATAAAGCAGTTTTATCAATTTTAATGATTTCTCCAATACCTAGAACAAAAGATGCCTTTAAACCCGAAATATTTTGAAAACGACAATCGATTGTTTGTCCAAAAAAATTGTACACGAAAAGAAGTATAATAAACTAATGATAAAGGGTTTTACGGACAAATAAATATAGGTAGGAGCTGCTTTTTAAGGTCTTTGTGTCCATTACAATTTATGTGTGGAGACCTTTTGTTTATAAATATATACTAAGTTAAACTTTTCATACTTAAAGTAAACTCGTCTTGCAACTTTAAGTCGACACCATTAAATATAGAATATTAATTTTCAAAGTGAAAGGGTGTTTTATATGTCGAAAAACTTCTAAAATTCTGTAAATGTATCGCGCAGTCTCTATTTCAATGCATCATTCTGTAATTAAGAAGACACGTCGTCGTGAAGCACAATGGTTTAACACTAACTGTTTCTGTAAAGTTCCTATGTGCAAAATGACCAAAAACTAGCCTTAGAGTTACGTCCCTGCTAAACTGAAGTCTACATGTTTCAGCTCTGGGGCTCCCAGTGAAGACATTTTTTTGGCATTTACACATTTGAAGTATACAGCTACTAAAGGAAAACAAAAGATGAAAATCTCTGGAAAATCTTGACTTATACTCGACTGTGAACATTTTTGAACTGCTTAGATATTTAAATGGAGTCAATAGACACATTGGAAAAGTCGCATTTTTTAACCTACGATTTTCTATTTCGTTTGTTAGTTAGACAGATTTGCCATCCATACAACTCTGCCACTTAAATTCACAATGCCATCTGATTAAAATAAATATTTAAAAATGACGATCATCTTCCCTATAAAAGAAATAGCATAACTAATAATTTTAAGCCACTGATGTCCACCTAAAAGACACAGTACTCATAGTTTACATTCATAAAAATGACAGGAACTATATTTATGGACAACCGAAATACGAGCGACCCAACAGGTCATGTTTGAAAATAAGATCATTTCTTTTTTTTTCTGTCAGATCTATTTATCTTCTCTTCAGCTTTTATCAGCCTACAATAACTCCTTTACTGCATGTTTGAAAATTTACAATGTCCATCAAAAACAAGTGTGGTGTAAACGTCAATGAACCGCAACCTAACGACAAAAAAAAAAAAACAACCCAAAAGACATGCGCAAAGTTGACGTGAAAGAGAGATGTGAGTTTCCCTCAATGGGACAGCATCCCAGCGACAAAATATATGTATGCATGAACTATTCACTTGGCTCATGCTACCACAAATTTATTTTTCTGTCAATTTTTCGGCATTTTCAGATAATAAAAATTACTGTTCGTATGAAATATCCCATAGTGATGAAAGTGGCATTAAACACCAATAATCAATAAATCAATCATTGTTTATTTCAGACGTTTTTCTACATCGATCATTGGTTTGGTAAACAAGAAACTATTAACTGGAATTGTTATTTCACTAGAGCAATGTTTTGCATCACAAACTTGTTACTATATATGTTGCATTATGACTGTAATATTTGCCGCTGGTCATAAAGCAGTTTTATCAATTTTAATGATTTCTCCAATACCTAGAACAAAAGATGCCTTTAAACCCGAAATATTTTGAAAACGACAATCGATTGTTTGTCCAAAAAAATTGTACACGAAAAGAAGTATAATAAACTAATGATAAAGGGTTTTACGGACAAATAAATATAGGTAGGAGCTGCTTTTTAAGGTCTTTGTGTCCATTACAATTTATGTGTGGAGACCTTTTGTTTATAAATATATACTAAGTTAAACTTTTCATACTTAAAGTAAACTCGTCTTGCAACTTTAAGTCGACACCATTAAATATAGAATATTAATTTTCAAAGTGAAAGGGTGTTTTATATGTCGAAAAACTTCTAAAATTCTGTAAATGTATCGCGCAGTCTCTATTTCAATGCATCATTCTGTAATTAAGAAGACACGTCGTCGTGAAGCACAATGGTTTAACACTAACTGTTTCTGTAAAGTTCCTATGTGCAAAATGACCAAAAACTAGCCTTAGAGTTACGTCCCTGCTAAACTGAAGTCTACATGTTTCAGCTCTGGGGCTCCCAGTGAAGACATTTTTTTGGCATTTACACATTTGAAGTATACAGCTACTAAAGGAAAACAAAAGATGAAAATCTCTGGAAAATCTTGACTTATACTCGACTGTGAACATTTTTGAACTGCTTAGATATTTAAATGGAGTCAATAGACACATTGGAAAAGTCGCATTTTTTAACCTACGATTTTCTATTTTGTTTTGTTAGTTAGACAGATTTGCCATCCATACAACTCTGCCACTTAAATTCACAATGCCATCTGATTAAAATAAATATTTAAAAATGACGATCATCTTCCCTATAAAAGAAATAGCATAACTAATAATTTTAAGCCACTGATGTCCACCTAAAAGACACAGTACTCATAGTTTACATTCATAAAAATGACAGGAACTATATTTATGGACAACCGAAATACGAGCGACCCAACAGGTCATGTTTGAAAATAAGATCATTTCTTTTTTTTTCTGTCAGGTCTATTTATCTTCTCTTCAGCTTTTATCAGCCTACAATAACTCCTTTACTGCATGTTTGAAAATTTACAATGTCCATCAAAAACAAGTGTGGTGTAAACGTCAATGAACCGCAACCTAACGACAAAAAAAAAACAACCCAAAAGACATGCGCAAAGTTGACGTGAAAGAGAGATGTGAGTTTCCCTCAATGGGACAGCATCCCAGCGACAAAATATATGTATGCATGAACTATTCACTTGGCTCATGCTACCACAAATTTATTTTTCTGTCAATTTTTCGGCATTTTCAGATAATAAAAATTACTGTTCGTATGAAATATCCCATAGTGATGAAAGTGGCATTAAACACCAATAATCAATAAATCAATCATTGTTTATTTCAGACGTTTTTCTACATCGATCATTGGTTTGGTAAACAAGAAACTATTAACTGGAATTGTTATTTCACTAGAGCAATGTTTTGCATCACAAACTTGTTACTATATATGTTGCATTATGACTGTAATATTTGCCGCTGGTCATAAAGCAGTTTTATCAATTTTAATGATTTCTCCAATACCTAGAACAAAAGATGCCTTTAAACCCGAAATATTTTGAAAACGACAATCGATTGTTTGTCCAAAAAAATTGTACACGAAAAGAAGTATAATAAACTAATGATAAAGGGTTTTACGGACAAATAAATATAGGTAGGAGCTGCTTTTTAAGGTCTTTGTGTCCATTACAATTTATGTGTGGAGACCTTTTGTTTATAAATATATACTAAGTTAAACTTTTCATACTTAAAGTAAACTCGTCTTGCAACTTTAAGTCGACACCATTAAATATAGAATATTAATTTTCAAAGTGAAAGGGTGTTTTATATGTCGAAAAACTTCTAAAATTCTGTAAATGTATCGCGCAGTCTCTATTTCAATGCATCATTCTGTAATTAAGAAGACACGTCGTCGTGAAGCACAATGGTTTAACACTAACTGTTTCTGTAAAGTTCCTATGTGCAAAATGACCAAAAACTAGCCTTAGAGTTACGTCCCTGCTAAACTGAAGTCTACATGTTTCAGCTCTGGGGCTCCCAGTGAAGACATTTTTTTGGCATTTACACATTTGAAGTATACAGCTACTAAAGGAAAACAAAAGATGAAAATCTCTGGAAAATCTTGACTTATACTCGACTGTGAACATTTTTGAACTGCTTAGATATTTAAATGGAGTCAATAGACACATTGGAAAAGTCGCATTTTTTAACCTACGATTTTCTATTTCGTTTGTTAGTTAGACAGATTTGCCATCCATACAACTCTGCCACTTAAATTCACAATGCCATCTGATTAAAATAAATATTTAAAAATGACGATCATCTTCCCTATAAAAGAAATAGCATAACTAATAATTTTAAGCCACTGATGTCCACCTAAAAGACACAGTACTCATAGTTTACATTCATAAAAATGACAGGAACTATATTTATGGACAACCGAAATACGAGCGACCCAACAGGTCATGTTTGAAAATAAGATCATTTCTTTTTTTTTCTGTCAGGTCTATTTATCTTCTCTTCAGCTTTTATCAGCCTACAATAACTCCTTTACTGCATGTTTGAAAATTTACAATGTCCATCAAAAACAAGTGTGGTGTAAACGTCAATGAACCGCAACCTAACGACAAAAAAAAAACAACCCAAAAGACATGCGCAAAGTTGACGTGAAAGAGAGATGTGAGTTTCCCTCAATGGGACAGCATCCCAGCGACAAAATATATGTATGCATGAACTATTCACTTGGCTCATGCTACCACAAATTTATTTTTCTGTCAATTTTTCGGCATTTTCAGATAATAAAAATTACTGTTCGTATGAAATATCCCATAGTGATGAAAGTGGCATTAAACACCAATAATCAATAAATCAATCATTGTTTATTTCAGACGTTTTTCTACATCGATCATTGGTTTGGTAAACAAGAAACTATTAACTGGAATTGTTATTTCACTAGAGCAATGTTTTGCATCACAAACTTGTTACTATATATGTTGCATTATGACTGTAATATTTGCCGCTGGTCATAAAGCAGTTTTATCAATTTTAATGATTTCTCCAATACCTAGAACAAAAGATGCCTTTAAACCCGAAATATTTTGAAAACGACAATCGATTGTTTGTCCAAAAAAATTGTACACGAAAAGAAGTATAATAAACTAATGATAAAGGGTTTTACGGACAAATAAATATAGGTAGGAGCTGCTTTTTAAGGTCTTTGTGTCCATTACAATTTATGTGTGGAGACCTTTTGTTTATAAATATATACTAAGTTAAACTTTTCATACTTAAAGTAAACTCGTCTTGCAACTTTAAGTCGACACCATTAAATATAGAATATTAATTTTCAAAGTGAAAGGGTGTTTTATATGTCGAAAAACTTCTAAAATTCTGTAAATGTATCGCGCAGTCTCTATTTCAATGCATCATTCTGTAATTAAGAAGACACGTCGTCGTGAAGCACAATGGTTTAACACTAACTGTTTCTGTAAAGTTCCTATGTGCAAAATGACCAAAAACTAGCCTTAGAGTTACGTCCCTGCTAAACTGAAGTCTACATGTTTCAGCTCTGGGGCTCCCAGTGAAGACATTTTTTTGGCATTTACACATTTGAAGTATACAGCTACTAAAGGAAAACAAAAGATGAAAATCTCTGGAAAATCTTGACTTATACTCGACTGTGAACATTTTTGAACTGCTTAGATATTTAAATGGAGTCAATAGACACATTGGAAAAGTCGCATTTTTTAACCTACGATTTTCTATTTCGTTTGTTAGTTAGACAGATTTGCCATCCATACAACTCTGCCACTTAAATTCACAATGCCATCTGATTAAAATAAATATTTAAAAATGACGATCATCTTCCCTATAAAAGAAATAGCATAACTAATAATTTTAAGCCACTGATGTCCACCTAAAAGACACAGTACTCATAGTTTACATTCATAAAAATGACAGGAACTATATTTATGGACAACCGAAATACGAGCGACCCAACAGGTCATGTTTGAAAATAAGATCATTTCTTTTTTTTTCTGTCAGGTCTATTTATCTTCTCTTCAGCTTTTATCAGCCTACAATAACTCCTTTACTGCATGTTTGAAAATTTACAATGTCCATCAAAAACAAGTGTGGTGTAAACGTCAATGAACCGCAACCTAACGACAAAAAAAAAACAACCCAAAAGACATGCGCAAAGTTGACGTGAAAGAGAGATGTGAGTTTCCCTCAATGGGACAGCATCCCAGCGACAAAATATATGTATGCATGAACTATTCACTTGGCTCATGCTACCACAAATTTATTTTTCTGTCAATTTTTCGGCATTTTCAGATAATAAAAATTACTGTTCGTATGAAATATCCCATAGTGATGAAAGTGGCATTAAACACCAATAATCAATAAATCAATCATTGTTTATTTCAGACGTTTTTCTACATCGATCATTGGTTTGGTAAACAAGAAACTATTAACTGGAATTGTTATTTCACTAGAGCAATGTTTTGCATCACAAACTTGTTACTATATATGTTGCATTATGACTGTAATATTTGCCGCTGGTCATAAAGCAGTTTTATCAATTTTAATGATTTCTCCAATACCTAGAACAAAAGATGCCTTTAAACCCGAAATATTTTGAAAACGACAATCGATTGTTTGTCCAAAAAAATTGTACACGAAAAGAAGTATAATAAACTAATGATAAAGGGTTTTACGGACAAATAAATATAGGTAGGAGCTGCTTTTTAAGGTCTTTGTGTCCATTACAATTTATGTGTGGAGACCTTTTGTTTATAAATATATACTAAGTTAAACTTTTCATACTTAAAGTAAACTCGTCTTGCAACTTTAAGTCGACACCATTAAATATAGAATATTAATTTTCAAAGTGAAAGGGTGTTTTATATGTCGAAAAACTTCTAAAATTCTGTAAATGTATCGCGCAGTCTCTATTTCAATGCATCATTCTGTAATTAAGAAGACACGTCGTCGTGAAGCACAATGGTTTAACACTAACTGTTTCTGTAAAGTTCCTATGTGCAAAATGACCAAAAACTAGCCTTAGAGTTACGTCCCTGCTAAACTGAAGTCTACATGTTTCAGCTCTGGGGCTCCCAGTGAAGACATTTTTTTGGCATTTACACATTTGAAGTATACAGCTACTAAAGGAAAACAAAAGATGAAAATCTCTGGAAAATCTTGACTTATACTCGACTGTGAACATTTTTGAACTGCTTAGATATTTAAATGGAGTCAATAGACACATTGGAAAAGTCGCATTTTTTAACCTACGATTTTCTATTTCGTTTGTTAGTTAGACAGATTTGCCATCCATACAACTCTGCCACTTAAATTCACAATGCCATCTGATTAAAATAAATATTTAAAAATGACGATCATCTTCCCTATAAAAGAAATAGCATAACTAATAATTTTAAGCCACTGATGTCCACCTAAAAGACACAGTACTCATAGTTTACATTCATAAAAATGACAGGAACTATATTTATGGACAACCGAAATACGAGCGACCCAACAGGTCATGTTTGAAAATAAGATCATTTCTTTTTTTTTCTGTCAGATCTATTTATCTTCTCTTCAGCTTTTATCAGCCTACAATAACTCCTTTACTGCATGTTTGAAAATTTACAATGTCCATCAAAAACAAGTGTGGTGTAAACGTCAATGAACCGCAACCTAACGACAAAAAAAAAAAAAACAACCCAAAAGACATGCGCAAAGTTGACGTGAAAGAGAGATGTGAGTTTCCCTCAATGGGACAGCATCCCAGCGACAAAATATATGTATGCATGAACTATTCACTTGGCTCATGCTACCACAAATTTATTTTTCTGTCAATTTTTCGGCATTTTCAGATAATAAAAATTACTGTTCGTATGAAATATCCCATAGTGATGAAAGTGGCATTAAACACCAATAATCAATAAATCAATCATTGTTTATTTCAGACGTTTTTCTACATCGATCATTGGTTTGGTAAACAAGAAACTATTAACTGGAATTGTTATTTCACTAGAGCAATGTTTTGCATCACAAACTTGTTACTATATATGTTGCATTATGACTGTAATATTTGCCGCTGGTCATAAAGCAGTTTTATCAATTTTAATGATTTCTCCAATACCTAGAACAAAAGATGCCTTTAAACCCGAAATATTTTGAAAACGACAATCGATTGTTTGTCCAAAAAAATTGTACACGAAAAGAAGTATAATAAACTAATGATAAAGGGTTTTACGGACAAATAAATATAGGTAGGAGCTGCTTTTTAAGGTCTTTGTGTCCATTACAATTTATGTGTGGAGACCTTTTGTTTATAAATATATACTAAGTTAAACTTTTCATACTTAAAGTAAACTCGTCTTGCAACTTTAAGTCGACACCATTAAATATAGAATATTAATTTTCAAAGTGAAAGGGTGTTTTATATGTCGAAAAACTTCTAAAATTCTGTAAATGTATCGCGCAGTCTCTATTTCAATGCATCATTCTGTAATTAAGAAGACACGTCGTCGTGAAGCACAATGGTTTAACACTAACTGTTTCTGTAAAGTTCCTATGTGCAAAATGACCAAAAACTAGCCTTAGAGTTACGTCCCTGCTAAACTGAAGTCTACATGTTTCAGCTCTGGGGCTCCCAGTGAAGACATTTTTTTGGCATTTACACATTTGAAGTATACAGCTACTAAAGGAAAACAAAAGATGAAAATCTCTGGAAAATCTTGACTTATACTCGACTGTGAACATTTTTGAACTGCTTAGATATTTAAATGGAGTCAATAGACACATTGGAAAAGTCGCATTTTTTAACCTACGATTTTCTATTTCGTTTGTTAGTTAGACAGATTTGCCATCCATACAACTCTGCCACTTAAATTCACAATGCCATCTGATTAAAATAAATATTTAAAAATGACGATCATCTTCCCTATAAAAGAAATAGCATAACTAATAATTTTAAGCCACTGATGTCCACCTAAAAGACACAGTACTCATAGTTTACATTCATAAAAATGACAGGAACTATATTTATGGACAACCGAAATACGAGCGACCCAACAGGTCATGTTTGAAAATAAGATCATTTCTTTTTTTTTTCTGTCAGGTCTATTTATCTTCTCTTCAGCTTTTATCAGCCTACAATAACTCCTTTACTGCATGTTTGAAAATTTACAATGTCCATCAAAAACAAGTGTGGTGTAAACGTCAATGAACCGCAACCTAACGACAAAAAAAAAAAACAACCCAAAAGACATGCGCAAAGTTGACGTGAAAGAGAGATGTGAGTTTCCCTCAATGGGACAGCATCCCAGCGACAAAATATATGTATGCATGAACTATTCACTTGGCTCATGCTACCACAAATTTATTTTTCTGTCAATTTTTCGGCATTTTCAGATAATAAAAATTACTGTTCGTATGAAATATCCCATAGTGATGAAAGTGGCATTAAACACCAATAATCAATAAATCAATCATTGTTTATTTCAGACGTTTTTCTACATCGATCATTGGTTTGGTAAACAAGAAACTATTAACTGGAATTGTTATTTCACTAGAGCAATGTTTTGCATCACAAACTTGTTACTATATATGTTGCATTATGACTGTAATATTTGCCGCTGGTCATAAAGCAGTTTTATCAATTTTAATGATTTCTCCAATACCTAGAACAAAAGATGCCTTTAAACCCGAAATATTTTGAAAACGACAATCGATTGTTTGTCCAAAAAAATTGTACACGAAAAGAAGTATAATAAACTAATGATAAAGGGTTTTACGGACAAATAAATATAGGTAGGAGCTGCTTTTTAAGGTCTTTGTGTCCATTACAATTTATGTGTGGAGACCTTTTGTTTATAAATATATACTGAGTTAAACTTTTCATACTTAAAGTAAACTCGTCTTGCAACTTTAAGTCGACACCATTAAATATAGAATATTAATTTTCAAAGTGAAAGGGTGTTTTATATGTCGAAAAACTTCTAAAATTCTGTAAATGTATCGCGCAGTCTCTATTTCAATGCATCATTCTGTAATTAAGAAGACACGTCGTCGTGAAGCACAATGGTTTAACACTAACTGTTTCTGTAAAGTTCCTATGTGCAAAATGACCAAAAACTAGCCTTAGAGTTACGTCCCTGCTAAACTGAAGTCTACATGTTTCAGCTCTGGGGCTCCCAGTGAAGACATTTTTTTGGCATTTACACATTTGAAGTATACAGCTACTAAAGGAAAACAAAAGATGAAAATCTCTGGAAAATCTTGACTTATACTCGACTGTGAACATTTTTGAACTGCTTAGATATTTAAATGGAGTCAATAGACACATTGGAAAAGTCGCATTTTTTAACCTACGATTTTCTATTTCGTTTGTTAGTTAGACAGATTTGCCATCCATACAACTCTGCCACTTAAATTCACAATGCCATCTGATTAAAATAAATATTTAAAAATGACGATCATCTTCCCTATAAAAGAAATAGCATAACTAATAATTTTAAGCCACTGATGTCCACCTAAAAGACACAGTACTCATAGTTTACATTCATAAAAATGACAGGAACTATATTTATGGACAACCGAAATACGAGCGACCCAACAGGTCATGTTTGAAAATAAGATCATTTCTTTTTTTTTCTGTCAGGTCTATTTATCTTCTCTTCAGCTTTTATCAGCCTACAATAACTCCTTTACTGCATGTTTGAAAATTTACAATGTCCATCAAAAACAAGTGTGGTGTAAACGTCAATGAACCGCAACCTAACGACAAAAAAAAAAAAACAACCCAAAAGACATGCGCAAAGTTGACGTGAAAGAGAGATGTGAGTTTCCCTCAATGGGACAGCATCCCAGCGACAAAATATATGTATGGATGAACTATTCACTTGGCTCATGCTACCACAAATTTATTTTTCTGTCAATTTTTCGGCATTTTCAGATAATAAAAATTACTGTTCGTATGAAATATCCCATAGTGATGAAAGTGGCATTAAACACCAATAATCAATAAATCAATCATTGTTTATTTCAGACGTTTTTCTACATCGATCATTGGTTTGGTAAACAAGAAACTATTAACTGGAATTGTTATTTCACTAGAGCAATGTTTTGCATCACAAACTTGTTACTATATATGTTGCATTATGACTGTAATATTTGCCGCTGGTCATAAAGCAGTTTTATCAATTTTAATGATTTCTCCAATACCTAGAACAAAAGATGCCTTTAAACCCGAAATATTTTGAAAACGACAATCGATTGTTTGTCCAAAAAAATTGTACACGAAAAGAAGTATAATAAACTAATGATAAAGGGTTTTACGGACAAATAAATATAGGTAGGAGCTGCTTTTTAAGGTCTTTGTGTCCATTACAATTTATGTGTGGAGACCTTTTGTTTATAAATATATACTGAGTTAAACTTTTCATACTTAAAGTAAACTCGTCTTGCAACTTTAAGTCGACACCATTAAATATAGAATATTAATTTTCAAAGTGAAAGGGTGTTTTATATGTCGAAAAACTTCTAAAATTCTGTAAATGTATCGCGCAGTCTCTATTTCAATGCATCATTCTGTAATTAAGAAGACACGTCGTCGTGAAGCACAATGGTTTAACACTAACTGTTTCTGTAAAGTTCCTATGTGCAAAATGACCAAAAACTAGCCTTAGAGTTACGTCCCTGCTAAACTGAAGTCTACATGTTTCAGCTCTGGGGCTCCCAGTGAAGACATTTTTTTGGCATTTACACATTTGAAGTATACAGCTACTAAAGGAAAACAAAAGATGAAAATCTCTGGAAAATCTTGACTTATACTCGACTGTGAACATTTTTGAACTGCTTAGATATTTAAATGGAGTCAATAGACACATTGGAAAAGTCGCATTTTTTAACCTACGATTTTCTATTTCGTTTGTTAGTTAGACAGATTTGCCATCCATACAACTCTGCCACTTAAATTCACAATGCCATCTGATTAAAATAAATATTTAAAAATGACGATCATCTTCCCTATAAAAGAAATAGCATAACTAATAATTTTAAGCCACTGATGTCCACCTAAAAGACACAGTACTCATAGTTTACATTCATAAAAATGACAGGAACTATATTTATGGACAACCGAAATACGAGCGACCCAACAGGTCATGTTTGAAAATAAGATCATTTCTTTTTTTTTTCTGTCAGGTCTATTTATCTTCTCTTCAGCTTTTATCAGCCTACAATAACTCCTTTACTGCATGTTTGAAAATTTACAATGTCCATCAAAAACAAGTGTGGTGTAAACGTCAATGAACCGCAACCTAACGACAAAAAAAAAAAACAACCCAAAAGACATGCGCAAAGTTGACGTGAAAGAGAGATGTGAGTTTCCCTCAATGGGACAGCATCCCAGCGACAAAATATATGTATGGATGAACTATTCACTTGGCTCATGCTACCACAAATTTATTTTTCTGTCAATTTTTCGGCATTTTCAGATAATAAAAATTACTGTTCGTATGAAATATCCCATAGTGATGAAAGTGGCATTAAACACCAATAATCAATAAATCAATCATTGTTTATTTCAGACGTTTTTCTACATCGATCATTGGTTTGGTAAACAAGAAACTATTAACTGGAATTGTTATTTCACTAGAGCAATGTTTTGCATCACAAACTTGTTACTATATATGTTGCATTATGACTGTAATATTTGCCGCTGGTCATAAAGCAGTTTTATCAATTTTAATGATTTCTCCAATACCTAGAACAAAAGATGCCTTTAAACCCGAAATATTTTGAAAACGACAATCGATTGTTTGTCCAAAAAAATTGTACACGAAAAGAAGTATAATAAACTAATGATAAAGGGTTTTACGGACAAATAAATATAGGTAGGAGCTGCTTTTTAAGGTCTTTGTGTCCATTACAATTTATGTGTGGAGACCTTTTGTTTATAAATATATACTGAGTTAAACTTTTCATACTTAAAGTAAACTCGTCTTGCAACTTTAAGTCGACACCATTAAATATAGAATATTAATTTTCAAAGTGAAAGGGTGTTTTATATGTCGAAAAACTTCTAAAATTCTGTAAATGTATCGCGCAGTCTCTATTTCAATGCATCATTCTGTAATTAAGAAGACACGTCGTCGTGAAGCACAATGGTTTAACACTAACTGTTTCTGTAAAGTTCCTATGTGCAAAATGACCAAAAACTAGCCTTAGAGTTACGTCCCTGCTAAACTGAAGTCTACATGTTTCAGCTCTGGGGCTCCCAGTGAAGACATTTTTTTGGCATTTACACATTTGAAGTATACAGCTACTAAAGGAAAACAAAAGATGAAAATCTCTGGAAAATCTTGACTTATACTCGACTGTGAACATTTTTGAACTGCTTAGATATTTAAATGGAGTCAATAGACACATTGGAAAAGTCGCATTTTTTAACCTACGATTTTCTATTTCGTTTGTTAGTTAGACAGATTTGCCATCCATACAACTCTGCCACTTAAATTCACAATGCCATCTGATTAAAATAAATATTTAAAAATGACGATCATCTTCCCTATAAAAGAAATAGCATAACTAATAATTTTAAGCCACTGATGTCCACCTAAAAGACACAGTACTCATAGTTTACATTCATAAAAATGACAGGAACTATATTTATGGACAACCGAAATACGAGCGACCCAACAGGTCATGTTTGAAAATAAGATCATTTCTTTTTTTTCCTGTCAGGTCTATTTATCTTCTCTTCAGCTTTTATCAGCCTACAATAACTCCTTTACTGCATGTTTGAAAATTTACAATGTCCATCAAAAACAAGTGTGGTGTAAACGTCAATGAACCGCAACCTAACGACAAAAAAAAAAAACAACCCAAAAGACATGCGCAAAGTTGACGTGAAAGAGAGATGTGAGTTTCCCTCAATGGGACAGCATCCCAGCGACAAAATATATGTATGGATGAACTATTCACTTGGCTCATGCTACCACAAATTTATTTTTCTGTCAATTTTTCGGCATTTTCAGATAATAAAAATTACTGTTCGTATGAAATATCCCATAGTGATGAAAGTGGCATTAAACACCAATAATCAATAAATCAATCATTGTTTATTTCAGACGTTTTTCTACATCGATCATTGGTTTGGTAAACAAGAAACTATTAACTGGAATTGTTATTTCACTAGAGCAATGTTTTGCATCACAAACTTGTTACTATATATGTTGCATTATGACTGTAATATTTGCCGCTGGTCATAAAGCAGTTTTATCAATTTTAATGATTTCTCCAATACCTAGAACAAAAGATGCCTTTAAACCCGAAATATTTTGAAAACGACAATCGATTGTTTGTCCAAAAAAATTGTACACGAAAAGAAGTATAATAAACTAATGATAAAGGGTTTTACGGACAAATAAATATAGGTAGGAGCTGCTTTTTAAGGTCTTTGTGTCCATTACAATTTATGTGTGGAGACCTTTTGTTTATAAATATATACTGAGTTAAACTTTTCATACTTAAAGTAAACTCGTCTTGCAACTTTAAGTCGACACCATTAAATATAGAATATTAATTTTCAAAGTGAAAGGGTGTTTTATATGTCGAAAAACTTCTAAAATTCTGTAAATGTATCGCGCAGTCTCTATTTCAATGCATCATTCTGTAATTAAGAAGACACGTCGTCGTGAAGCACAATGGTTTAACACTAACTGTTTCTGTAAAGTTCCTATGTGCAAAATGACCAAAAACTAGCCTTAGAGTTACGTCCCTGCTAAACTGAAGTCTACATGTTTCAGCTCTGGGGCTCCCAGTGAAGACATTTTTTTGGCATTTACACATTTGAAGTATACAGCTACTAAAGGAAAACAAAAGATGAAAATCTCTGGAAAATCTTGACTTATACTCGACTGTGAACATTTTTGAACTGCTTAGATATTTAAATGGAGTCAATAGACACATTGGAAAAGTCGCATTTTTTAACCTACGATTTTCTATTTCGTTTGTTAGTTAGACAGATTTGCCATCCATACAACTCTGCCACTTAAATTCACAATGCCATCTGATTAAAATAAATATTTAAAAATGACGATCATCTTCCCTATAAAAGAAATAGCATAACTAATAATTTTAAGCCACTGATGTCCACCTAAAAGACACAGTACTCATAGTTTACATTCATAAAAATGACAGGAACTATATTTATGGACAACCGAAATACGAGCGACCCAACAGGTCATGTTTGAAAATAAGATCATTTCTTTTTTTTTCTGTCAGATCTATTTATCTTCTCTTCAGCTTTTATCAGCCTACAATAACTCCTTTACTGCATGTTTGAAAATTTACAATGTCCATCAAAAACAAGTGTGGTGTAAACGTCAATGAACCGCAACCTAACGACAAAAAAAAAAAACAACCCAAAAGACATGCGCAAAGTTGACGTGAAAGAGAGATGTGAGTTTCCCTCAATGTGACAGCATCCCAGCGACAAAATATATGTATGCATGAACTATTCACTTGGCTCATGCTACCACAAATTTATTTTTCTGTCAATTTTTCGGCATTTTCAGATAATAAAAATTACTGTTCGTATGAAATATCCCATAGTGATGAAAGTGGCATTAAACACCAATAATCAATAAATCAATCATTGTTTATTTCAGACGTTTTTCTACATCGATCATTGGTTTGGTAAACAAGAAACTATTAACTGGAATTGTTATTTCACTAGAGCAATGTTTTGCATCACAAACTTGTTACTATATATGTTGCATTATGACTGTAATATTTGCCGCTGGTCATAAAGCAGTTTTATCAATTTTAATGATTTCTCCAATACCTAGAACAAAAGATGCCTTTAAACCCGAAATATTTTGAAAACGACAATCGATTGTTTGTCCAAAAAAATTGTACACGAAAAGAAGTATAATAAACTAATGATAAAGGGTTTTACGGACAAATAAATATAGGTAGGAGCTGCTTTTTAAGGTCTTTGTGTCCATTACAATTTATGTGTGGAGACCTTTTGTTTATAAATATATACTGAGTTAAACTTTTCATACTTAAAGTAAACTCGTCTTGCAACTTTAAGTCGACACCATTAAATATAGAATATTAATTTTCAAAGTGAAAGGGTGTTTTATATGTCGAAAAACTTCTAAAATTCTGTAAATGTATCGCGCAGTCTCTATTTCAATGCATCATTCTGTAATTAAGAAGACACGTCGTCGTGAAGCACAATGGTTTAACACTAACTGTTTCTGTAAAGTTCCTATGTGCAAAATGACCAAAAACTAGCCTTAGAGTTACGTCCCTGCTAAACTGAAGTCTACATGTTTCAGCTCTGGGGCTCCCAGTGAAGACATTTTTTTGGCATTTACACATTTGAAGTATACAGCTACTAAAGGAAAACAAAAGATGAAAATCTCTGGAAAATCTTGACTTATACTCGACTGTGAACATTTTTGAACTGCTTAGATATTTAAATGGAGTCAATAGACACATTGGAAAAGTCGCATTTTTTAACCTACGATTTTCTATTTCGTTTGTTAGTTAGACAGATTTGCCATCCATACAACTCTGCCACTTAAATTCACAATGCCATCTGATTAAAATAAATATTTAAAAATGACGATCATCTTCCCTATAAAAGAAATAGCATAACTAATAATTTTAAGCCACTGATGTCCACCTAAAAGACACAGTACTCATAGTTTACATTCATAAAAATGACAGGAACTATATTTATGGACAACCGAAATACGAGCGACCCAACAGGTCATGTTTGAAAATAAGATCATTTCTTTTTTTTTCTGTCAGATCTATTTATCTTCTCTTCAGCTTTTATCAGCCTACAATAACTCCTTTACTGCATGTTTGAAAATTTACAATGTCCATCAAAAACAAGTGTGGTGTAAACGTCAATGAACCGCAACCTAACGACAAAAAAAAAAAAACAACCCAAAAGACATGCGCAAAGTTGACGTGAAAGAGAGATGTGAGTTTCCCTCAATGGGACAGCATCCCAGCGACAAAATATATGTATGCATGAACTATTCACTTGGCTCATGCTACCACAAATTTATTTTTCTGTCAATTTTTCGGCATTTTCAGATAATAAAAATTACTGTTCGTATGAAATATCCCATAGTGATGAAAGTGGCATTAAACACCAATAATCAATAAATCAATCATTGTTTATTTCAGACGTTTTTCTACATCGATCATTGGTTTGGTAAACAAGAAACTATTAACTGGAATTGTTATTTCACTAGAGCAATGTTTTGCATCACAAACTTGTTACTATATATGTTGCATTATGACTGTAATATTTGCCGCTGGTCATAAAGCAGTTTTATCAATTTTAATGATTTCTCCAATACCTAGAACAAAAGATGCCTTTAAACCCGAAATATTTTGAAAACGACAATCGATTGTTTGTCCAAAAAAATTGTACACGAAAAGAAGTATAATAAACTAATGATAAAGGGTTTTACGGACAAATAAATATAGGTAGGAGCTGCTTTTTAAGGTCTTTGTGTCCATTACAATTTATGTGTGGAGACCTTTTGTTTATAAATATATACTAAGTTAAACTTTTCATACTTAAAGTAAACTCGTCTTGCAACTTTAAGTCGACACCATTAAATATAGAATATTAATTTTCAAAGTGAAAGGGTGTTTTATATGTCGAAAAACTTCTAAAATTCTGTAAATGTATCGCGCAGTCTCTATTTCAATGCATCATTCTGTAATTAAGAAGACACGTCGTCGTGAAGCACAATGGTTTAACACTAACTGTTTCTGTAAAGTTCCTATGTGCAAAATGACCAAAAACTAGCCTTAGAGTTACGTCCCTGCTAAACTGAAGTCTACATGTTTCAGCTCTGGTGCTCCCAGTGAAGACATTTTTTTGGCATTTACACATTTGAAGTATACAGCTACTAAAGGAAAACAAAAGATGAAAATCTCTGGAAAATCTTGACTTATACTCGACTGTGAACATTTTTGAACTGCTTAGATATTTAAATGGAGTCAATAGACACATTGGAAAAGTCGCATTTTTTAACCTACGATTTTCTATTTCGTTTGTTAGTTAGACAGATTTGCCATCCATACAACTCTGCCACTTAAATTCACAATGCCATCTGATTAAAATAAATATTTAAAAATGACGATCATCTTCCCTATAAAAGAAATAGCATAACTAATAATTTTAAGCCACTGATGTCCACCTAAAAGACACAGTACTCATAGTTTACATTCATAAAAATGACAGGAACTATATTTATGGACAACCGAAATACGAGCGACCCAACAGGTCATGTTTGAAAATAAGATCATTTCTTTTTTTTTCTGTCAGGTCTATTTATCTTCTCTTCAGCTTTTATCAGCCTACAATAACTCCTTTACTGCATGTTTGAAAATTTACAATGTCCATCAAAAACAAGTGTGGTGTAAACGTCAATGAACCGCAACCTAACGACAAAAAAAAAACAACCCAAAAGACATGCGCAAAGTTGACGTGAAAGAGAGATGTGAGTTTCCCTCAATGGGACAGCATCCCAGCGACAAAATATATGTATGCATGAACTATTCACTTGGCTCATGCTACCACAAATTTATTTTTCTGTCAATTTTTCGGCATTTTCAGATAATAAAAATTACTGTTCGTATGAAATATCCCATAGTGATGAAAGTGGCATTAAACACCAATAATCAATAAATCAATCATTGTTTATTTCAGACGTTTTTCTACATCGATCATTGGTTTGGTAAACAAGAAACTATTAACTGGAATTGTTATTTCACTAGAGCAATGTTTTGCATCACAAACTTGTTACTATATATGTTGCATTATGACTGTAATATTTGCCGCTGGTCATAAAGCAGTTTTATCAATTTTAATGATTTCTCCAATACCTAGAACAAAAGATGCCTTTAAACCCGAAATATTTTGAAAACGACAATCGATTGTTTGTCCAAAAAAATTGTACACGAAAAGAAGTATAATAAACTAATGATAAAGGGTTTTACGGACAAATAAATATAGGTAGGAGCTGCTTTTTAAGGTCTTTGTGTCCATTACAATTTATGTGTGGAGACCTTTTGTTTATAAATATATACTGAGTTAAACTTTTCATACTTAAAGTAAACTCGTCTTGCAACTTTAAGTCGACACCATTAAATATAGAATATTAATTTTCAAAGTGAAAGGGTGTTTTATATGTCGAAAAACTTCTAAAATTCTGTAAATGTATCGCGCGGTCTCTATTTCAATGCATCATTCTGTAATTAAGAAGACACGTCGTCGTGAAGCACAATGGTTTAACACTAACTGTTTCTGTAAAGTTCCTATGTGCAAAATGACCAAAAACTAGCCTTAGAGTTACGTCCCTGCTAAACTGAAGTCTACATGTTTCAGCTCTGGGGCTCCCAGTGAAGACATTTTTTTGGCATTTACACATTTGAAGTATACAGCTACTAAAGGAAAACAAAAGATGAAAATCTCTGGAAAATCTTGACTTATACTCGACTGTGAACATTTTTGAACTGCTTAGATATTTAAATGGAGTCAATAGACACATTGGAAAAGTCGCATTTTTTAACCTACGATTTTCTATTTCGTTTGTTAGTTAGACAGATTTGCCATCCATACAACTCTGCCACTTAAATTCACAATGCCATCTGATTAAAATAAATATTTAAAAATGACGATCATCTTCCCTATAAAAGAAATAGCATAACTAATAATTTTAAGCCACTGATGTCCACCTAAAAGACACAGTACTCATAGTTTACATTCATAAAAATGACAGGAACTATATTTATGGACAACCGAAATACGAGCGACCCAACAGGTCATGTTTGAAAATAAGATCATTTCTTTTTTTTTCTGTCAGGTCTATTTATCTTCTCTTCAGCTTTTATCAGCCTACAATAACTCCTTTACTGCATGTTTGAAAATTTACAATGTCCATCAAAAACAAGTGTGGTGTAAACGTCAATGAACCGCAACCTAACGACAAAAAAAAAAACAACCCAAAAGACATGCGCAAAGTTGACGTGAAAGAGAGATGTGAGTTTCCCTCAATGGGACAGCATCCCAGCGACAAAATATATGTATGCATGAACTATTCACTTGGCTCATGCTACCACAAATTTATTTTTCTGTCAATTTTTCGGCATTTTCAGATAATAAAAATTACTGTTCGTATGAAATATCCCATAGTGATGAAAGTGGCATTAAACACCAATAATCAATAAATCAATCATTGTTTATTTCAGACGTTTTTCTACATCGATCATTGGTTTGGTAAACAAGAAACTATTAACTGGAATTGTTATTTCACTAGAGCAATGTTTTGCATCACAAACTTGTTACTATATATGTTGCATTATGACTGTAATATTTGCCGCTGGTCATAAAGCAGTTTTATCAATTTTAATGATTTCTCCAATACCTAGAACAAAAGATGCCTTTAAACCCGAAATATTTTGAAAACGACAATCGATTGTTTGTCCAAAAAAATTGTACACGAAAAGAAGTATAATAAACTAATGATAAAGGGTTTTACGGACAAATAAATATAGGTAGGAGCTGCTTTTTAAGGTCTTTGTGTCCATTACAATTTATGTGTGGAGACCTTTTGTTTATAAATATATACTGAGTTAAACTTTTCATACTTAAAGTAAACTCGTCTTGCAACTTTAAGTCGACACCATTAAATATAGAATATTAATTTTCAAAGTGAAAGGGTGTTTTATATGTCGAAAAACTTCTAAAATTCTGTAAATGTATCGCGCAGTCTCTATTTCAATGCATCATTCTGTAATTAAGAAGACACGTCGTCGTGAAGCACAATGGTTTAACACTAACTGTTTCTGTAAAGTTCCTATGTGCAAAATGACCAAAAACTAGCCTTAGAGTTACGTCCCTGCTAAACTGAAGTCTACATGTTTCAGCTCTGGGGCTCCCAGTGAAGACATTTTTTTGGCATTTACACATTTGAAGTATACAGCTACTAAAGGAAAACAAAAGATGAAAATCTCTGGAAAATCTTGACTTATACTCGACTGTGAACATTTTTGAACTGCTTAGATATTTAAATGGAGTCAATAGACACATTGGAAAAGTCGCATTTTTTAACCTACGATTTTCTATTTCGTTTGTTAGTTAGACAGATTTGCCATCCATACAACTCTGCCACTTAAATTCACAATGCCATCTGATTAAAATAAATATTTAAAAATGACGATCATCTTCCCTATAAAAGAAATAGCATAACTAATAATTTTAAGCCACTGATGTCCACCTAAAAGACACAGTACTCATAGTTTACATTCATAAAAATGACAGGAACTATATTTATGGACAACCGAAATACGAGCGACCCAACAGGTCATGTTTGAAAATAAGATCATTTCTTTTTTTTTCTGTCAGATCTATTTATCTTCTCTTCAGCTTTTATCAGCCTACAATAACTCCTTTACTGCATGTTTGAAAATTTACAATGTCCATCAAAAACAAGTGTGGTGTAAACGTCAATGAACCGCAACCTAACGACAAAAAAAAAAACAACCCAAAAGACATGCGCAAAGTTGACGTGAAAGAGAGATGTGAGTTTCCCTCAATGGGACAGCATCCCAGCGACAAAATATATGTATGCATGAACTATTCACTTGGCTCATGCTACCACAAATTTATTTTTCTGTCAATTTTTCGGCATTTTCAGATAATAAAAATTACTGTTCGTATGAAATATCCCATAGTGATGAAAGTGGCATTAAACACCAATAATCAATAAATCAATCATTGTTTATTTCAGACGTTTTTCTACATCGATCATTGGTTTGGTAAACAAGAAACTATTAACTGGAATTGTTATTTCACTAGAGCAATGTTTTGCATCACAAACTTGTTACTATATATGTTGCATTATGACTGTAATATTTGCCGCTGGTCATAAAGCAGTTTTATCAATTTTAATGATTTCTCCAATACCTAGAACAAAAGATGCCTTTAAACCCGAAATATTTTGAAAACGACAATCGATTGTTTGTCCAAAAAAATTGTACACGAAAAGAAGTATAATAAACTAATGATAAAGGGTTTTACGGACAAATAAATATAGGTAGGAGCTGCTTTTTAAGGTCTTTGTGTCCATTACAATTTATGTGTGGAGACCTTTTGTTGATAAATATATACTAAGTTAAACTTTTCATACTTAAAGTAAACTCGTCTTGCAACTTTAAGTCGACACCATTAAATATAGAATATTAATTTTCAAAGTGAAAGGGTGTTTTATATGTCGAAAAACTTCTAAAATTCTGTAAATGTATCGCGCAGTCTCTATTTCAATGCATCATTCTGTAATTAAGAAGACACGTCGTCGTGAAGCACAATGGTTTAACACTAACTGTTTCTGTAAAGTTCCTATGTGCAAAATGACCAAAAACTAGCCTTAGAGTTACGTCCCTGCTAAACTGAAGTCTACATGTTTCAGCTCTGGGGCTCCCAGTGAAGACATTTTTTTGGCATTTACACATTTGAAGTATACAGCTACTAAAGGAAAACAAAAGATGAAAATCTCTGGAAAATCTTGACTTATACTCGACTGTGAACATTTTTGAACTGCTTAGATATTTAAATGGAGTCAATAGACACATTGGAAAAGTCGCATTTTTTAACCTACGATTTTCTATTTCGTTTGTTAGTTAGACAGATTTGCCATCCATACAACTCTGCCACTTAAATTCACAATGCCATCTGATTAAAATAAATATTTAAAAATGACGATCATCTTCCCTATAAAAGAAATAGCATAACTAATAATTTTAAGCCACTGATGTCCACCTAAAAGACACAGTACTCATAGTTTACATTCATAAAAATGACAGGAACTATATTTATGGACAACCGAAATACGAGCGACCCAACAGGTCATGTTTGAAAATAAGATCATTTCTTTTTTTTTCTGTCAGGTCTATTTATCTTCTCTTCAGCTTTTATCAGCCTACAATAACTCCTTTACTGCATGTTTGAAAATTTACAATGTCCATCAAAAACAAGTGTGGTGTAAACGTCAATGAACCGCAACCTAACGACAAAAAAAAAACAACCCAAAAGACATGCGCAAAGTTGACGTGAAAGAGAGATGTGAGTTTCCCTCAATGGGACAGCATCCCAGCGACAAAATATATGTATGCATGAACTATTCACTTGGCTCATGCTACCACAAATTTATTTTTCTGTCAATTTTTCGGCATTTTCAGATAATAAAAATTACTGTTCGTATGAAATATCCCATAGTGATGAAAGTGGCATTAAACACCAATAATCAATAAATCAATCATTGTTTATTTCAGACGTTTTTCTACATCGATCATTGGTTTGGTAAACAAGAAACTATTAACTGGAATTGTTATTTCACTAGAGCAATGTTTTGCATCACAAACTTGTTACTATATATGTTGCATTATGACTGTAATATTTGCCGCTGGTCATAAAGCAGTTTTATCAATTTTAATGATTTCTCCAATACCTAGAACAAAAGATGCCTTTAAACCCGAAATATTTTGAAAACGACAATCGATTGTTTGTCCAAAAAAATTGTACACGAAAAGAAGTATAATAAACTAATGATAAAGGGTTTTACGGACAAATAAATATAGGTAGGAGCTGCTTTTTAAGGTCTTTGTGTCCATTACAATTTATGTGTGGAGACCTTTTGTTTATAAATATATACTGAGTTAAACTTTTCATACTTAAAGTAAACTCGTCTTGCAACTTTAAGTCGACACCATTAAATATAGAATATTAATTTTCAAAGTGAAAGGGTGTTTTATATGTCGAAAAACTTCTAAAATTCTGTAAATGTATCGCGCGGTCTCTATTTCAATGCATCATTCTGTAATTAAGAAGACACGTCGTCGTGAAGCACAATGGTTTAACACTAACTGTTTCTGTAAAGTTCCTATGTGCAAAATGACCAAAAACTAGCCTTAGAGTTACGTCCCTGCTAAACTGAAGTCTACATGTTTCAGCTCTGGGGCTCCCAGTGAAGACATTTTTTTGGCATTTACACATTTGAAGTATACAGCTACTAAAGGAAAACAAAAGATGAAAATCTCTGGAAAATCTTGACTTATACTCGACTGTGAACATTTTTGAACTGCTTAGATATTTAAATGGAGTCAATAGACACATTGGAAAAGTCGCATTTTTTAACCTACGATTTTCTATTTCGTTTGTTAGTTAGACAGATTTGCCATCCATACAACTCTGCCACTTAAATTCACAATGCCATCTGATTAAAATAAATATTTAAAAATGACGATCATCTTCCCTATAAAAGAAATAGCATAACTAATAATTTTAAGCCACTGATGTCCACCTAAAAGACACAGTACTCATAGTTTACATTCATAAAAATGACAGGAACTATATTTATGGACAACCGAAATACGAGCGACCCAACAGGTCATGTTTGAAAATAAGATCATTTCTTTTTTTTTCTGTCAGATCTATTTATCTTCTCTTCAGCTTTTATCAGCCTACAATAACTCCTTTACTGCATGTTTGAAAATTTACAATGTCCATCAAAAACAAGTGTGGTGTAAACGTCAATGAACCGCAACCTAACGACAAAAAAAAAAAACAACCCAAAAGACATGCGCAAAGTTGACGTGAAAGAGAGATGTGAGTTTCCCTCAATGGGACAGCATCCCAGCGACAAAATATATGTATGCATGAACTATTCACTTGGCTCATGCTACCACAAATTTATTTTTCTGTCAATTTTTCGGCATTTTCAGATAATAAAAATTACTGTTCGTATGAAATATCCCATAGTGATGAAAGTGGCATTAAACACCAATAATCAATAAATCAATCATTGTTTATTTCAGACGTTTTTCTACATCGATCATTGGTTTGGTAAACAAGAAACTATTAACTGGAATTGTTATTTCACTAGAGCAATGTTTTGCATCACAAACTTGTTACTATATATGTTGCATTATGACTGTAATATTTGCCGCTGGTCATAAAGCAGTTTTATCAATTTTAATGATTTCTCCAATACCTAGAACAAAAGATGCCTTTAAACCCGAAATATTTTGAAAACGACAATCGATTGTTTGTCCAAAAAAATTGTACACGAAAAGAAGTATAATAAACTAATGATAAAGGGTTTTACGGACAAATAAATATAGGTAGGAGCTGCTTTTTAAGGTCTTTGTGTCCATTACAATTTATGTGTGGAGACCTTTTGTTTATAAATATATACTAAGTTAAACTTTTCATACTTAAAGTAAACTCGTCTTGCAACTTTAAGTCGACACCATTAAATATAGAATATTAATTTTCAAAGTGAAAGGGTGTTTTATATGTCGAAAAACTTCTAAAATTCTGTAAATGTATCGCGCAGTCTCTATTTCAATGCATCATTCTGTAATTAAGAAGACACGTCGTCGTGAAGCACAATGGTTTAACACTAACTGTTTCTGTAAAGTTCCTATGTGCAAAATGACCAAAAACTAGCCTTAGAGTTACGTCCCTGCTAAACTGAAGTCTACATGTTTCAGCTCTGGGGCTCCCAGTGAAGACATTTTTTTGGCATTTACACATTTGAAGTATACAGCTACTAAAGGAAAACAAAAGATGAAAATCTCTGGAAAATCTTGACTTATACTCGACTGTGAACATTTTTGAACTGCTTAGATATTTAAATGGAGTCAATAGACACATTGGAAAAGTCGCATTTTTTAACCTACGATTTTCTATTTCGTTTGTTAGTTAGACAGATTTGCCATCCATACAACTCTGCCACTTAAATTCACAATGCCATCTGATTAAAATAAATATTTAAAAATGACGATCATCTTCCCTATAAAAGAAATAGCATAACTAATAATTTTAAGCCACTGATGTCCACCTAAAAGACACAGTACTCATAGTTTACATTCATAAAAATGACAGGAACTATATTTATGGACAACCGAAATACGAGCGACCCAACAGGTCATGTTTGAAAATAAGATCATTTCTTTTTTTTTCTGTCAGATCTATTTATCTTCTCTTCAGCTTTTATCAGCCTACAATAACTCCTTTACTGCATGTTTGAAAATTTACAATGTCCATCAAAAACAAGTGTGGTGTAAACGTCAATGAACCGCAACCTAACGACAAAAAAAAAAAAAAACAACCCAAAAGACATGCGCAAAGTTGACGTGAAAGAGAGATGTGAGTTTCCCTCAATGGGACAGCATCCCAGCGACAAAATATATGTATGCATGAACTATTCACTTGGCTCATGCTACCACAAATTTATTTTTCTGTCAATTTTTCGGCATTTTCAGATAATAAAAATTACTGTTCGTATGAAATATCCCATAGTGATGAAAGTGGCATTAAACACCAATAATCAATAAATCAATCATTGTTTATTTCAGACGTTTTTCTACATCGATCATTGGTTTGGTAAACAAGAAACTATTAACTGGAATTGTTATTTCACTAGAGCAATGTTTTGCATCACAAACTTGTTACTATATATGTTGCATTATGACTGTAATATTTGCCGCTGGTCATAAAGCAGTTTTATCAATTTTAATGATTTCTCCAATACCTAGAACAAAAGATGCCTTTAAACCCGAAATATTTTGAAAACGACAATCGATTGTTTGTCCAAAAAAATTGTACACGAAAAGAAGTATAATAAACTAATGATAAAGGGTTTTACGGACAAATAAATATAGGTAGGAGCTGCTTTTTAAGGTCTTTGTGTCCATTACAATTTATGTGTGGAGACCTTTTGTTTATAAATATATACTAAGTTAAACTTTTCATACTTAAAGTAAACTCGTCTTGCAACTTTAAGTCGACACCATTAAATATAGAATATTAATTTTCAAAGTGAAAGGGTGTTTTATATGTCGAAAAACTTCTAAAATTCTGTAAATGTATCGCGCAGTCTCTATTTCAATGCATCATTCTGTAATTAAGAAGACACGTCGTCGTGAAGCACAATGGTTTAACACTAACTGTTTCTGTAAAGTTCCTATGTGCAAAATGACCAAAAACTAGCCTTAGAGTTACGTCCCTGCTAAACTGAAGTCTACATGTTTCAGCTCTGGGGCTCCCAGTGAAGACATTTTTTTGGCATTTACACATTTGAAGTATACAGCTACTAAAGGAAAACAAAAGATGAAAATCTCTGGAAAATCTTGACTTATACTCGACTGTGAACATTTTTGAACTGCTTAGATATTTAAATGGAGTCAATAGACACATTGGAAAAGTCGCATTTTTTAACCTACGATTTTCTATTTCGTTTGTTAGTTAGACAGATTTGCCATCCATACAACTCTGCCACTTAAATTCACAATGCCATCTGATTAAAATAAATATTTAAAAATGACGATCATCTTCCCTATAAAAGAAATAGCATAACTAATAATTTTAAGCCACTGATGTCCACCTAAAAGACACAGTACTCATAGTTTACATTCATAAAAATGACAGGAACTATATTTATGGACAACCGAAATACGAGCGACCCAACAGGTCATGTTTGAAAATAAGATCATTTCTTTTTTTTTCTGTCAGGTCTATTTATCTTCTCTTCAGCTTTTATCAGCCTACAATAACTCCTTTACTGCATGTTTGAAAATTTACAATGTCCATCAAAAACAAGTGTGGTGTAAACGTCAATGAACCGCAACCTAACGACAAAAAAAAAAAACAACCCAAAAGACATGCGCAAAGTTGACGTGAAAGAGAGATGTGAGTTTCCCTCAATGGGACAGCATCCCAGCGACAAAATATATGTATGGATGAACTATTCACTTGGCTCATGCTACCACAAATTTATTTTTCTGTCAATTTTTCGGCATTTTCAGATAATAAAAATTACTGTTCGTATGAAATATCCCATAGTGATGAAAGTGGCATTAAACACCAATAATCAATAAATCAATCATTGTTTATTTCAGACGTTTTTCTACATCGATCATTGGTTTGGTAAACAAGAAACTATTAACTGGAATTGTTATTTCACTAGAGCAATGTTTTGCATCACAAACTTGTTACTATATATGTTGCATTATGACTGTAATATTTGCCGCTGGTCATAAAGCAGTTTTATCAATTTTAATGATTTCTCCAATACCTAGAACAAAAGATGCCTTTAAACCCGAAATATTTTGAAAACGACAATCGATTGTTTGTCCAAAAAAATTGTACACGAAAAGAAGTATAATAAACTAATGATAAAGGGTTTTACGGACAAATAAATATAGGTAGGAGCTGCTTTTTAAGGTCTTTGTGTCCATTACAATTTATGTGTGGAGACCTTTTGTTTATAAATATATACTGAGTTAAACTTTTCATACTTAAAGTAAACTCGTCTTGCAACTTTAAGTCGACACCATTAAATATAGAATATTAATTTTCAAAGTGAAAGGGTGTTTTATATGTCGAAAAACTTCTAAAATTCTGTAAATGTATCGCGCGGTCTCTATTTCAATGCATCATTCTGTAATTAAGAAGACACGTCGTCGTGAAGCACAATGGTTTAACACTAACTGTTTCTGTAAAGTTCCTATGTGCAAAATGACCAAAAACTAGCCTTAGAGTTACGTCCCTGCTAAACTGAAGTCTACATGTTTCAGCTCTGGGGCTCCCAGTGAAGACATTTTTTTGGCATTTACACATTTGAAGTATACAGCTACTAAAGGAAAACAAAAGATGAAAATCTCTGGAAAATCTTGACTTATACTCGACTGTGAACATTTTTGAACTGCTTAGATATTTAAATGGAGTCAATAGACACATTGGAAAAGTCGCATTTTTTAACCTACGATTTTCTATTTCGTTTGTTAGTTAGACAGATTTGCCATCCATACAACTCTGCCACTTAAATTCACAATGCCATCTGATTAAAATAAATATTTAAAAATGACGATCATCTTCCCTATAAAAGAAATAGCATAACTAATAATTTTAAGCCACTGATGTCCACCTAAAAGACACAGTACTCATAGTTTACATTCATAAAAATGACAGGAACTATATTTATGGACAACCGAAATACGAGCGACCCAACAGGTCATGTTTGAAAATAAGATCATTTCTTTTTTTTTCTGTCAGATCTATTTATCTTCTCTTCAGCTTTTATCAGCCTACAATAACTCCTTTACTGCATGTTTGAAAATTTACAATGTCCATCAAAAACAAGTGTGGTGTAAACGTCAATGAACCGCAACCTAACGACAAAAAAAAAAAAAACAACCCAAAAGACATGCGCAAAGTTGACGTGAAAGAGAGATGTGAGTTTCCCTCAATGGGACAGCATCCCAGCGACAAAATATATGTATGCATGAACTATTCACTTGGCTCATGCTACCACAAATTTATTTTTCTGTCAATTTTTCGGCATTTTCAGATAATAAAAATTACTGTTCGTATGAAATATCCCATAGTGATGAAAGTGGCATTAAACACCAATAATCAATAAATCAATCATTGTTTATTTCAGACGTTTTTCTACATCGATCATTGGTTTGGTAAACAAGAAACTATTAACTGGAATTGTTATTTCACTAGAGCAATGTTTTGCATCACAAACTTGTTACTATATATGTTGCATTATGACTGTAATATTTGCCGCTGGTCATAAAGCAGTTTTATCAATTTTAATGATTTCTCCAATACCTAGAACAAAAGATGCCTTTAAACCCGAAATATTTTGAAAACGACAATCGATTGTTTGTCCAAAAAAATTGTACACGAAAAGAAGTATAATAAACTAATGATAAAGGGTTTTACGGACAAATAAATATAGGTAGGAGCTGCTTTTTAAGGTCTTTGTGTCCATTACAATTTATGTGTGGAGACCTTTTGTTTATAAATATATACTAAGTTAAACTTTTCATACTTAAAGTAAACTCGTCTTGCAACTTTAAGTCGACACCATTAAATATAGAATATTAATTTTCAAAGTGAAAGGGTGTTTTATATGTCGAAAAACTTCTAAAATTCTGTAAATGTATCGCGCAGTCTCTATTTCAATGCATCATTCTGTAATTAAGAAGACACGTCGTCGTGAAGCACAATGGTTTAACACTAACTGTTTCTGTAAAGTTCCTATGTGCAAAATGACCAAAAACTAGCCTTAGAGTTACGTCCCTGCTAAACTGAAGTCTACATGTTTCAGCTCTGGGGCTCCCAGTGAAGACATTTTTTTGGCATTTACACATTTGAAGTATACAGCTACTAAAGGAAAACAAAAGATGAAAATCTCTGGAAAATCTTGACTTATACTCGACTGTGAACATTTTTGAACTGCTTAGATATTTAAATGGAGTCAATAGACACATTGGAAAAGTCGCATTTTTTAACCTACGATTTTCTATTTCGTTTGTTAGTTAGACAGATTTGCCATCCATACAACTCTGCCACTTAAATTCACAATGCCATCTGATTAAAATAAATATTTAAAAATGACGATCATCTTCCCTATAAAAGAAATAGCATAACTAATAATTTTAAGCCACTGATGTCCACCTAAAAGACACAGTACTCATAGTTTACATTCATAAAAATGACAGGAACTATATTTATGGACAACCGAAATACGAGCGACCCAACAGGTCATGTTTGAAAATAAGATCATTTCTTTTTTTTTCTGTCAGATCTATTTATCTTCTCTTCAGCTTTTATCAGCCTACAATAACTCCTTTACTGCATGTTTGAAAATTTACAATGTCCATCAAAAACAAGTGTGGTGTAAACGTCAATGAACCGCAACCTAACGACAAAAAAAAAAAAACAACCCAAAAGACATGCGCAAAGTTGACGTGAAAGAGAGATGTGAGTTTCCCTCAATGGGACAGCATCCCAGCGACAAAATATATGTATGCATGAACTATTCACTTGGCTCATGCTACCACAAATTTATTTTTCTGTCAATTTTTCGGCATTTTCAGATAATAAAAATTACTGTTCGTATGAAATATCCCATAGTGATGAAAGTGGCATTAAACACCAATAATCAATAAATCAATCATTGTTTATTTCAGACGTTTTTCTACATCGATCATTGGTTTGGTAAACAATAAACTATTAACTGGAATTGTTATTTCACTAGAGCAATGTTTTGCATCACAAACTTGTTACTATATATGTTGCATTATGACTGTAATATTTGCCGCTGGTCATAAAGCAGTTTTATCAATTTTAATGATTTCTCCAATACCTAGAACAAAAGATGCCTTTAAACCCGAAATATTTTGAAAACGACAATCGATTGTTTGTCCAAAAAAATTGTACACGAAAAGAAGTATAATAAACTAATGATAAAGGGTTTTACGGACAAATAAATATAGGTAGGAGCTGCTTTTTAAGGTCTTTGTGTCCATTACAATTTATGTGTGGAGACCTTTTGTTTATAAATATATACTAAGTTAAACTTTTCATACTTAAAGTAAACTCGTCTTGCAACTTTAAGTCGACACCATTAAATATAGAATATTAATTTTCAAAGTGAAAGGGTGTTTTATATGTCGAAAAACTTCTAAAATTCTGTAAATGTATCGCGCAGTCTCTATTTCAATGCATCATTCTGTAATTAAGAAGACACGTCGTCGTGAAGCACAATGGTTTAACACTAACTGTTTCTGTAAAGTTCCTATGTGCAAAATGACCAAAAACTAGCCTTAGAGTTACGTCCCTGCTAAACTGAAGTCTACATGTTTCAGCTCTGGGGCTCCCAGTGAAGACATTTTTTTGGCATTTACACATTTGAAGTATACAGCTACTAAAGGAAAACAAAAGATGAAAATCTCTGGAAAATCTTGACTTATACTCGACTGTGAACATTTTTGAACTGCTTAGATATTTAAATGGAGTCAATAGACACATTGGAAAAGTCGCATTTTTTAACCTACGATTTTCTATTTCGTTTGTTAGTTAGACAGATTTGCCATCCATACAACTCTGCCACTTAAATTCACAATGCCATCTGATTAAAATAAATATTTAAAAATGACGATCATCTTCCCTATAAAAGAAATAGCATAACTAATAATTTTAAGCCACTGATGTCCACCTAAAAGACACAGTACTCATAGTTTACATTCATAAAAATGACAGGAACTATATTTATGGACAACCGAAATACGAGCGACCCAACAGGTCATGTTTGAAAATAAGATCATTTCTTTTTTTTTTCTGTCAGGTCTATTTATCTTCTCTTCAGCTTTTATCAGCCTACAATAACTCCTTTACTGCATGTTTGAAAATTTACAATGTCCATCAAAAACAAGTGTGGTGTAAACGTCAATGAACCGCAACCTAACGACAAAAAAAAAAAACAACCCAAAAGACATGCGCAAAGTTGACGTGAAAGAGAGATGTGAGTTTCCCTCAATGGGACAGCATCCCAGCGACAAAATATATGTATGCATGAACTATTCACTTGGCTCATGCTACCACAAATTTATTTTTCTGTCAATTTTTCGGCATTTTCAGATAATAAAAATTACTGTTCGTATGAAATATCCCATAGTGATGAAAGTGGCATTAAACACCAATAATCAATAAATCAATCATTGTTTATTTCAGACGTTTTTCTACATCGATCATTGGTTTGGTAAACAAGAAACTATTAACTGGAATTGTTATTTCACTAGAGCAATGTTTTGCATCACAAACTTGTTACTATATATGTTGCATTATGACTGTAATATTTGCCGCTGGTCATAAAGCAGTTTTATCAATTTTAATGATTTCTCCAATACCTAGAACAAAAGATGCCTTTAAACCCGAAATATTTTGAAAACGACAATCGATTGTTTGTCCAAAAAAATTGTACACGAAAAGAAGTATAATAAACTAATGATAAAGGGTTTTACGGACAAATAAATATAGGTAGGAGCTGCTTTTTAAGGTCTTTGTGTCCATTACAATTTATGTGTGGAGACCTTTTGTTTATAAATATATACTGAGTTAAACTTTTCATACTTAAAGTAAACTCGTCTTGCAACTTTAAGTCGACACCATTAAATATAGAATATTAATTTTCAAAGTGAAAGGGTGTTTTATATGTCGAAAAACTTCTAAAATTCTGTAAATGTATCGCGCAGTCTCTATTTCAATGCATCATTCTGTAATTAAGAAGACACGTCGTCGTGAAGCACAATGGTTTAACACTAACTGTTTCTGTAAAGTTCCTATGTGCAAAATGACCAAAAACTAGCCTTAGAGTTACGTCCCTGCTAAACTGAAGTCTACATGTTTCAGCTCTGGGGCTCCCAGTGAAGACATTTTTTTGGCATTTACACATTTGAAGTATACAGCTACTAAAGGAAAACAAAAGATGAAAATCTCTGGAAAATCTTGACTTATACTCGACTGTGAACATTTTTGAACTGCTTAGATATTTAAATGGAGTCAATAGACACATTGGAAAAGTCGCATTTTTTAACCTACGATTTTCTATTTCGTTTGTTAGTTAGACAGATTTGCCATCCATACAACTCTGCCACTTAAATTCACAATGCCATCTGATTAAAATAAATATTTAAAAATGACGATCATCTTCCCTATAAAAGAAATAGCATAACTAATAATTTTAAGCCACTGATGTCCACCTAAAAGACACAGTACTCATAGTTTACATTCATAAAAATGACAGGAACTATATTTATGGACAACCGAAATACGAGCGACCCAACAGGTCATGTTTGAAAATAAGATCATTTCTTTTTTTTTCTGTCAGGTCTATTTATCTTCTCTTCAGCTTTTATCAGCCTACAATAACTCCTTTACTGCATGTTTGAAAATTTACAATGTCCATCAAAAACAAGTGTGGTGTAAACGTCAATGAACCGCAACCTAACGACAAAAAAAAAAAAACAACCCAAAAGACATGCGCAAAGTTGACGTGAAAGAGAGATGTGAGTTTCCCTCAATGGGACAGCATCCCAGCGACAAAATATATGTATGGATGAACTATTCACTTGGCTCATGCTACCACAAATTTATTTTTCTGTCAATTTTTCGGCATTTTCAGATAATAAAAATTACTGTTCGTATGAAATATCCCATAGTGATGAAAGTGGCATTAAACACCAATAATCAATAAATCAATCATTGTTTATTTCAGACGTTTTTCTACATCGATCATTGGTTTGGTAAACAAGAAACTATTAACTGGAATTGTTATTTCACTAGAGCAATGTTTTGCATCACAAACTTGTTACTATATATGTTGCATTATGACTGTAATATTTGCCGCTGGTCATAAAGCAGTTTTATCAATTTTAATGATTTCTCCAATACCTAGAACAAAAGATGCCTTTAAACCCGAAATATTTTGAAAACGACAATCGATTGTTTGTCCAAAAAAATTGTACACGAAAAGAAGTATAATAAACTAATGATAAAGGGTTTTACGGACAAATAAATATAGGTAGGAGCTGCTTTTTAAGGTCTTTGTGTCCATTACAATTTATGTGTGGAGACCTTTTGTTTATAAATATATACTGAGTTAAACTTTTCATACTTAAAGTAAACTCGTCTTGCAACTTTAAGTCGACACCATTAAATATAGAATATTAATTTTCAAAGTGAAAGGGTGTTTTATATGTCGAAAAACTTCTAAAATTCTGTAAATGTATCGCGCAGTCTCTATTTCAATGCATCATTCTGTAATTAAGAAGACACGTCGTCGTGAAGCACAATGGTTTAACACTAACTGTTTCTGTAAAGTTCCTATGTGCAAAATGACCAAAAACTAGCCTTAGAGTTACGTCCCTGCTAAACTGAAGTCTACATGTTTCAGCTCTGGGGCTCCCAGTGAAGACATTTTTTTGGCATTTACACATTTGAAGTATACAGCTACTAAAGGAAAACAAAAGATGAAAATCTCTGGAAAATCTTGACTTATACTCGACTGTGAACATTTTTGAACTGCTTAGATATTTAAATGGAGTCAATAGACACATTGGAAAAGTCGCATTTTTTAACCTACGATTTTCTATTTCGTTTGTTAGTTAGACAGATTTGCCATCCATACAACTCTGCCACTTAAATTCACAATGCCATCTGATTAAAATAAATATTTAAAAATGACGATCATCTTCCCTATAAAAGAAATAGCATAACTAATAATTTTAAGCCACTGATGTCCACCTAAAAGACACAGTACTCATAGTTTACATTCATAAAAATGACAGGAACTATATTTATGGACAACCGAAATACGAGCGACCCAACAGGTCATGTTTGAAAATAAGATCATTTCTTTTTTTTTCTGTCAGATCTATTTATCTTCTCTTCAGCTTTTATCAGCCTACAATAACTCCTTTACTGCATGTTTGAAAATTTACAATGTCCATCAAAAACAAGTGTGGTGTAAACGTCAATGAACCGCAACCTAACGACAAAAAAAAAACAACCCAAAAGACATGCGCAAAGTTGACGTGAAAGAGAGATGTGAGTTTCCCTCAATGGGACAGCATCCCAGCGACAAAATATATGTATGCATGAACTATTCACTTGGCTCATGCTACCACAAATTTATTTTTCTGTCAATTTTTCGGCATTTTCAGATAATAAAAATTACTGTTCGTATGAAATATCCCATAGTGATGAAAGTGGCATTAAACACCAATAATCAATAAATCAATCATTGTTTATTTCAGACGTTTTTCTACATCGATCATTGGTTTGGTAAACAAGAAACTATTAACTGGAATTGTTATTTCACTAGAGCAATGTTTTGCATCACAAACTTGTTACTATATATGTTGCATTATGACTGTAATATTTGCCGCTGGTCATAAAGCAGTTTTATCAATTTTAATGATTTCTCCAATACCTAGAACAAAAGATGCCTTTAAACCCGAAATATTTTGAAAACGACAATCGATTGTTTGTCCAAAAAAATTGTACACGAAAAGAAGTATAATAAACTAATGATAAAGGGTTTTACGGACAAATAAATATAGGTAGGAGCTGCTTTTTAAGGTCTTTGTGTCCATTACAATTTATGTGTGGAGACCTTTTGTTTATAAATATATACTAAGTTAAACTTTTCATACTTAAAGTAAACTCGTCTTGCAACTTTAAGTCGACACCATTAAATATAGAATATTAATTTTCAAAGTGAAAGGGTGTTTTATATGTCGAAAAACTTCTAAAATTCTGTAAATGTATCGCGCAGTCTCTATTTCAATGCATCATTCTGTAATTAAGAAGACACGTCGTCGTGAAGCACAATGGTTTAACACTAACTGTTTCTGTAAAGTTCCTATGTGCAAAATGACCAAAAACTAGCCTTAGAGTTACGTCCCTGCTAAACTGAAGTCTACATGTTTCAGCTCTGGGGCTCCCAGTGAAGACATTTTTTTGGCATTTACACATTTGAAGTATACAGCTACTAAAGGAAAACAAAAGATGAAAATCTCTGGAAAATCTTGACTTATACTCGACTGTGAACATTTTTGAACTGCTTAGATATTTAAATGGAGTCAATAGACACATTGGAAAAGTCGCATTTTTTAACCTACGATTTTCTATTTCGTTTGTTAGTTAGACAGATTTGCCATCCATACAACTCTGCCACTTAAATTCACAATGCCATCTGATTAAAATAAATATTTAAAAATGACGATCATCTTCCCTATAAAAGAAATAGCATAACTAATAATTTTAAGCCACTGATGTCCACCTAAAAGACACAGTACTCATAGTTTACATTCATAAAAATGACAGGAACTATATTTATGGACAACCGAAATACGAGCGACCCAACAGGTCATGTTTGAAAATAAGATCATTTCTTTTTTTTTTCTGTCAGGTCTATTTATCTTCTCTTCAGCTTTTATCAGCCTACAATAACTCCTTTACTGCATGTTTGAAAATTTACAATGTCCATCAAAAACAAGTGTGGTGTAAACGTCAATGAACCGCAACCTAACGACAAAAAAAAAAACAACCCAAAAGACATGCGCAAAGTTGACGTGAAAGAGAGATGTGAGTTTCCCTCAATGGGACAGCATCCCAGCGACAAAATATATGTATGCATGAACTATTCACTTGGCTCATGCTACCACAAATTTATTTTTCTGTCAATTTTTCGGCATTTTTAGATAATAAAAATTACTGTTCGTATGAAATATCCCATAGTGATGAAAGTGGCATTAAACACCAATAATCAATAAATCAATCATTGTTTATTTCAGACGTTTTTCTACATCGATCATTGGTTTGGTAAACAAGAAACTATTAACTGGAATTGTTATTTCACTAGAGCAATGTTTTGCATCACAAACTTGTTACTATATATGTTGCATTATGACTGTAATATTTGCCGCTGGTCATAAAGCAGTTTTATCAATTTTAATGATTTCTCCAATACCTAGAACAAAAGATGCCTTTAAACCCGAAATATTTTGAAAACGACAATCGATTGTTTGTCCAAAAAAATTGTACACGAAAAGAAGTATAATAAACTAATGATAAAGGGTTTTACGGACAAATAAATATAGGTAGGAGCTGCTTTTTAAGGTCTTTGTGTCCATTACAATTTATGTGTGGAGACCTTTTGTTTATAAATATATACTGAGTTAAACTTTTCATACTTAAAGTAAACTCGTCTTGCAACTTTAAGTCGACACCATTAAATATAGAATATTAATTTTCAAAGTGAAAGGGTGTTTTATATGTCGAAAAACTTCTAAAATTCTGTAAATGTATCGCGCAGTCTCTATTTCAATGCATCATTCTGTAATTAAGAAGACACGTCGTCGTGAAGCACAATGGTTTAACACTAACTGTTTCTGTAAAGTTCCTATGTGCAAAATGACCAAAAACTAGCCTTAGAGTTACGTCCCTGCTAAACTGAAGTCTACATGTTTCAGCTCTGGGGCTCCCAGTGAAGACATTTTTTTGGCATTTACACATTTGAAGTATACAGCTACTAAAGGAAAACAAAAGATGAAAATCTCTGGAAAATCTTGACTTATACTCGACTGTGAACATTTTTGAACTGCTTAGATATTTAAATGGAGTCAATAGACACATTGGAAAAGTCGCATTTTTTAACCTACGATTTTCTATTTCGTTTGTTAGTTAGACAGATTTGCCATCCATACAACTCTGCCACTTAAATTCACAATGCCATCTGATTAAAATAAATATTTAAAAATGACGATCATCTTCCCTATAAAAGAAATAGCATAACTAATAATTTTAAGCCACTGATGTCCACCTAAAAGACACAGTACTCATAGTTTACATTCATAAAAATGACAGGAACTATATTTATGGACAACCGAAATACGAGCGACCCAACAGGTCATGTTTGAAAATAAGATCATTTCTTTTTTTTTCTGTCAGGTCTATTTATCTTCTCTTCAGCTTTTATCAGCCTACAATAACTCCTTTACTGCATGTTTGAAAATTTACAATGTCCATCAAAAACAAGTGTGGTGTAAACGTCAATGAACCGCAACCTAACGACAAAAAAAAAAAAACAACCCAAAAGACATGCGCAAAGTTGACGTGAAAGAGAGATGTGAGTTTCCCTCAATGGGACAGCATCCCAGCGACAAAATATATGTATGGATGAACTATTCACTTGGCTCATGCTACCACAAATTTATTTTTCTGTCAATTTTTCGGCATTTTCAGATAATAAAAATTACTGTTCGTATGAAATATCCCATAGTGATGAAAGTGGCATTAAACACCAATAATCAATAAATCAATCATTGTTTATTTCAGACGTTTTTCTACATCGATCATTGGTTTGGTAAACAAGAAACTATTAACTGGAATTGTTATTTCACTAGAGCAATGTTTTGCATCACAAACTTGTTACTATATATGTTGCATTATGACTGTAATATTTGCCGCTGGTCATAAAGCAGTTTTATCAATTTTAATGATTTCTCCAATACCTAGAACAAAAGATGCCTTTAAACCCGAAATATTTTGAAAACGACAATCGATTGTTTGTCCAAAAAAATTGTACACGAAAAGAAGTATAATAAACTAATGATAAAGGGTTTTACGGACAAATAAATATAGGTAGGAGCTGCTTTTTAAGGTCTTTGTGTCCATTACAATTTATGTGTGGAGACCTTTTGTTTATAAATATATACTGAGTTAAACTTTTCATACTTAAAGTAAACTCGTCTTGCAACTTTAAGTCGACACCATTAAATATAGAATATTAATTTTCAAAGTGAAAGGGTGTTTTATATGTCGAAAAACTTCTAAAATTCTGTAAATGTATCGCGCAGTCTCTATTTCAATGCATCATTCTGTAATTAAGAAGACACGTCGTCGTGAAGCACAATGGTTTAACACTAACTGTTTCTGTAAAGTTCCTATGTGCAAAATGACCAAAAACTAGCCTTAGAGTTACGTCCCTGCTAAACTGAAGTCTACATGTTTCAGCTCTGGGGCTCCCAGTGAAGACATTTTTTTGGCATTTACACATTTGAAGTATACAGCTACTAAAGGAAAACAAAAGATGAAAATCTCTGGAAAATCTTGACTTATACTCGACTGTGAACATTTTTGAACTGCTTAGATATTTAAATGGAGTCAATAGACACATTGGAAAAGTCGCATTTTTTAACCTACGATTTTCTATTTCGTTTGTTAGTTAGACAGATTTGCCATCCATACAACTCTGCCACTTAAATTCACAATGCCATCTGATTAAAATAAATATTTAAAAATGACGATCATCTTCCCTATAAAAGAAATAGCATAACTAATAATTTTAAGCCACTGATGTCCACCTAAAAGACACAGTACTCATAGTTTACATTCATAAAAATGACAGGAACTATATTTATGGACAACCGAAATACGAGCGACCCAACAGGTCATGTTTGAAAATAAGATCATTTCTTTTTTTTTCTGTCAGATCTATTTATCTTCTCTTCAGCTTTTATCAGCCTACAATAACTCCTTTACTGCATGTTTGAAAATTTACAATGTCCATCAAAAACAAGTGTGGTGTAAACGTCAATGAACCGCAACCTAACGACAAAAAAAAAAAACAACCCAAAAGACATGCGCAAAGTTGACGTGAAAGAGAGATGTGAGTTTCCCTCAATGGGACAGCATCCCAGCGACAAAATATATGTATGCATGAACTATTCACTTGGCTCATGCTACCACAAATTTATTTTTCTGTCAATTTTTCGGCATTTTCAGATAATAAAAATTACTGTTCGTATGAAATATCCCATAGTGATGAAAGTGGCATTAAACACCAATAATCAATAAATCAATCATTGTTTATTTCAGACGTTTTTCTACATCGATCATTGGTTTGGTAAACAAGAAACTATTAACTGGAATTGTTATTTCACTAGAGCAATGTTTTGCATCACAAACTTGTTACTATATATGTTGCATTATGACTGTAATATTTGCCGCTGGTCATAAAGCAGTTTTATCAATTTTAATGATTTCTCCAATACCTAGAACAAAAGATGCCTTTAAACCCGAAATATTTTGAAAACGACAATCGATTGTTTGTCCAAAAAAATTGTACACGAAAAGAAGTATAATAAACTAATGATAAAGGGTTTTACGGACAAATAAATATAGGTAGGAGCTGCTTTTTAAGGTCTTTGTGTCCATTACAATTTATGTGTGGAGACCTTTTGTTTATAAATATATACTGAGTTAAACTTTTCATACTTAAAGTAAACTCGTCTTGCAACTTTAAGTCGACACCATTAAATATAGAATATTAATTTTCAAAGTGAAAGGGTGTTTTATATGTCGAAAAACTTCTAAAATTCTGTAAATGTATCGCGCAGTCTCTATTTCAATGCATCATTCTGTAATTAAGAAGACACGTCGTCGTGAAGCACAATGGTTTAACACTAACTGTTTCTGTAAAGTTCCTATGTGCAAAATGACCAAAAACTAGCCTTAGAGTTACGTCCCTGCTAAACTGAAGTCTACATGTTTCAGCTCTGGGGCTCCCAGTGAAGACATTTTTTTGGCATTTACACATTTGAAGTATACAGCTACTAAAGGAAAACAAAAGATGAAAATCTCTGGAAAATCTTGACTTATACTCGACTGTGAACATTTTTGAACTGCTTAGATATTTAAATGGAGTCAATAGACACATTGGAAAAGTCGCATTTTTTAACCTACGATTTTCTATTTCGTTTGTTAGTTAGACAGATTTGCCATCCATACAACTCTGCCACTTAAATTCACAATGCCATCTGATTAAAATAAATATTTAAAAATGACGATCATCTTCCCTATAAAAGAAATAGCATAACTAATAATTTTAAGCCACTGATGTCCACCTAAAAGACACAGTACTCATAGTTTACATTCATAAAAATGACAGGAACTATATTTATGGACAACCGAAATACGAGCGACCCAACAGGTCATGTTTGAAAATAAGATCATTTCTTTTTTTTTCTGTCAGGTCTATTTATCTTCTCTTCAGCTTTTATCAGCCTACAATAACTCCTTTACTGCATGTTTGAAAATTTACAATGTCCATCAAAAACAAGTGTGGTGTAAACGTCAATGAACCGCAACCTAACGACAAAAAAAAAAAAACAACCCAAAAGACATGCGCAAAGTTGACGTGAAAGAGAGATGTGAGTTTCCCTCAATGGGACAGCATCCCAGCGACAAAATATATGTATGGATGAACTATTCACTTGGCTCATGCTACCACAAATTTATTTTTCTGTCAATTTTTCGGCATTTTCAGATAATAAAAATTACTGTTCGTATGAAATATCCCATAGTGATGAAAGTGGCATTAAACACCAATAATCAATAAATCAATCATTGTTTATTTCAGACGTTTTTCTACATCGATCATTGGTTTGGTAAACAAGAAACTATTAACTGGAATTGTTATTTCACTAGAGCAATGTTTTGCATCACAAACTTGTTACTATATATGTTGCATTATGACTGTAATATTTGCCGCTGGTCATAAAGCAGTTTTATCAATTTTAATGATTTCTCCAATACCTAGAACAAAAGATGCCTTTAAACCCGAAATATTTTGAAAACGACAATCGATTGTTTGTCCAAAAAAATTGTACACGAAAAGAAGTATAATAAACTAATGATAAAGGGTTTTACGGACAAATAAATATAGGTAGGAGCTGCTTTTTAAGGTCTTTGTGTCCATTACAATTTATGTGTGGAGACCTTTTGTTTATAAATATATACTGAGTTAAACTTTTCATACTTAAAGTAAACTCGTCTTGCAACTTTAAGTCGACACCATTAAATATAGAATATTAATTTTCAAAGTGAAAGGGTGTTTTATATGTCGAAAAACTTCTAAAATTCTGTAAATGTATCGCGCAGTCTCTATTTCAATGCATCATTCTGTAATTAAGAAGACACGTCGTCGTGAAGCACAATGGTTTAACACTAACTGTTTCTGTAAAGTTCCTATGTGCAAAATGACCAAAAACTAGCCTTAGAGTTACGTCCCTGCTAAACTGAAGTCTACATGTTTCAGCTCTGGGGCTCCCAGTGAAGACATTTTTTTGGCATTTACACATTTGAAGTATACAGCTACTAAAGGAAAACAAAAGATGAAAATCTCTGGAAAATCTTGACTTATACTCGACTGTGAACATTTTTGAACTGCTTAGATATTTAAATGGAGTCAATAGACACATTGGAAAAGTCGCATTTTTTAACCTACGATTTTCTATTTCGTTTGTTAGTTAGACAGATTTGCCATCCATACAACTCTGCCACTTAAATTCACAATGCCATCTGATTAAAATAAATATTTAAAAATGACGATCATCTTCCCTATAAAAGAAATAGCATAACTAATAATTTTAAGCCACTGATGTCCACCTAAAAGACACAGTACTCATAGTTTACATTCATAAAAATGACAGGAACTATATTTATGGACAACCGAAATACGAGCGACCCAACAGGTCATGTTTGAAAATAAGATCATTTCTTTTTTTTTCTGTCAGATCTATTTATCTTCTCTTCAGCTTTTATCAGCCTACAATAACTCCTTTACTGCATGTTTGAAAATTTACAATGTCCATCAAAAACAAGTGTGGTGTAAACGTCAATGAACCGCAACCTAACGACAAAAAAAAAAAACAACCCAAAAGACATGCGCAAAGTTGACGTGAAAGAGAGATGTGAGTTTCCCTCAATGGGACAGCATCCCAGCGACAAAATATATGTATGCATGAACTATTCACTTGGCTCATGCTACCACAAATTTATTTTTCTGTCAATTTTTCGGCATTTTCAGATAATAAAAATTAATGTTCGTATGAAATATCCCATAGTGATGAAAGTGGCATTAAACACCAATAATCAATAAATCAATCATTGTTTATTTCAGACGTTTTTCTACATCGATCATTGGTTTGGTAAACAAGAAACTATTAACTGGAATTGTTATTTCACTAGAGCAATGTTTTGCATCACAAACTTGTTACTATATATGTTGCATTATGACTGTAATATTTGCCGCTGGTCATAAAGCAGTTTTATCAATTTTAATGATTTCTCCAATACCTAGAACAAAAGATGCCTTTAAACCCGAAATATTTTGAAAACGACAATCGATTGTTTGTCCAAAAAAATTGTACACGAAAAGAAGTATAATAAACTAATGATAAAGGGTTTTACGGACAAATAAATATAGGTAGGAGCTGCTTTTTAAGGTCTTTGTGTCCATTACAATTTATGTGTGGAGACCTTTTGTTTATAAATATATACTAAGTTAAACTTTTCATACTTAAAGTAAACTCGTCTTGCAACTTTAAGTCGACACCATTAAATATAGAATATTAATTTTCAAAGTGAAAGGGTGTTTTATATGTCGAAAAACTTCTAAAATTCTGTAAATGTATCGCGCAGTCTCTATTTCAATGCATCATTCTGTAATTAAGAAGACACGTCGTCGTGAAGCACAATGGTTTAACACTAACTGTTTCTGTAAAGTTCCTATGTGCAAAATGACCAAAAACTAGCCTTAGAGTTACGTCCCTGCTAAACTGAAGTCTACATGTTTCAGCTCTGGGGCTCCCAGTGAAGACATTTTTTTGGCATTTACACATTTGAAGTATACAGCTACTAAAGGAAAACAAAAGATGAAAATCTCTGGAAAATCTTGACTTATACTCGACTGTGAACATTTTTGAACTGCTTAGATATTTAAATGGAGTCAATAGACACATTGGAAAAGTCGCATTTTTTAACCTACGATTTTCTATTTCGTTTGTTAGTTAGACAGATTTGCCATCCATACAACTCTGCCACTTAAATTCACAATGCCATCTGATTAAAATAAATATTTAAAAATGACGATCATCTTCCCTATAAAAGAAATAGCATAACTAATAATTTTAAGCCACTGATGTCCACCTAAAAGACACAGTACTCATAGTTTACATTCATAAAAATGACAGGAACTATATTTATGGACAACCGAAATACGAGCGACCCAACAGGTCATGTTTGAAAATAAGATCATTTCTTTTTTTTTCTGTCAGGTCTATTTATCTTCTCTTCAGCTTTTATCAGCCTACAATAACTCCTTTACTGCATGTTTGAAAATTTACAATGTCCATCAAAAACAAGTGTGGTGTAAACGTCAATGAACCGCAACCTAACGACAAAAAAAAAACAACCCAAAAGACATGCGCAAAGTTGACGTGAAAGAGAGATGTGAGTTTCCCTCAATGGGACAGCATCCCAGCGACAAAATATATGTATGCATGAACTATTCACTTGGCTCATGCTACCACAAATTTATTTTTCTGTCAATTTTTCGGCATTTTCAGATAATAAAAATTACTGTTCGTATGAAATATCCCATAGTGATGAAAGTGGCATTAAACACCAATAATCAATAAATCAATCATTGTTTATTTCAGACGTTTTTCTACATCGATCATTGGTTTGGTAAACAAGAAACTATTAACTGGAATTGTTATTTCACTAGAGCAATGTTTTGCATCACAAACTTGTTACTATATATGTTGCATTATGACTGTAATATTTGCCGCTGGTCATAAAGCAGTTTTATCAATTTTAATGATTTCTCCAATACCTAGAACAAAAGATGCCTTTAAACCCGAAATATTTTGAAAACGACAATCGATTGTTTGTCCAAAAAAATTGTACACGAAAAGAAGTATAATAAACTAATGATAAAGGGTTTTACGGACAAATAAATATAGGTAGGAGCTGCTTTTTAAGGTCTTTGTGTCCATTACAATTTATGTGTGGAGACCTTTTGTTTATAAATATATACTGAGTTAAACTTTTCATACTTAAAGTAAACTCGTCTTGCAACTTTAAGTCGACACCATTAAATATAGAATATTAATTTTCAAAGTGAAAGGGTGTTTTATATGTCGAAAAACTTCTAAAATTCTGTAAATGTATCGCGCAGTCTCTATTTCAATGCATCATTCTGTAATTAAGAAGACACGTCGTCGTGAAGCACAATGGTTTAACACTAACTGTTTCTGTAAAGTTCCTATGTGCAAAATGACCAAAAACTAGCCTTAGAGTTACGTCCCTGCTAAACTGAAGTCTACATGTTTCAGCTCTGGGGCTCCCAGTGAAGACATTTTTTTGGCATTTACACATTTGAAGTATACAGCTACTAAAGGAAAACAAAAGATGAAAATCTCTGGAAAATCTTGACTTATACTCGACTGTGAACATTTTTGAACTGCTTAGATATTTAAATGGAGTCAATAGACACATTGGAAAAGTCGCATTTTTTAACCTACGATTTTCTATTTCGTTTGTTAGTTAGACAGATTTGCCATCCATACAACTCTGCCACTTAAATTCACAATGCCATCTGATTAAAATAAATATTTAAAAATGACGATCATCTTCCCTATAAAAGAAATAGCATAACTAATAATTTTAAGCCACTGATGTCCACCTAAAAGACACAGTACTCATAGTTTACATTCATAAAAATGACAGGAACTATATTTATGGACAACCGAAATACGAGCGACCCAACAGGTCATGTTTGAAAATAAGATCATTTCTTTTTTTTTCTGTCAGGTCTATTTATCTTCTCTTCAGCTTTTATCAGCCTACAATAACTCCTTTACTGCATGTTTGAAAATTTACAATGTCCATCAAAAACAAGTGTGGTGTAAACGTCAATGAACCGCAACCTAACGACAAAAAAAAAAAAACAACCCAAAAGACATGCGCAAAGTTGACGTGAAAGAGAGATGTGAGTTTCCCTCAATGGGACAGCATCCCAGCGACAAAATATATGTATGCATGAACTATTCACTTGGCTCATGCTACCACAAATTTATTTTTCTGTCAATTTTTCGGCATTTTCAGATAATAAAAATTACTGTTCGTATGAAATATCCCATAGTGATGAAAGTGGCATTAAACACCAATAATCAATAAATCAATCATTGTTTATTTCAGACGTTTTTCTACATCGATCATTGGTTTGATAAACAAGAAACTATTAACTGGAATTGTTATTTCACTAGAGCAATGTTTTGCATCACAAACTTGTTACTATATATGTTGCATTATGACTGTAATATTTGCCGCTGGTCATAAAGCAGTTTTATCAATTTTAATGATTTCTCCAATACCTAGAACAAAAGATGCCTTTAAACCCGAAATATTTTGAAAACGACAATCGATTGTTTGTCCAAAAAAATTGTACACGAAAAGAAGTATAATAAACTAATGATAAAGGGTTTTACGGACAAATAAATATAGGTAGGAGCTGCTTTTTAAGGTCTTTGTGTCCATTACAATTTATGTGTGGAGACCTTTTGTTTATAAATATATACTGAGTTAAACTTTTCATACTTAAAGTAAACTCGTCTTGCAACTTTAAGTCGACACCATTAAATATAGAATATTAATTTTCAAAGTGAAAGGGTGTTTTATATGTCGAAAAACTTCTAAAATTCTGTAAATGTATCGCGCAGTCTCTATTTCAATGCATCATTCTGTAATTAAGAAGACACGTCGTCGTGAAGCACAATGGTTTAACACTAACTGTTTCTGTAAAGTTCCTATGTGCAAAATGACCAAAAACTAGCCTTAGAGTTACGTCCCTGCTAAACTGAAGTCTACATGTTTCAGCTCTGGGGCTCCCAGTGAAGACATTTTTTTGGCATTTACACATTTGAAGTATACAGCTACTAAAGGAAAACAAAAGATGAAAATCTCTGGAAAATCTTGACTTATACTCGACTGTGAACATTTTTGAACTGCTTAGATATTTAAATGGAGTCAATAGACACATTGGAAAAGTCGCATTTTTTAACCTACGATTTTCTATTTCGTTTGTTAGTTAGACAGATTTGCCATCCATACAACTCTGCCACTTAAATTCACAATGCCATCTGATTAAAATAAATATTTAAAAATGACGATCATCTTCCCTATAAAAGAAATAGCATAACTAATAATTTTAAGCCACTGATGTCCACCTAAAAGACACAGTACTCATAGTTTACATTCATAAAAATGACAGGAACTATATTTATGGACAACCGAAATACGAGCGACCCAACAGGTCATGTTTGAAAATAAGATCATTTCTTTTTTTTTCTGTCAGGTCTATTTATCTTCTCTTCAGCTTTTATCAGCCTACAATAACTCCTTTACTGCATGTTTGAAAATTTACAATGTCCATCAAAAACAAGTGTGGTGTAAACGTCAATGAACCGCAACCTAACGACAAAAAAAAAAACAACCCAAAAGACATGCGCAAAGTTGACGTGAAAGAGAGATGTGAGTTTCCCTCAATGGGACAGCATCCCAGCGACAAAATATATGTATGCATGAACTATTCACTTGGCTCATGCTACCACAAATTTATTTTTCTGTCAATTTTTCGGCATTTTCAGATAATAAAAATTACTGTTCGTATGAAATATCCCATAGTGATGAAAGTGGCATTAAACACCAATAATCAATAAATCAATCATTGTTTATTTCAGACGTTTTTCTACATCGATCATTGGTTTGGTAAACAAGAAACTATTAACTGGAATTGTTATTTCACTAGAGCAATGTTTTGCATCACAAACTTGTTACTATATATGTTGCATTATGACTGTAATATTTGCCGCTGGTCATAAAGCAGTTTTATCAATTTTAATGATTTCTCCAATACCTAGAACAAAAGATGCCTTTAAACCCGAAATATTTTGAAAACGACAATCGATTGTTTGTCCAAAAAAATTGTACACGAAAAGAAGTATAATAAACTAATGATAAAGGGTTTTACGGACAAATAAATATAGGTAGGAGCTGCTTTTTAAGGTCTTTGTGTCCATTACAATTTATGTGTGGAGACCTTTTGTTTATAAATATATACTGAGTTAAACTTTTCATACTTAAAGTAAACTCGTCTTGCAACTTTAAGTCGACACCATTAAATATAGAATATTAATTTTCAAAGTGAAAGGGTGTTTTATATGTCGAAAAACTTCTAAAATTCTGTAAATGTATCGCGCGGTCTCTATTTCAATGCATCATTCTGTAATTAAGAAGACACGTCGTCGTGAAGCACAATGGTTTAACACTAACTGTTTCTGTAAAGTTCCTATGTGCAAAATGACCAAAAACTAGCCTTAGAGTTACGTCCCTGCTAAACTGAAGTCTACATGTTTCAGCTCTGGGGCTCCCAGTGAAGACATTTTTTTGGCATTTACACATTTGAAGTATACAGCTACTAAAGGAAAACAAAAGATGAAAATCTCTGGAAAATCTTGACTTATACTCGACTGTGAACATTTTTGAACTGCTTAGATATTTAAATGGAGTCAATAGACACATTGGAAAAGTCGCATTTTTTAACCTACGATTTTCTATTTCGTTTGTTAGTTAGACAGATTTGCCATCCATACAACTCTGCCACTTAAATTCACAATGCCATCTGATTAAAATAAATATTTAAAAATGACGATCATCTTCCCTATAAAAGAAATAGCATAACTAATAATTTTAAGCCACTGATGTCCACCTAAAAGACACAGTACTCATAGTTTACATTCATAAAAATGACAGGAACTATATTTATGGACAACCGAAATACGAGCGACCCAACAGGTCATGTTTGAAAATAAGATCATTTCTTTTTTTTTCTGTCAGGTCTATTTATCTTCTCTTCAGCTTTTATCAGCCTACAATAACTCCTTTACTGCATGTTTGAAAATTTACAATGTCCATCAAAAACAAGTGTGGTGTAAACGTCAATGAACCGCAACCTAACGACAAAAAAAAAACAACCCAAAAGACATGCGCAAAGTTGACGTGAAAGAGAGATGTGAGTTTCCCTCAATGGGACAGCATCCCAGCGACAAAATATATGTATGCATGAACTATTCACTTGGCTCATGCTACCACAAATTTATTTTTCTGTCAATTTTTCGGCATTTTCAGATAATAAAAATTACTGTTCGTATGAAATATCCCATAGTGATGAAAGTGGCATTAAACACCAATAATCAATAAATCAATCATTGTTTATTTCAGACGTTTTTCTACATCGATCATTGGTTTGGTAAACAAGAAACTATTAACTGGAATTGTTATTTCACTAGAGCAATGTTTTGCATCACAAACTTGTTACTATATATGTTGCATTATGACTGTAATATTTGCCGCTGGTCATAAAGCAGTTTTATCAATTTTAATGATTTCTCCAATACCTAGAACAAAAGATGCCTTTAAACCCGAAATATTTTGAAAACGACAATCGATTGTTTGTCCAAAAAAATTGTACACGAAAAGAAGTATAATAAACTAATGATAAAGGGTTTTACGGACAAATAAATATAGGTAGGAGCTGCTTTTTAAGGTCTTTGTGTCCATTACAATTTATGTGTGGAGACCTTTTGTTTATAAATATATACTGAGTTAAACTTTTCATACTTAAAGTAAACTCGTCTTGCAACTTTAAGTCGACACCATTAAATATAGAATATTAATTTTCAAAGTGAAAGGGTGTTTTATATGTCGAAAAACTTCTAAAATTCTGTAAATGTATCGCGCGGTCTCTATTTCAATGCATCATTCTGTAATTAAGAAGACACGTCGTCGTGAAGCACAATGGTTTAACACTAACTGTTTCTGTAAAGTTCCTATGTGCAAAATGACCAAAAACTAGCCTTAGAGTTACGTCCCTGCTAAACTGAAGTCTACATGTTTCAGCTCTGGGGCTCCCAGTGAAGACATTTTTTTGGCATTTACACATTTGAAGTATACAGCTACTAAAGGAAAACAAAAGATGAAAATCTCTGGAAAATCTTGACTTATACTCGACTGTGAACATTTTTGAACTGCTTAGATATTTAAATGGAGTCAATAGACACATTGGAAAAGTCGCATTTTTTAACCTACGATTTTCTATTTCGTTTGTTAGTTAGACAGATTTGCCATCCATACAACTCTGCCACTTAAATTCACAATGCCATCTGATTAAAATAAATATTTAAAAATGACGATCATCTTCCCTATAAAAGAAATAGCATAACTAATAATTTTAAGCCACTGATGTCCACCTAAAAGACACAGTACTCATAGTTTACATTCATAAAAATGACAGGAACTATATTTATGGACAACCGAAATACGAGCGACCCAACAGGTCATGTTTGAAAATAAGATCATTTCTTTTTTTTTCTGTCAGGTCTATTTATCTTCTCTTCAGCTTTTATCAGCCTACAATAACTCCTTTACTGCATGTTTGAAAATTTACAATGTCCATCAAAAACAAGTGTGGTGTAAACGTCAATGAACCGCAACCTAACGACAAAAAAAAAAAAACAACCCAAAAGACATGCGCAAAGTTGACGTGAAAGAGAGATGTGAGTTTCCCTCAATGGGACAGCATCCCAGCGACAAAATATATGTATGCATGAACTATTCACTTGGCTCATGCTACCACAAATTTATTTTTCTGTCAATTTTTCGGCATTTTCAGATAATAAAAATTACTGTTCGTATGAAATATCCCATAGTGATGAAAGTGGCATTAAACACCAATAATCAATAAATCAATCATTGTTTATTTCAGACGTTTTTCTACATCGATCATTGGTTTGGTAAACAAGAAACTATTAACTGTAATTGTTATTTCACTAGAGCAATGTTTTGCATCACAAACTTGTTACTATATATGTTGCATTATGACTGTAATATTTGCCGCTGGTCATAAAGCAGTTTTATCAATTTTAATGATTTCTCCAATACCTAGAACAAAAGATGCCTTTAAACCCGAAATATTTTGAAAACGACAATCGATTGTTTGTCCAAAAAAATTGTACACGAAAAGAAGTATAATAAACTAATGATAAAGGGTTTTACGGACAAATAAATATAGGTAGGAGCTGCTTTTTAAGGTCTTTGTGTCCATTACAATTTATGTGTGGAGACCTTTTGTTTATAAATATATACTGAGTTAAACTTTTCATACTTAAAGTAAACTCGTCTTGCAACTTTAAGTCGACACCATTAAATATAGAATATTAATTTTCAAAGTGAAAGGGTGTTTTATATGTCGAAAAACTTCTAAAATTCTGTAAATGTATCGCGCAGTCTCTATTTCAATGCATCATTCTGTAATTAAGAAGACACGTCGTCGTGAAGCACAATGGTTTAACACTAACTGTTTCTGTAAAGTTCCTATGTGCAAAATGACCAAAAACTAGCCTTAGAGTTACGTCCCTGCTAAACTGAAGTCTACATGTTTCAGCTCTGGGGCTCCCAGTGAAGACATTTTTTTGGCATTTACACATTTGAAGTATACAGCTACTAAAGGAAAACAAAAGATGAAAATCTCTGGAAAATCTTGACTTATACTCGACTGTGAACATTTTTGAACTGCTTAGATATTTAAATGGAGTCAATAGACACATTGGAAAAGTCGCATTTTTTAACCTACGATTTTCTATTTCGTTTGTTAGTTAGACAGATTTGCCATCCATACAACTCTGCCACTTAAATTCACAATGCCATCTGATTAAAATAAATATTTAAAAATGACGATCATCTTCCCTATAAAAGAAATAGCATAACTAATAATTTTAAGCCACTGATGTCCACCTAAAAGACACAGTACTCATAGTTTACATTCATAAAAATGACAGGAACTATATTTATGGACAACCGAAATACGAGCGACCCAACAGGTCATGTTTGAAAATAAGATCATTTCTTTTTTTTTCTGTCAGGTCTATTTATCTTCTCTTCAGCTTTTATCAGCCTACAATAACTCCTTTACTGCATGTTTGAAAATTTACAATGTCCATCAAAAACAAGTGTGGTGTAAACGTCAATGAACCGCAACCTAACGACAAAAAAAAAACAACCCAAAAGACATGCGCAAAGTTGACGTGAAAGAGAGATGTGAGTTTCCCTCAATGGGACAGCATCCCAGCGACAAAATATATGTATGCATGAACTATTCACTTGGCTCATGCTACCACAAATTTATTTTTCTGTCAATTTTTCGGCATTTTCAGATAATAAAAATTACTGTTCGTATGAAATATCCCATAGTGATGAAAGTGGCATTAAACACCAATAATCAATAAATCAATCATTGTTTATTTCAGACGTTTTTCTACATCGATCATTGGTTTGGTAAACAAGAAACTATTAACTGGAATTGTTATTTCACTAGAGCAATGTTTTGCATCACAAACTTGTTACTATATATGTTGCATTATGACTGTAATATTTGCCGCTGGTCATAAAGCAGTTTTATCAATTTTAATGATTTCTCCAATACCTAGAACAAAAGATGCCTTTAAACCCGAAATATTTTGAAAACGACAATCGATTGTTTGTCCAAAAAAATTGTACACGAAAAGAAGTATAATAAACTAATGATAAAGGGTTTTACGGACAAATAAATATAGGTAGGAGCTGCTTTTTAAGGTCTTTGTGTCCATTACAATTTATGTGTGGAGACCTTTTGTTTATAAATATATACTGAGTTAAACTTTTCATACTTAAAGTAAACTCGTCTTGCAACTTTAAGTCGACACCATTAAATATAGAATATTAATTTTCAAAGTGAAAGGGTGTTTTATATGTCGAAAAACTTCTAAAATTCTGTAAATGTATCGCGCGGTCTCTATTTCAATGCATCATTCTGTAATTAAGAAGACACGTCGTCGTGAAGCACAATGGTTTAACACTAACTGTTTCTGTAAAGTTCCTATGTGCAAAATGACCAAAAACTAGCCTTAGAGTTACGTCCCTGCTAAACTGAAGTCTACATGTTTCAGCTCTGGGGCTCCCAGTGAAGACATTTTTTTGGCATTTACACATTTGAAGTATACAGCTACTAAAGGAAAACAAAAGATGAAAATCTCTGGAAAATCTTGACTTATACTCGACTGTGAACATTTTTGAACTGCTTAGATATTTAAATGGAGTCAATAGACACATTGGAAAAGTCGCATTTTTTAACCTACGATTTTCTATTTCGTTTGTTAGTTAGACAGATTTGCCATCCATACAACTCTGCCACTTAAATTCACAATGCCATCTGATTAAAATAAATATTTAAAAATGACGATCATCTTCCCTATAAAAGAAATAGCATAACTAATAATTTTAAGCCACTGATGTCCACCTAAAAGACACAGTACTCATAGTTTACATTCATAAAAATGACAGGAACTATATTTATGGACAACCGAAATACGAGCGACCCAACAGGTCATGTTTGAAAATAAGATCATTTCTTTTTTTTTCTGTCAGGTCTATTTATCTTCTCTTCAGCTTTTATCAGCCTACAATAACTCCTTTACTGCATGTTTGAAAATTTACAATGTCCATCAAAAACAAGTGTGGTGTAAACGTCAATGAACCGCAACCTAACGACAAAAAAAAAAACAACCCAAAAGACATGCGCAAAGTTGACGTGAAAGAGAGATGTGAGTTTCCCTCAATGGGACAGCATCCCAGCGACAAAATATATGTATGCATGAACTATTCACTTGGCTCATGCTACCACAAATTTATTTTTCTGTCAATTTTTCGGCATTTTCAGATAATAAAAATTACTGTTCGTATGAAATATCCCATAGTGATGAAAGTGGCATTAAACACCAATAATCAATAAATCAATCATTGTTTATTTCAGACGTTTTTCTACATCGATCATTGGTTTGGTAAACAAGAAACTATTAACTGGAATTGTTATTTCACTAGAGCAATGTTTTGCATCACAAACTTGTTACTATATATGTTGCATTATGACTGTAATATTTGCCGCTGGTCATAAAGCAGTTTTATCAATTTTAATGATTTCTCCAATACCTAGAACAAAAGATGCCTTTAAACCCGAAATATTTTGAAAACGACAATCGATTGTTTGTCCAAAAAAATTGTACACGAAAAGAAGTATAATAAACTAATGATAAAGGGTTTTACGGACAAATAAATATAGGTAGGAGCTGCTTTTTAAGGTCTTTGTGTCCATTACAATTTATGTGTGGAGACCTTTTGTTTATAAATATATACTGAGTTAAACTTTTCATACTTAAAGTAAACTCGTCTTGCAACTTTAAGTCGACACCATTAAATATAGAATATTAATTTTCAAAGTGAAAGGGTGTTTTATATGTCGAAAAACTTCTAAAATTCTGTAAATGTATCGCGCGGTCTCTATTTCAATGCATCATTCTGTAATTAAGAAGACACGTCGTCGTGAAGCACAATGGTTTAACACTAACTGTTTCTGTAAAGTTCCTATGTGCAAAATGACCAAAAACTAGCCTTAGAGTTACGTCCCTGCTAAACTGAAGTCTACATGTTTCAGCTCTGGGGCTCCCAGTGAAGACATTTTTTTGGCATTTACACATTTGAAGTATACAGCTACTAAAGGAAAACAAAAGATGAAAATCTCTGGAAAATCTTGACTTATACTCGACTGTGAACATTTTTGAACTGCTTAGATATTTAAATGGAGTCAATAGACACATTGGAAAAGTCGCATTTTTTAACCTACGATTTTCTATTTCGTTTGTTAGTTAGACAGATTTGCCATCCATACAACTCTGCCACTTAAATTCACAATGCCATCTGATTAAAATAAATATTTAAAAATGACGATCATCTTCCCTATAAAAGAAATAGCATAACTAATAATTTTAAGCCACTGATGTCCACCTAAAAGACACAGTACTCATAGTTTACATTCATAAAAATGACAGGAACTATATTTATGGACAACCGAAATACGAGCGACCCAACAGGTCATGTTTGAAAATAAGATCATTTCTTTTTTTTTCTGTCAGGTCTATTTATCTTCTCTTCAGCTTTTATCAGCCTACAATAACTCCTTTACTGCATGTTTGAAAATTTACAATGTCCATCAAAAACAAGTGTGGTGTAAACGTCAATGAACCGCAACCTAACGACAAAAAAAAAAAAACAACCCAAAAGACATGCGCAAAGTTGACGTGAAAGAGAGATGTGAGTTTCCCTCAATGGGACAGCATCCCAGCGACAAAATATATGTATGCATGAACTATTCACTTGGCTCATGCTACCACAAATTTATTTTTCTGTCAATTTTTCGGCATTTTCAGATAATAAAAATTACTGTTCGTATGAAATATCCCATAGTGATGAAAGTGGCATTAAACACCAATAATCAATAAATCAATCATTGTTTATTTCAGACGTTTTTCTACATCGATCATTGGTTTGGTAAACAAGAAACTATTAACTGGAATTGTTATTTCACTAGAGCAATGTTTTGCATCACAAACTTGTTACTATATATGTTGCATTATGACTGTAATATTTGCCGCTGGTCATAAAGCAGTTTTATCAATTTTAATGATTTCTCCAATACCTAGAACAAAAGATGCCTTTAAACCCGAAATATTTTGAAAACGACAATCGATTGTTTGTCCAAAAAAATTGTACACGAAAAGAAGTATAATAAACTAATGATAAAGGGTTTTACGGACAAATAAATATAGGTAGGAGCTGCTTTTTAAGGTCTTTGTGTCCATTACAATTTATGTGTGGAGACCTTTTGTTTATAAATATATACTGAGTTAAACTTTTCATACTTAAAGTAAACTCGTCTTGCAACTTTAAGTCGACACCATTAAATATAGAATATTAATTTTCAAAGTGAAAGGGTGTTTTATATGTCGAAAAACTTCTAAAATTCTGTAAATGTATCGCGCGGTCTCTATTTCAATGCATCATTCTGTAATTAAGAAGACACGTCGTCGTGAAGCACAATGGTTTAACACTAACTGTTTCTGTAAAGTTCCTATGTGCAAAATGACCAAAAACTAGCCTTAGAGTTACGTCCCTGCTAAACTGAAGTCTACATGTTTCAGCTCTGGGGCTCCCAGTGAAGACATTTTTTTGGCATTTACACATTTGAAGTATACAGCTACTAAAGGAAAACAAAAGATGAAAATCTCTGGAAAATCTTGACTTATACTCGACTGTGAACATTTTTGAACTGCTTAGATATTTAAATGGAGTCAATAGACACATTGGAAAAGTCGCATTTTTTAACCTACGATTTTCTATTTCGTTTGTTAGTTAGACAGATTTGCCATCCATACAACTCTGCCACTTAAATTCACAATGCCATCTGATTAAAATAAATATTTAAAAATGACGATCATCTTCCCTATAAAAGAAATAGCATAACTAATAATTTTAAGCCACTGATGTCCACCTAAAAGACACAGTACTCATAGTTTACATTCATAAAAATGACAGGAACTATATTTATGGACAACCGAAATACGAGCGACCCAACAGGTCATGTTTGAAAATAAGATCATTTCTTTTTTTTTCTGTCAGGTCTATTTATCTTCTCTTCAGCTTTTATCAGCCTACAATAACTCCTTTACTGCATGTTTGAAAATTTACAATGTCCATCAAAAACAAGTGTGGTGTAAACGTCAATGAACCGCAACCTAACGACAAAAAAAAAAAAACCCAAAAGACATGCGCAAAGTTGACGTGAAAGAGAGATGTGAGTTTCCCTCAATGGGACAGCATCCCAGCGACAAAATATATGTATGCATGAACTATTCACTTGGCTCATGCTACCACAAATTTATTTTTCTGTCAATTTTTCGGCATTTTCAGATAATAAAAATTACTGTTCGTATGAAATATCCCATAGTGATGAAAGTGGCATTAAACACCAATAATCAATAAATCAATCATTGTTTATTTCAGACGTTTTTCTACATCGATCATTGGTTTGGTAAACAAGAAACTATTAACTGGAATTGTTATTTCACTAGAGCAATGTTTTGCATCACAAACTTGTTACTATATATGTTGCATTATGACTGTAATATTTGCCGCTGGTCATAAAGCAGTTTTATCAATTTTAATGATTTCTCCAATACCTAGAACAAAAGATGCCTTTAAACCCGAAATATTTTGAAAACGACAATCGATTGTTTGTCCAAAAAAATTGTACACGAAAAGAAGTATAATAAACTAATGATAAAGGGTTTTACGGACAAATAAATATAGGTAGGAGCTGCTTTTTAAGGTCTTTGTGTCCATTACAATTTATGTGTGGAGACCTTTTGTTTATAAATATATACTGAGTTAAACTTTTCATACTTAAAGTAAACTCGTCTTGCAACTTTAAGTCGACACCATTAAATATAGAATATTAATTTTCAAAGTGAAAGGGTGTTTTATATGTCGAAAAACTTCTAAAATTCTGTAAATGTATCGCGCGGTCTCTATTTCAATGCATCATTCTGTAATTAAGAAGACACGTCGTCGTGAAGCACAATGGTTTAACACTAACTGTTTCTGTAAAGTTCCTATGTGCAAAATGACCAAAAACTAGCCTTAGAGTTACGTCCCTGCTAAACTGAAGTCTACATGTTTCAGCTCTGGGGCTCCCAGTGAAGACATTTTTTTGGCATTTACACATTTGAAGTATACAGCTACTAAAGGAAAACAAAAGATGAAAATCTCTGGAAAATCTTGACTTATACTCGACTGTGAACATTTTTGAACTGCTTAGATATTTAAATGGAGTCAATAGACACATTGGAAAAGTCGCATTTTTTAACCTACGATTTTCTATTTCGTTTGTTAGTTAGACAGATTTGCCATCCATACAACTCTGCCACTTAAATTCACAATGCCATCTGATTAAAATAAATATTTAAAAATGACGATCATCTTCCCTATAAAAGAAATAGCATAACTAATAATTTTAAGCCACTGATGTCCACCTAAAAGACACAGTACTCATAGTTTACATTCATAAAAATGACAGGAACTATATTTATGGACAACCGAAATACGAGCGACCCAACAGGTCATGTTTGAAAATAAGATCATTTCTTTTTTTTTCTGTCAGGTCTATTTATCTTCTCTTCAGCTTTTATCAGCCTACAATAACTCCTTTACTGCATGTTTGAAAATTTACAATGTCCATCAAAAACAAGTGTGGTGTAAACGTCAATGAACCGCAACCTAACGACAAAAAAAAAAAAACAACCCAAAAGACATGCGCAAAGTTGACGTGAAAGAGAGATGTGAGTTTCCCTCAATGGGACAGCATCCCAGCGACAAAATATATGTATGCATGAACTATTCACTTGGCTCATGCTACCACAAATTTATTTTTCTGTCAATTTTTCGGCATTTTCAGATAATAAAAATTACTGTTCGTATGAAATATCCCATAGTGATGAAAGTGGCATTAAACACCAATAATCAATAAATCAATCATTGTTTATTTCAGACGTTTTTCTACATCGATCATTGGTTTGGTAAACAAGAAACTATTAACTGGAATTGTTATTTCACTAGAGCAATGTTTTGCATCACAAACTTGTTACTATATATGTTGCATTATGACTGTAATATTTGCCGCTGGTCATAAAGCAGTTTTATCAATTTTAATGATTTCTCCAATACCTAGAACAAAAGATGCCTTTAAACCCGAAATATTTTGAAAACGACAATCGATTGTTTGTCCAAAAAAATTGTACACGAAAAGAAGTATAATAAACTAATGATAAAGGGTTTTACGGACAAATAAATATAGGTAGGAGCTGCTTTTTAAGGTCTTTGTGTCCATTACAATTTATGTGTGGAGACCTTTTGTTTATAAATATATACTGAGTTAAACTTTTCATACTTAAAGTAAACTCATCTTGCAACTTTAAGTCGACACCATTAAATATAGAATATTAATTTTCAAAGTGAAAGGGTGTTTTATATGTCGAAAAACTTCTAAAATTCTGTAAATGTATCGCGCAGTCTCTATTTCAATGCATCATTCTGTAATTAAGAAGACACGTCGTCGTGAAGCACAATGGTTTAACACTAACTGTTTCTGTAAAGTTCCTATGTGCAAAATGACCAAAAACTAGCCTTAGAGTTACGTCCCTGCTAAACTGAAGTCTACATGTTTCAGCTCTGGGGCTCCCAGTGAAGACATTTTTTTGGCATTTACACATTTGAAGTATACAGCTACTAAAGGAAAACAAAAGATGAAAATCTCTGGAAAATCTTGACTTATACTCGACTGTGAACATTTTTGAACTGCTTAGATATTTAAATGGAGTCAATAGACACATTGGAAAAGTCGCATTTTTTAACCTACGATTTTCTATTTCGTTTGTTAGTTAGACAGATTTGCCATCCATACAACTCTGCCACTTAAATTCACAATGCCATCTGATTAAAATAAATATTTAAAAATGACGATCATCTTCCCTATAAAAGAAATAGCATAACTAATAATTTTAAGCCACTGATGTCCACCTAAAAGACACAGTACTCATAGTTTACATTCATAAAAATGACAGGAACTATATTTATGGACAACCGAAATACGAGCGACCCAACAGGTCATGTTTGAAAATAAGATCATTTCTTTTTTTTTCTGTCAGGTCTATTTATCTTCTCTTCAGCTTTTATCAGCCTACAATAACTCCTTTACTGCATGTTTGAAAATTTACAATGTCCATCAAAAACAAGTGTGGTGTAAACGTCAATGAACCGCAACCTAACGACAAAAAAAAAAAAAACCCAAAAGACATGCGCAAAGTTGACGTGAAAGAGAGATGTGAGTTTCCCTCAATGGGACAGCATCCCAGCGACAAAATATATGTATGCATGAACTATTCACTTGGCTCATGCTACCACAAATTTATTTTTCTGTCAATTTTTCGGCATTTTCAGATAATAAAAATTACTGTTCGTATGAAATATCCCATAGTGATGAAAGTGGCATTAAACACCAATAATCAATAAATCAATCATTGTTTATTTCAGACGTTTTTCTACATCGATCATTGGTTTGGTAAACAAGAAACTATTAACTGGAATTGTTATTTCACTAGAGCAATGTTTTGCATCACAAACTTGTTACTATATATGTTGCATTATGACTGTAATATTTGCCGCTGGTCATAAAGCAGTTTTATCAATTTTAATGATTTCTCCAATACCTAGAACAAAAGATGCCTTTAAACCCGAAATATTTTGAAAACGACAATCGATTGTTTGTCCAAAAAAATTGTACACGAAAAGAAGTATAATAAACTAATGATAAAGGGTTTTACGGACAAATAAATATAGGTAGGAGCTGCTTTTTAAGGTCTTTGTGTCCATTACAATTTATGTGTGGAGACCTTTTGTTTATAAATATATACTGAGTTAAACTTTTCATACTTAAAGTAAACTCGTCTTGCAACTTTAAGTCGACACCATTAAATATAGAATATTAATTTTCAAAGTGAAAGGGTGTTTTATATGTCGAAAAACTTCTAAAATTCTGTAAATGTATCGCGCGGTCTCTATTTCAATGCATCATTCTGTAATTAAGAAGACACGTCGTCGTGAAGCACAATGGTTTAACACTAACTGTTTCTGTAAAGTTCCTATGTGCAAAATGACCAAAAACTAGCCTTAGAGTTACGTCCCTGCTAAACTGAAGTCTACATGTTTCAGCTCTGGGGCTCCCAGTGAAGACATTTTTTTGGCATTTACACATTTGAAGTATACAGCTACTAAAGGAAAACAAAAGATGAAAATCTCTGGAAAATCTTGACTTATACTCGACTGTGAACATTTTTGAACTGCTTAGATATTTAAATGGAGTCAATAGACACATTGGAAAAGTCGCATTTTTTAACCTACGATTTTCTATTTCGTTTGTTAGTTAGACAGATTTGCCATCCATACAACTCTGCCACTTAAATTCACAATGCCATCTGATTAAAATAAATATTTAAAAATGACGATCATCTTCCCTATAAAAGAAATAGCATAACTAATAATTTTAAGCCACTGATGTCCACCTAAAAGACACAGTACTCATAGTTTACATTCATAAAAATGACAGGAACTATATTTATGGACAACCGAAATACGAGCGACCCAACAGGTCATGTTTGAAAATAAGATCATTTCTTTTTTTTTCTGTCAGGTCTATTTATCTTCTCTTCAGCTTTTATCAGCCTACAATAACTCCTTTACTGCATGTTTGAAAATTTACAATGTCCATCAAAAACAAGTGTGGTGTAAACGTCAATGAACCGCAACCTAACGACAAAAAAAAAAACAACCCAAAAGACATGCGCAAAGTTGACGTGAAAGAGAGATGTGAGTTTCCCTCAATGGGACAGCATCCCAGCGACAAAATATATGTATGCATGAACTATTCACTTGGCTCATGCTACCACAAATTTATTTTTCTGTCAATTTTTCGGCATTTTCAGATAATAAAAATTACTGTTCGTATGAAATATCCCATAGTGATGAAAGTGGCATTAAACACCAATAATCAATAAATCAATCATTGTTTATTTCAGACGTTTTTCTACATCGATCATTGGTTTGGTAAACAAGAAACTATTAACTGGAATTGTTATTTCACTAGAGCAATGTTTTGCATCACAAACTTGTTACTATATATGTTGCATTATGACTGTAATATTTGCCGCTGGTCATAAAGCAGTTTTATCAATTTTAATGATTTCTCCAATACCTAGAACAAAAGATGCCTTTAAACCCGAAATATTTTGAAAACGACAATCGATTGTTTGTCCAAAAAAATTGTACACGAAAAGAAGTATAATAAACTAATGATAAAGGGTTTTACGGACAAATAAATATAGGTAGGAGCTGCTTTTTAAGGTCTTTGTGTCCATTACAATTTATGTGTGGAGACCTTTTGTTTATAAATATATACTGAGTTAAACTTTTCATACTTAAAGTAAACTCGTCTTGCAACTTTAAGTCGACACCATTAAATATAGAATATTAATTTTCAAAGTGAAAGGGTGTTTTATATGTCGAAAAACTTCTAAAATTCTGTAAATGTATCGCGCGGTCTCTATTTCAATGCATCATTCTGTAATTAAGAAGACACGTCGTCGTGAAGCACAATGGTTTAACACTAACTGTTTCTGTAAAGTTCCTATGTGCAAAATGACCAAAAACTAGCCTTAGAGTTACGTTCCTGCTAAACTGAAGTCTACATGTTTCAGCTCTGGGGCTCCCAGTGAAGACATTTTTTTGGCATTTACACATTTGAAGTATACAGCTACTAAAGGAAAACAAAAGATGAAAATCTCTGGAAAATCTTGACTTATACTCGACTGTGAACATTTTTGAACTGCTTAGATATTTAAATGGAGTCAATAGACACATTGGAAAAGTCGCATTTTTTAACCTACGATTTTCTATTTCGTTTGTTAGTTAGACAGATTTGCCATCCATACAACTCTGCCACTTAAATTCACAATGCCATCTGATTAAAATAAATATTTAAAAATGACGATCATCTTCCCTATAAAAGAAATAGCATAACTAATAATTTTAAGCCACTGATGTCCACCTAAAAGACACAGTACTCATAGTTTACATTCATAAAAATGACAGGAACTATATTTATGGACAACCGAAATACGAGCGACCCAACAGGTCATGTTTGAAAATAAGATCATTTCTTTTTTTTTCTGTCAGGTCTATTTATCTTCTCTTCAGCTTTTATCAGCCTACAATAACTCCTTTACTGCATGTTTGAAAATTTACAATGTCCATCAAAAACAAGTGTGGTGTAAACGTCAATGAACCGCAACCTAACGACAAAAAAAAACAACCCAAAAGACATGCGCAAAGTTGACGTGAAAGAGAGATGTGAGTTTCCCTCAATGGGACAGCATCCCAGCGACAAAATATATGTATGCATGAACTATTCACTTGGCTCATGCTACCACAAATTTATTTTTCTGTCAATTTTTCGGCATTTTCAGATAATAAAAATTACTGTTCGTATGAAATATCCCATAGTGATGAAAGTGGCATTAAACACCAATAATCAATAAATCAATCATTGTTTATTTCAGACGTTTTTCTACATCGATCATTGGTTTGGTAAACAAGAAACTATTAACTGGAATTGTTATTTCACTAGAGCAATGTTTTGCATCACAAACTTGTTACTATATATGTTGCATTATGACTGTAATATTTGCCGCTGGTCATAAAGCAGTTTTATCAATTTTAATGATTTCTCCAATACCTAGAACAAAAGATGCCTTTAAACCCGAAATATTTTGAAAACGACAATCGATTGTTTGTCCAAAAAAATTGTACACGAAAAGAAGTATAATAAACTAATGATAAAGGGTTTTACGGACAAATAAATATAGGTAGGAGCTGCTTTTTAAGGTCTTTGTGTCCATTACAATTTATGTGTGGAGACCTTTTGTTTATAAATATATACTGAGTTAAACTTTTCATACTTAAAGTAAACTCGTCTTGCAACTTTAAGTCGACACCATTAAATATAGAATATTAATTTTCAAAGTGAAAGGGTGTTTTATATGTCGAAAAACTTCTAAAATTCTGTAAATGTATCGCGCGGTCTCTATTTCAATGCATCATTCTGTAATTAAGAAGACACGTCGTCGTGAAGCACAATGGTTTAACACTAACTGTTTCTGTAAAGTTCCTATGTGCAAAATGACCAAAAACTAGCCTTAGAGTTACGTCCCTGCTAAACTGAAGTCTACATGTTTCAGCTCTGGGGCTCCCAGTGAAGACATTTTTTTGGCATTTACACATTTGAAGTATACAGCTACTAAAGGAAAACAAAAGATGAAAATCTCTGGAAAATCTTGACTTATACTCGACTGTGAACATTTTTGAACTGCTTAGATATTTAAATGGAGTCAATAGACACATTGGAAAAGTCGCATTTTTTAACCTACGATTTTCTATTTCGTTTGTTAGTTAGACAGATTTGCCATCCATACAACTCTGCCACTTAAATTCACAATGCCATCTGATTAAAATAAATATTTAAAAATGACGATCATCTTCCCTATAAAAGAAATAGCATAACTAATAATTTTAAGCCACTGATGTCCACCTAAAAGACACAGTACTCATAGTTTACATTCATAAAAATGACAGGAACTATATTTATGGACAACCGAAATACGAGCGACCCAACAGGTCATGTTTGAAAATAAGATCATTTCTTTTTTTTTCTGTCAGGTCTATTTATCTTCTCTTCAGCTTTTATCAGCCTACAATAACTCCTTTACTGCATGTTTGAAAATTTACAATGTCCATCAAAAACAAGTGTGGTGTAAACGTCAATGAACCGCAACCTAACGACAAAAAAAAAAAACAACCCAAAAGACATGCGCAAAGTTGACGTGAAAGAGAGATGTGAGTTTCCCTCAATGGGACAGCATCCCAGCGACAAAATATATGTATGCATGAACTATTCACTTGGCTCATGCTACCACAAATTTATTTTTCTGTCAATTTTTCGGCATTTTCAGATAATAAAAATTACTGTTCGTATGAAATATCCCATAGTGATGAAAGTGGCATTAAACACCAATAATCAATAAATCAATCATTGTTTATTTCAGACGTTTTTCTACATCGATCATTGGTTTGGTAAACAAGAAACTATTAACTGGAATTGTTATTTCACTAGAGCAATGTTTTGCATCACAAACTTGTTACTATATATGTTGCATTATGACTGTAATATTTGCCGCTGGTCATAAAGCAGTTTTATCAATTTTAATGATTTCTCCAATACCTAGAACAAAAGATGCCTTTAAACCCGAAATATTTTGAAAACGACAATCGATTGTTTGTCCAAAAAAATTGTACACGAAAAGAAGTATAATAAACTAATGATAAAGGGTTTTACGGACAAATAAATATAGGTAGGAGCTGCTTTTTAAGGTCTTTGTGTCCATTACAATTTATGTGTGGAGACCTTTTGTTTATAAATATATACTGAGTTAAACTTTTCATACTTAAAGTAAACTCGTCTTGCAACTTTAAGTCGACACCATTAAATATAGAATATTAATTTTCAAAGTGAAAGGGTGTTTTATATGTCGAAAAACTTCTAAAATTCTGTAAATGTATCGCGCGGTCTCTATTTCAATGCATCATTCTGTAATTAAGAAGACACGTCGTCGTGAAGCACAATGGTTTAACACTAACTGTTTCTGTAAAGTTCCTATGTGCAAAATGACCAAAAACTAGCCTTAGAGTTACGTCCCTGCTAAACTGAAGTCTACATGTTTCAGCTCTGGGGCTCCCAGTGAAGACATTTTTTTGGCATTTACACATTTGAAGTATACAGCTACTAAAGGAAAACAAAAGATGAAAATCTCTGGAAAATCTTGACTTATACTCGACTGTGAACATTTTTGAACTGCTTAGATATTTAAATGGAGTCAATAGACACATTGGAAAAGTCGCATTTTTTAACCTACGATTTTCTATTTCGTTTGTTAGTTAGACAGATTTGCCATCCATACAACTCTGCCACTTAAATTCACAATGCCATCTGATTAAAATAAATATTTAAAAATGACGATCATCTTCCCTATAAAAGAAATAGCATAACTAATAATTTTAAGCCACTGATGTCCACCTAAAAGACACAGTACTCATAGTTTACATTCATAAAAATGACAGGAACTATATTTATGGACAACCGAAATACGAGCGACCCAACAGGTCATGTTTGAAAATAAGATCATTTCTTTTTTTTTCTGTCAGGTCTATTTATCTTCTCTTCAGCTTTTATCAGCCTACAATAACTCCTTTACTGCATGTTTGAAAATTTACAATGTCCATCAAAAACAAGTGTGGTGTAAACGTCAATGAACCGCAACCTAACGACAAAAAAAAAAAAACAACCCAAAAGACATGCGCAAAGTTGACGTGAAAGAGAGATGTGAGTTTCCCTCAATGGGACAGCATCCCAGCGACAAAATATATGTATGCATGAACTATTCACTTGGCTCATGCTACCACAAATTTATTTTTCTGTCAATTTTTCGGCATTTTCAGATAATAAAAATTACTGTTCGTATGAAATATCCCATAGTGATGAAAGTGGCATTAAACACCAATAATCAATAAATCAATCATTGTTTATTTCAGACGTTTTTCTACATCGATCATTGGTTTGGTAAACAAGAAACTATTAACTGGAATTGTTATTTCACTAGAGCAATGTTTTGCATCACAAACTTGTTACTATATATGTTGCATTATGACTGTAATATTTGCCGCTGGTCATAAAGCAGTTTTATCAATTTTAATGATTTCTCCAATACCTAGAACAAAAGATGCCTTTAAACCCGAAATATTTTGAAAACGACAATCGATTGTTTGTCCAAAAAAATTGTACACGAAAAGAAGTATAATAAACTAATGATAAAGGGTTTTACGGACAAATAAATATAGGTAGGAGCTGCTTTTTAAGGTCTTTGTGTCCATTACAATTTATGTGTGGAGACCTTTTGTTTATAAATATATACTGAGTTAAACTTTTCATACTTAAAGTAAACTCGTCTTGCAACTTTAAGTCGACACCATTAAATATAGAATATTAATTTTCAAAGTGAAAGGGTGTTTTATATGTCGAAAAACTTCTAAAATTCTGTAAATGTATCGCGCGGTCTCTATTTCAATGCATCATTCTGTAATTAAGAAGACACGTCGTCGTGAAGCACAATGGTTTAACACTAACTGTTTCTGTAAAGTTCCTATGTGCAAAATGACCAAAAACTAGCCTTAGAGTTACGTCCCTGCTAAACTGAAGTCTACATGTTTCAGCTCTGGGGCTCCCAGTGAAGACATTTTTTTGGCATTTACACATTTGAAGTATACAGCTACTAAAGGAAAACAAAAGATGAAAATCTTGACTTATACTCGACTGTGAACATTTTTGAACTGCTTAGATATTTAAATGGAGTCAATAGACACATTGGAAAAGTCGCATTTTTTAACCTACGATTTTCTATTTCGTTTGTTAGTTAGACAGATTTGCCATCCATACAACTCTGCCACTTAAATTCACAATGCCATCTGATTAAAATAAATATTTAAAAATGACGATCATCTTCCCTATAAAAGAAATAGCATAACTAATAATTTTAAGCCACTGATGTCCACCTAAAAGACACAGTACTCATAGTTTACATTCATAAAAATGACAGGAACTATATTTATGGACAACCGAAATACGAGCGACCCAACAGGTCATGTTTGAAAATAAGATCATTTCTTTTTTTTTCTGTCAGGTCTATTTATCTTCTCTTCAGCTTTTATCAGCCTACAATAACTCCTTTACTGCATGTTTGAAAATTTACAATGTCCATCAAAAACAAGTGTGGTGTAAACGTCAATGAACCGCAACCTAACGACAAAAAAAAAAACAACCCAAAAGACATGCGCAAAGTTGACGTGAAAGAGAGATGTGAGTTTCCCTCAATGGGACAGCATCCCAGCGACAAAATATATGTATGCATGAACTATTCACTTGGCTCATGCTACCACAAATTTATTTTTCTGTCAATTTTTCGGCATTTTCAGATAATAAAAATTACTGTTCGTATGAAATATCCCATAGTGATGAAAGTGGCATTAAACACCAATAATCAATAAATCAATCATTGTTTATTTCAGACGTTTTTCTACATCGATCATTGGTTTGGTAAACAAGAAACTATTAACTGGAATTGTTATTTCACTAGAGCAATGTTTTGCATCACAAACTTGTTACTATATATGTTGCATTATGACTGTAATATTTGCCGCTGGTCATAAAGCAGTTTTATCAATTTTAATGATTTCTCCAATACCTAGAACAAAAGATGCCTTTAAACCCGAAATATTTTGAAAACGACAATCGATTGTTTGTCCAAAAAAATTGTACACGAAAAGAAGTATAATAAACTAATGATAAAGGGTTTTACGGACAAATAAATATAGGTAGGAGCTGCTTTTTAAGGTCTTTGTGTCCATTACAATTTATGTGTGGAGACCTTTTGTTTATAAATATATACTGAGTTAAACTTTTCATACTTAAAGTAAACTCGTCTTGCAACTTTAAGTCGACACCATTAAATATAGAATATTAATTTTCAAAGTGAAAGGGTGTTTTATATGTCGAAAAACTTCTAAAATTCTGTAAATGTATCGCGCAGTCTCTATTTCAATGCATCATTCTGTAATTAAGAAGACACGTCGTCGTGAAGCACAATGGTTTAACACTAACTGTTTCTGTAAAGTTCCTATGTGCAAAATGACCAAAAACTAGCCTTAGAGTTACGTCCCTGCTAAACTGAAGTCTACATGTTTCAGCTCTGGGGCTCCCAGTGAAGACATTTTTTTGGCATTTACACATTTGAAGTATACAGCTACTAAAGGAAAACAAAAGATGAAAATCTCTGGAAAATCTTGACTTATACTCGACTGTGAACATTTTTGAACTGCTTAGATATTTAAATGGAGTCAATAGACACATTGGAAAAGTCGCATTTTTTAACCTACGATTTTCTATTTCGTTTGTTAGTTAGACAGATTTGCCATCCATACAACTCTGCCACTTAAATTCACAATGCCATCTGATTAAAATAAATATTTAAAAATGACGATCATCTTCCCTATAAAAGAAATAGCATAACTAATAATTTTAAGCCACTGATGTCCACCTAAAAGACACAGTACTCATAGTTTACATTCATAAAAATGACAGGAACTATATTTATGGACAACCGAAATACGAGCGACCCAACAGGTCATGTTTGAAAATAAGATCATTTCTTTTTTTTTCTGTCAGATCTATTTATCTTCTCTTCAGCTTTTATCAGCCTACAATAACTCCTTTACTGCATGTTTGAAAATTTACAATGTCCATCAAAAACAAGTGTGGTGTAAACGTCAATGAACCGCAACCTAACGACAAAAAAAAAAAAAACAACCCAAAAGACATGCGCAAAGTTGACGTGAAAGAGAGATGTGAGTTTCCCTCAATGGGACAGCATCCCAGCGACAAAATATATGTATGCATGAACTATTCACTTGGCTCATGCTACCACAAATTTATTTTTCTGTCAATTTTTCGGCATTTTCAGATAATAAAAATTACTGTTCGTATGAAATATCCCATAGTGATGAAAGTGGCATTAAACACCAATAATCAATAAATCAATCATTGTTTATTTCAGACGTTTTTCTACATCGATCATTGGTTTGGTAAACAAGAAACTATTAACTGGAATTGTTATTTCACTAGAGCAATGTTTTGCATCACAAACTTGTTACTATATATGTTGCATTATGACTGTAATATTTGCCGCTGGTCATAAAGCAGTTTTATCAATTTTAATGATTTCTCCAATACCTAGAACAAAAGATGCCTTTAAACCCGAAATATTTTGAAAACGACAATCGATTGTTTGTCCAAAAAAATTGTACACGAAAAGAAGTATAATAAACTAATGATAAAGGGTTTTACGGACAAATAAATATAGGTAGGAGCTGCTTTTTAAGGTCTTTGTGTCCATTACAATTTATGTGTGGAGACCTTTTGTTTATAAATATATACTAAGTTAAACTTTTCATACTTAAAGTAAACTCGTCTTGCAACTTTAAGTCGACACCATTAAATATAGAATATTAATTTTCAAAGTGAAAGGGTGTTTTATATGTCGAAAAACTTCTAAAATTCTGTAAATGTATCGCGCAGTCTCTATTTCAATGCATCATTCTGTAATTAAGAAGACACGTCGTCGTGAAGCACAATGGTTTAACACTTTAAATCAATCATTGTTTATTTCAGACGTTTTTCTACATCGATCATTGGTTTGGTAAACAAGAAACTATTAACTGGAATTGTTATTTCACTAGAGCAATGTTTTGCATCACAAACTTGTTACTATATATGTTGCATTATGACTGTAATATTTGCCGCTGGTCATAAAGCAGTTTTATCAATTTTAATGATTTCTCCAATACCTAGAACAAAAGATGCCTTTAAACCCGAAATATTTTGAAAACGACAATCGATTGTTTGTCCAAAAAAATTGTACACGAAAAGAAGTATAATAAACTAATGATAAAGGGTTTTACGGACAAATAAATATAGGTAGGAGCTGCTTTTTAAGGTCTTTGTGTCCATTACAATTTATGTGTGGAGACCTTTTGTTTATAAATATATACTAAGTTAAACTTTTCATACTTAAAGTAAACTCGTCTTGCAACTTTAAGTCGACACCATTAAATATAGAATATTAATTTTCAAAGTGAAAGGGTGTTTTATATGTCGAAAAACTTCTAAAATTCTGTAAATGTATCGCGCAGTCTCTATTTCAATGCATCATTCTGTAATTAAGAAGACACGTCGTCGTGAAGCACAATGGTTTAACACTAACTGTTTCTGTAAAGTTCCTATGTGCAAAATGACCAAAAACTAGCCTTAGAGTTACGTCCCTGCTAAACTGAAGTCTACATGTTTCAGCTCTGGGGCTCCCAGTGAAGACATTTTTTTGGCATTTACACATTTGAAGTATACAGCTACTAAAGGAAAACAAAAGATGAAAATCTCTGGAAAATCTTGACTTATACTCGACTGTGAACATTTTTGAACTGCTTAGATATTTAAATGGAGTCAATAGACACATTGGAAAAGTCGCATTTTTTAACCTACGATTTTCTATTTCGTTTGTTAGTTAGACAGATTTGCCATCCATACAACTCTGCCACTTAAATTCACAATGCCATCTGATTAAAATAAATATTTAAAAATGACGATCATCTTCCCTATAAAAGAAATAGCATAACTAATAATTTTAAGCCACTGATGTCCACCTAAAAGACACAGTACTCATAGTTTACATTCATAAAAATGACAGGAACTATATTTATGGACAACCGAAATACGAGCGACCCAACAGGTCATGTTTGAAAATAAGATCATTTCTTTTTTTTTCTGTCAGATCTATTTATCTTCTCTTCAGCTTTTATCAGCCTACAATAACTCCTTTACTGCATGTTTGAAAATTTACAATGTCCATCAAAAACAAGTGTGGTGTAAACGTCAATGAACCGCAACCTAACGACAAAAAAAAAAACAACCCAAAAGACATGCGCAAAGTTGACGTGAAAGAGAGATGTGAGTTTCCCTCAATGGGACAGCATCCCAGCGACAAAATATATGTATGCATGAACTATTCACTTGGCTCATGCTACCACAAATTTATTTTTCTGTCAATTTTTCGGCATTTTCAGATAATAAAAATTACTGTTCGTATGAAATATCCCATAGTGATGAAAGTGGCATTAAACACCAATAATCAATAAATCAATCATTGTTTATTTCAGACGTTTTTCTACATCGATCATTGGTTTGGTAAACAAGAAACTATTAACTGGAATTGTTATTTCACTAGAGCAATGTTTTGCATCACAAACTTGTTACTATATATGTTGCATTATGACTGTAATATTTGCCGCTGGTCATAAAGCAGTTTTATCAATTTTAATGATTTCTCCAATACCTAGAACAAAAGATGCCTTTAAACCCGAAATATTTTGAAAACGACAATCGATTGTTTGTCCAAAAAAATTGTACACGAAAAGAAGTATAATAAACTAATGATAAAGGGTTTTACGGACAAATAAATATAGGTAGGAGCTGCTTTTTAAGGTCTTTGTGTCCATTACAATTTATGTGTGGAGACCTTTTGTTTATAAATATATACTAAGTTAAACTTTTCATACTTAAAGTAAACTCGTCTTGCAACTTTAAGTCGACGCCATTAAATATAGAATATTAATTTTCAAAGTGAAAGGGTGTTTTATATGTCGAAAAACTTCTAAAATTCTGTAAATGTATCGCGCAGTCTCTATTTCAATGCATCATTCTGTAATTAAGAAGACACGTCGTCGTGAAGCACAATGGTTTAACACTAACTGTTTCTGTAAAGTTCCTATGTGCAAAATGACCAAAAACTAGCCTTAGAGTTACGTCCCTGCTAAACTGAAGTCTACATGTTTCAGCTCTGGGGCTCCCAGTGAAGACATTTTTTTGGCATTTACACATTTGAAGTATACAGCTACTAAAGGAAAACAAAAGATGAAAATCTCTGGAAAATCTTGACTTATACTCGACTGTGAACATTTTTGAACTGCTTAGATATTTAAATGGAGTCAATAGACACATTGGAAAAGTCGCATTTTTTAACCTACGATTTTCTATTTCGTTTGTTAGTTAGACAGATTTGCCATCCATACAACTCTGCCACTTAAATTCACAATGCCATCTGATTAAAATAAATATTTAAAAATGACGATCATCTTCCCTATAAAAGAAATAGCATAACTAATAATTTTAAGCCACTGATGTCCACCTAAAAGACACAGTACTCATAGTTTACATTCATAAAAATGACAGGAACTATATTTATGGACAACCGAAATACGAGCGACCCAACAGGTCATGTTTGAAAATAAGATCATTTCTTTTTTTTTCTGTCAGATCTATTTATCTTCTCTTCAGCTTTTATCAGCCTACAATAACTCCTTTACTGCATGTTTGAAAATTTACAATGTCCATCAAAAACAAGTGTGGTGTAAACGTCAATGAACCGCAACCTAACGACAAAAAAAAAAAAAACAACCCAAAAGACATGCGCAAAGTTGACGTGAAAGAGAGATGTGAGTTTCCCTCAATGGGACAGCATCCCAGCGACAAAATAAATGTATGCATGAACTATTCACTTGGCTCATGCTACCACAAATTTATTTTTCTGTCAATTTTTCGGCATTTTCAGATAATAAAAATTACTGTTCGTATGAAATATCCCATAGTGATGAAAGTGGCATTAAACACCAATAATCAATAAATCAATCATTGTTTATTTCAGACGTTTTTCTACATCGATCATTGGTTTGGTAAACAAGAAACTATTAACTGGAATTGTTATTTCACTAGAGCAATGTTTTGCATCACAAACTTGTTACTATATATGTTGCATTATGACTGTAATATTTGCCGCTGGTCATAAAGCAGTTTTATCAATTTTAATGATTTCTCCAATACCTAGAACAAAAGATGCCTTTAAACCCGAAATATTTTGAAAACGACAATCGATTGTTTGTCCAAAAAAATTGTACACGAAAAGAAGTATAATAAACTAATGATAAAGGGTTTTACGGACAAATAAATATAGGTAGGAGCTGCTTTTTAAGGTCTTTGTGTCCATTACAATTTATGTGTGGAGACCTTTTGTTTATAAATATATACTAAGTTAAACTTTTCATACTTAAAGTAAACTCGTCTTGCAACTTTAAGTCGACACCATTAAATATAGAATATTAATTTTCAAAGTGAAAGGGTGTTTTATATGTCGAAAAACTTCTAAAATTCTGTAAATGTATCGCGCAGTCTCTATTTCAATGCATCATTCTGTAATTAAGAAGACACGTCGTCGTGAAGCACAATGGTTTAACACTAACTGTTTCTGTAAAGTTCCTATGTGCAAAATGACCAAAAACTAGCCTTAGAGTTACGTCCCTGCTAAACTGAAGTCTACATGTTTCAGCTCTGGGGCTCCCAGTGAAGACATTTTTTTGGCATTTACACATTTGAAGTATACAGCTACTAAAGGAAAACAAAAGATGAAAATCTCTGGAAAATCTTGACTTATACTCGACTGTGAACATTTTTGAACTGCTTAGATATTTAAATGGAGTCAATAGACACATTGGAAAAGTCGCATTTTTTAACCTACGATTTTCTATTTCGTTTGTTAGTTAGACAGATTTGCCATCCATACAACTCTGCCACTTAAATTCACAATGCCATCTGATTAAAATAAATATTTAAAAATGACGATCATCTTCCCTATAAAAGAAATAGCATAACTAATAATTTTAAGCCACTGATGTCCACCTAAAAGACACAGTACTCATAGTTTACATTCATAAAAATGACAGGAACTATATTTATGGACAACCGAAATACGAGCGACCCAACAGGTCATGTTTGAAAATAAGATCATTTCTTTTTTTTTCTGTCAGATCTATTTATCTTCTCTTCAGCTTTTATCAGCCTACAATAACTCCTTTACTGCATGTTTGAAAATTTACAATGTCCATCAAAAACAAGTGTGGTGTAAACGTCAATGAACCGCAACCTAACGACAAAAAAAAAAAACAACCCAAAAGACATGCGCAAAGTTGACGTGAAAGAGAGATGTGAGTTTCCCTCAATGGGACAGCATCCCAGCGACAAAATATATGTATGCATGAACTATTCACTTGGCTCATGCTACCACAAATTTATTTTTCTGTCAATTTTTCGGCATTTTCAGATAATAAAAATTACTGTTCGTATGAAATATCCCATAGTGATGAAAGTGGCATTAAACACCAATAATCAATAAATCAATCATTGTTTATTTCAGACGTTTTTCTACATCGATCATTGGTTTGGTAAACAAGAAACTATTAACTGGAATTGTTATTTCACTAGAGCAATGTTTTGCATCACAAACTTGTTACTATATATGTTGCATTATGACTGTAATATTTGCCGCTGGTCATAAAGCAGTTTTATCAATTTTAATGATTTCTCCAATACCTAGAACAAAAGATGCCTTTAAACCCGAAATATTTTGAAAACGACAATCGATTGTTTGTCCAAAAAAATTGTACACGAAAAGAAGTATAATAAACTAATGATAAAGGGTTTTACGGACAAATAAATATAGGTAGGAGCTGCTTTTTAAGGTCTTTGTGTCCATTACAATTTATGTGTGGAGACCTTTTGTTTATAAATATATACTAAGTTAAACTTTTCATACTTAAAGTAAACTCGTCTTGCAACTTTAAGTCGACACCATTAAATATAGAATATTAATTTTCAAAGTGAAAGGGTGTTTTATATGTCGAAAAACTTCTAAAATTCTGTAAATGTATCGCGCAGTCTCTATTTCAATGCATCATTCTGTAATTAAGAAGACACGTCGTCGTGAAGCACAATGGTTTAACACTAACTGTTTCTGTAAAGTTCCTATGTGCAAAATGACCAAAAACTAGCCTTAGAGTTACGTCCCTGCTAAACTGAAGTCTACATGTTTCAGCTCTGGGGCTCCCAGTGAAGACATTTTTTTGGCATTTACACATTTGAAGTATACAGCTACTAAAGGAAAACAAAAGATGAAAATCTCTGGAAAATCTTGACTTATACTCGACTGTGAACATTTTTGAACTGCTTAGATATTTAAATGGAGTCAATAGACACATTGGAAAAGTCGCATTTTTTAACCTACGATTTTCTATTTCGTTTGTTAGTTAGACAGATTTGCCATCCATACAACTCTGCCACTTAAATTCACAATGCCATCTGATTAAAATAAATATTTAAAAATGACGATCATCTTCCCTATAAAAGAAATAGCATAACTAATAATTTTAAGCCACTGATGTCCACCTAAAAGACACAGTACTCATAGTTTACATTCATAAAAATGACAGGAACTATATTTATGGACAACCGAAATACGAGCGACCCAACAGGTCATGTTTGAAAATAAGATCATTTCTTTTTTTTTCTGTCAGATCTATTTATCTTCTCTTCAGCTTTTATCAGCCTACAATAACTCCTTTACTGCATGTTTGAAAATTTACAATGTCCATCAAAAACAAGTGTGGTGTAAACGTCAATGAACCGCAACCTAACGACAAAAAAAAAAAAAACAACCCAAAAGACATGCGCAAAGTTGACGTGAAAGAGAGATGTGAGTTTCCCTCAATGGGACAGCATCCCAGCGACAAAATATATGTATGCATGAACTATTCACTTGGCTCATGCTACCACAAATTTATTTTTCTGTCAATTTTTCGGCATTTTCAGATAATAAAAATTACTGTTCGTATGAAATATCCCATAGTGATGAAAGTGGCATTAAACACCAATAATCAATAAATCAATCATTGTTTATTTCAGACGTTTTTCTACATCGATCATTGGTTTGGTAAACAAGAAACTATTAACTGGAATTGTTATTTCACTAGAGCAATGTTTTGCATCACAAACTTGTTACTATATATGTTGCATTATGACTGTAATATTTGCCGCTGGTCATAAAGCAGTTTTATCAATTTTAATGATTTCTCCAATACCTAGAACAAAAGATGCCTTTAAACCCGAAATATTTTGAAAACGACAATCGATTGTTTGTCCAAAAAAATTGTACACGAAAAGAAGTATAATAAACTAATGATAAAGGGTTTTACGGACAAATAAATATAGGTAGGAGCTGCTTTTTAAGGTCTTTGTGTCCATTACAATTTATGTGTGGAGACCTTTTGTTTATAAATATATACTAAGTTAAACTTTTCATACTTAAAGTAAACTCGTCTTGCAACTTTAAGTCGACACCATTAAATATAGAATATTAATTTTCAAAGTGAAAGGGTGTTTTATATGTCGAAAAACTTCTAAAATTCTGTAAATGTATCGCGCAGTCTCTATTTCAATGCATCATTCTGTAATTAAGAAGACACGTCGTCGTGAAGCACAATGGTTTAACACTAACTGTTTCTGTAAAGTTCCTATGTGCAAAATGACCAAAAACTAGCCTTAGAGTTACGTCCCTGCTAAACTGAAGTCTACATGTTTCAGCTCTGGGGCTCCCAGTGAAGACATTTTTTTGGCATTTACACATTTGAAGTATACAGCTACTAAAGGAAAACAAAAGATGAAAATCTCTGGAAAATCTTGACTTATACTCGACTGTGAACATTTTTGAACTGCTTAGATATTTAAATGGAGTCAATAGACACATTGGAAAAGTCGCATTTTTTAACCTACGATTTTCTATTTCGTTTGTTAGTTAGACAGATTTGCCATCCATACAACTCTGCCACTTAAATTCACAATGCCATCTGATTAAAATAAATATTTAAAAATGACGATCATCTTCCCTATAAAAGAAATAGCATAACTAATAATTTTAAGCCACTGATGTCCACCTAAAAGACACAGTACTCATAGTTTACATTCATAAAAATGACAGGAACTATATTTATGGACAACCGAAATACGAGCGACCCAACAGGTCATGTTTGAAAATAAGATCATTTCTTTTTTTTCTGTCAGATCTATTTATCTTCTCTTCAGCTTTTATCAGCCTACAATAACTCCTTTACTGCATGTTTGAAAATTTACAATGTCCATCAAAAACAAGTGTGGTGTAAACGTCAATGAACCGCAACCTAACGACAAAAAAAAAAAACAACCCAAAAGACATGCGCAAAGTTGACGTGAAAGAGAGATGTGAGTTTCCCTCAATGGGACAGCATCCCAGCGACAAAATATATGTATGCATGAACTATTCACTTGGCTCATGCTACCACAAATTTATTTTTCTGTCAATTTTTCGGCATTTTCAGATAATAAAAATTACTGTTCGTATGAAATATCCCATAGTGATGAAAGTGGCATTAAACACCAATAATCAATAAATCAATCATTGTTTATTTCAGACGTTTTTCTACATCGATCATTGGTTTGGTAAACAAGAAACTATTAACTGGAATTGTTATTTCACTAGAGCAATGTTTTGCATCACAAACTTGTTACTATATATGTTGCATTATGACTGTAATATTTGCCGCTGGTCATAAAGCAGTTTTATCAATTTTAATGATTTCTCCAATACCTAGAACAAAAGATGCCTTTAAACCCGAAATATTTTGAAAACGACAATCGATTGTTTGTCCAAAAAAATTGTACACGAAAAGAAGTATAATAAACTAATGATAAAGGGTTTTACGGACAAATAAATATAGGTAGGAGCTGCTTTTTAAGGTCTTTGTGTCCATTACAATTTATGTGTGGAGACCTTTTGTTTATAAATATATACTAAGTTAAACTTTTCATACTTAAAGTAAACTCGTCTTCCAACTTTAAGTCGACACCATTAAATATAGAATATTAATTTTCAAAGTGAAAGGGTGTTTTATATGTCGAAAAACTTCTAAAATTCTGTAAATGTATCGCGCAGTCTCTATTTCAATGCATCATTCTGTAATTAAGAAGACACGTCGTCGTGAAGCACAATGGTTTAACACTAACTGTTTCTGTAAAGTTCCTATGTGCAAAATGACCAAAAACTAGCCTTAGAGTTACGTCCCTGCTAAACTGAAGTCTACATGTTTCAGCTCTGGGGCTCCCAGTGAAGACATTTTTTTGGCATTTACACATTTGAAGTATACAGCTACTAAAGGAAAACAAAAGATGAAAATCTCTGGAAAATCTTGACTTATACTCGACTGTGAACATTTTTGAACTGCTTAGATATTTAAATGGAGTCAATAGACACATTGGAAAAGTCGCATTTTTTAACCTACGATTTTCTATTTCGTTTGTTAGTTAGACAGATTTGCCATCCATACAACTCTGCCACTTAAATTCACAATGCCATCTGATTAAAATAAATATTTAAAAATGACGATCATCTTCCCTATAAAAGAAATAGCATAACTAATAATTTTAAGCCACTGATGTCCACCTAAAAGACACAGTACTCATAGTTTACATTCATAAAAATGACAGGAACTATATTTATGGACAACCGAAATACGAGCGACCCAACAGGTCATGTTTGAAAATAAGATCATTTCTTTTTTTTTCTGTCAGATCTATTTATCTTCTCTTCAGCTTTTATCAGCCTACAATAACTCCTTTACTGCATGTTTGAAAATTTACAATGTCCATCAAAAACAAGTGTGGTGTAAACGTCAATGAACCGCAACCTAACGACAAAAAAAAAAAAAACAACCCAAAAGACATGCGCAAAGTTGACGTGAAAGAGAGATGTGAGTTTCCCTCAATGGGACAGCATCCCAGCGACAAAATATATGTATGCATGAACTATTCACTTGGCTCATGCTACCACAAATTTATTTTTCTGTCAATTTTTCGGCATTTTCAGATAATAAAAATTACTGTTCGTATGAAATATCCCATAGTGATGAAAGTGGCATTAAACACCAATAATCAATAAATCAATCATTGTTTATTTCAGACGTTTTTCTACATCGATCATTGGTTTGGTAAACAAGAAACTATTAACTGGAATTGTTATTTCACTAGAGCAATGTTTTGCATCACAAACTTGTTACTATATATGTTGCATTATGACTGTAATATTTGCCGCTGGTCATAAAGCAGTTTTATCAATTTTAATGATTTCTCCAATACCTAGAACAAAAGATGCCTTTAAACCCGAAATATTTTGAAAACGACAATCGATTGTTTGTCCAAAAAAATTGTACACGAAAAGAAGTATAATAAACTAATGATAAAGGGTTTTACGGACAAATAAATATAGGTAGGAGCTGCTTTTTAAGGTCTTTGTGTCCATTACAATTTATGTGTGGAGACCTTTTGTTTATAAATATATACTAAGTTAAACTTTTCATACTTAAAGTAAACTCGTCTTGCAACTTTAAGTCGACACCATTAAATATAGAATATTAATTTTCAAAGTGAAAGGGTGTTTTATATGTCGAAAAACTTCTAAAATTCTGTAAATGTATCGCGCAGTCTCTATTTCAATGCATCATTCTGTAATTAAGAAGACACGTCGTCGTGAAGCACAATGGTTTAACACTAACTGTTTCTGTAAAGTTCCTATGTGCAAAATGACCAAAAACTAGCCTTAGAGTTACGTCCCTGCTAAACTGAAGTCTACATGTTTCAGCTCTGGGGCTCCCAGTGAAGACATTTTTTTGGCATTTACACATTTGAAGTATACAGCTACTAAAGGAAAACAAAAGATGAAAATCTCTGGAAAATCTTGACTTATACTCGACTGTGAACATTTTTGAACTGCTTAGATATTTAAATGGAGTCAATAGACACATTGGAAAAGTCGCATTTTTTAACCTACGATTTTCTATTTCGTTTGTTAGTTAGACAGATTTGCCATCCATACAACTCTGCCACTTAAATTCACAATGCCATCTGATTAAAATAAATATTTAAAAATGACGATCATCTTCCCTATAAAAGAAATAGCATAACTAATAATTTTAAGCCACTGATGTCCACCTAAAAGACACAGTACTCATAGTTTACATTCATAAAAATGACAGGAACTATATTTATGGACAACCGAAATACGAGCGACCCAACAGGTCATGTTTGAAAATAAGATCATTTCTTTTTTTTTCTGTCAGGTCTATTTATCTTCTCTTCAGCTTTTATCAGCCTACAATAACTCCTTTACTGCATGTTTGAAAATTTACAATGTCCATCAAAAACAAGTGTGGTGTAAACGTCAATGAACCGCAACCTAACGACAAAAAAAAAAACAACCCAAAAGACATGCGCAAAGTTGACGTGAAAGAGAGATGTGAGTTTCCCTCAATGGGACAGCATCCCAGCGACAAAATATATGTATGCATGAACTATTCACTTGGCTCATGCTACCACAAATTTATTTTTCTGTCAATTTTTCGGCATTTTCAGATAATAAAAATTACTGTTCGTATGAAATATCCCATAGTGATGAAAGTGGCATTAAACACCAATAATCAATAAATCAATCATTGTTTATTTCAGACGTTTTTCTACATCGATCATTGGTTTGGTAAACAAGAAACTATTAACTGGAATTGTTATTTCACTAGAGCAATGTTTTGCATCACAAACTTGTTACTATATATGTTGCATTATGACTGTAATATTTGCCGCTGGTCATAAAGCAGTTTTATCAATTTTAATGATTTCTCCAATACCTAGAACAAAAGATGCCTTTAAACCCGAAATATTTTGAAAACGACAATCGATTGTTTGTCCAAAAAAATTGTACACGAAAAGAAGTATAATAAACTAATGATAAAGGGTTTTACGGACAAATAAATATAGGTAGGAGCTGCTTTTTAAGGTCTTTGTGTCCATTACAATTTATGTGTGGAGACCTTTTGTTTATAAATATATACTAAGTTAAACTTTTCATACTTAAAGTAAACTCGTCTTGCAACTTTAAGTCGACACCATTAAATATAGAATATTAATTTTCAAAGTGAAAGGGTGTTTTATATGTCGAAAAACTTCTAAAATTCTGTAAATGTATCGCGCAGTCTCTATTTCAATGCATCATTCTGTAATTAAGAAGACACGTCGTCGTGAAGCACAATGGTTTAACACTAACTGTTTCTGTAAAGTTCCTATGTGCAAAATGACCAAAAACTAGCCTTAGAGTTACGTCCCTGCTAAACTGAAGTCTACATGTTTCAGCTCTGGGGCTCCCAGTGAAGACATTTTTTTGGCATTTACACATTTGAAGTATACAGCTACTAAAGGAAAACAAAAGATGAAAATCTCTGGAAAATCTTGACTTATACTCGACTGTGAACATTTTTGAACTGCTTAGATATTTAAATGGAGTCAATAGACACATTGGAAAAGTCGCATTTTTTAACCTACGATTTTCTATTTCGTTTGTTATTTAGACAGATTTGCCATCCATACAACTCTGCCACTTAAATTCACAATGCCATCTGATTAAAATAAATATTTAAAAATGACGATCATCTTCCCTATAAAAGAAATAGCATAACTAATAATTTTAAGCCACTGATGTCCACCTAAAAGACACAGTACTCATAGTTTACATTCATAAAAATGACAGGAACTATATTTATGGACAACCGAAATACGAGCGACCCAACAGGTCATGTTTGAAAATAAGATCATTTCTTTTTTTTTCTGTCAGGTCTATTTATCTTCTCTTCAGCTTTTATCAGCCTACAATAACTCCTTTACTGCATGTTTGAAAATTTACAATGTCCATCAAAAACAAGTGTGGTGTAAACGTCAATGAACCGCAACCTAACGACAAAAAAAAAACAACCCAAAAGACATGCGCAAAGTTGACGTGAAAGAGAGATGTGAGTTTCCCTCAATGGGACAGCATCCCAGCGACAAAATATATGTATGCATGAACTATTCACTTGGCTCATGCTACCACAAATTTATTTTTCTGTCAATTTTTCGGCATTTTCAGATAATAAAAATTACTGTTCGTATGAAATATCCCATAGTGATGAAAGTGGCATTAAACACCAATAATCAATAAATCAATCATTGTTTATTTCAGACGTTTTTCTACATCGATCATTGGTTTGGTAAACAAGAAACTATTAACTGGAATTGTTATTTCACTAGAGCAATGTTTTGCATCACAAACTTGTTACTATATATGTTGCATTATGACTGTAATATTTGCCGCTGGTCATAAAGCAGTTTTATCAATTTTAATGATTTCTCCAATACCTAGAACAAAAGATGCCTTTAAACCCGAAATATTTTGAAAACGACAATCGATTGTTTGTCCAAAAAAATTGTACACGAAAAGAAGTATAATAAACTAATGATAAAGGGTTTTACGGACAAATAAATATAGGTAGGAGCTGCTTTTTAAGGTCTTTGTGTCCATTACAATTTATGTGTGGAGACCTTTTGTTTATAAATATATACTAAGTTAAACTTTTCATACTTAAAGTAAACTCGTCTTGCAACTTTAAGTCGACACCATTAAATATAGAATATTAATTTTCAAAGTGAAAGGGTGTTTTATATGTCGAAAAACTTCTAAAATTCTGTAAATGTATCGCGCAGTCTCTATTTCAATGCATCATTCTGTAATTAAGAAGACACGTCGTCGTGAAGCACAATGGTTTAACACTAACTGTTTCTGTAAAGTTCCTATGTGCAAAATGACCAAAAACTAGCCTTAGAGTTACGTCCCTGCTAAACTGAAGTCTACATGTTTCAGCTCTGGGGCTCCCAGTGAAGACATTTTTTTGGCATTTACACATTTGAAGTATACAGCTACTAAAGGAAAACAAAAGATGAAAATCTCTGGAAAATCTTGACTTATACTCGACTGTGAACATTTTTGAACTGCTTAGATATTTAAATGGAGTCAATAGACACATTGGAAAAGTCGCATTTTTTAACCTACGATTTTCTATTTCGTTTGTTAGTTAGACAGATTTGCCATCCATACAACTCTGCCACTTAAATTCACAATGCCATCTGATTAAAATAAATATTTAAAAATGACGATCATCTTCCCTATAAAAGAAATAGCATAACTAATAATTTTAAGCCACTGATGTCCACCTAAAAGACACAGTACTCATAGTTTACATTCATAAAAATGACAGGAACTATATTTATGGACAACCGAAATACGAGCGACCCAACAGGTCATGTTTGAAAATAAGATCATTTCTTTTTTTTTCTGTCAGATCTATTTATCTTCTCTTCAGCTTTTATCAGCCTACAATAACTCCTTTACTGCATGTTTGAAAATTTACAATGTCCATCAAAAACAAGTGTGGTGTAAACGTCAATGAACCGCAACCTAACGACAAAAAAAAAAAAAAAACAACCCAAAAGACATGCGCAAAGTTGACGTGAAAGAGAGATGTGAGTTTCCCTCAATGGGACAGCATCCCAGCGACAAAATATATGTATGCATGAACTATTCACTTGGCTCATGCTACCACAAATTTATTTTTCTGTCAATTTTTCGGCATTTTCAGATAATAAAAATTACTGTTCGTATAAAATATCCCATAGTGATGAAAGTGGCATTAAACACCAATAATCAATAAATCAATCATTGTTTATTTCAGACGTTTTTCTACATCGATCATTGGTTTGGTAAACAAGAAACTATTAACTGGAATTGTTATTTCACTAGAGCAATGTTTTGCATCACAAACTTGTTACTATATATGTTGCATTATGACTGTAATATTTGCCGCTGGTCATAAAGCAGTTTTATCAATTTTAATGATTTCTCCAATACCTAGAACAAAAGATGCCTTTAAACCCGAAATATTTTGAAAACGACAATCGATTGTTTGTCCAAAAAAATTGTACACGAAAAGAAGTATAATAAACTAATGATAAAGGGTTTTACGGACAAATAAATATAGGTAGGAGCTGCTTTTTAAGGTCTTTGTGTCCATTACAATTTATGTGTGGAGACCTTTTGTTTATAAATATATACTAAGTTAAACTTTTCATACTTAAAGTAAACTCGTCTTGCAACTTTAAGTCGACACCATTAAATATAGAATATTAATTTTCAAAGTGAAAGGGTGTTTTATATGTCGAAAAACTTCTAAAATTCTGTAAATGTATCGCGCAGTCTCTATTTCAATGCATCATTCTGTAATTAAGAAGACACGTCGTCGTGAAGCACAATGGTTTAACACTAACTGTTTCTGTAAAGTTCCTATGTGCAAAATGACCAAAAACTAGCCTTAGAGTTACGTCCCTGCTAAACTGAAGTCTACATGTTTCAGCTCTGGGGCTCCCAGTGAAGACATTTTTTTGGCATTTACACATTTGAAGTATACAGCTACTAAAGGAAAACAAAAGATGAAAATCTCTGGAAAATCTTGACTTATACTCGACTGTGAACATTTTTGAACTGCTTAGATATTTAAATGGAGTCAATAGACACATTGGAAAAGTCGCATTTTTTAACCTACGATTTTCTATTTCGTTTGTTAGTTAGACAGATTTGCCATCCATACAACTCTGCCACTTAAATTCACAATGCCATCTGATTAAAATAAATATTTAAAAATGACGATCATCTTCCCTATAAAAGAAATAGCATAACTAATAATTTTAAGCCACTGATGTCCACCTAAAAGACACAGTACTCATAGTTTACATTCATAAAAATGACAGGAACTATATTTATGGACAACCGAAATACGAGCGACCCAACAGGTCATGTTTGAAAATAAGATCATTTCTTTTTTTTTTCTGTCAGGTCTATTTATCTTCTCTTCAGCTTTTATCAGCCTACAATAACTCCTTTACTGCATGTTTGAAAATTTACAATGTCCATCAAAAACAAGTGTGGTGTAAACGTCAATGAACCGCAACCTAACGACAAAAAAAAAAAACAACCCAAAAGACATGCGCAAAGTTGACGTGAAAGAGAGATGTGAGTTTCCCTCAATGGGACAGCATCCCAGCGACAAAATATATGTATGCATGAACTATTCACTTGGCTCATGCTACCACAAATTTATTTTTCTGTCAATTTTTCGGCATTTTCAGATAATAAAAATTACTGTTCGTATGAAATATCCCATAGTGATGAAAGTGGCATTAAACACCAATAATCAATAAATCAATCATTGTTTATTTCAGACGTTTTTCTACATCGATCATTGGTTTGGTAAACAAGAAACTATTAACTGGAATTGTTATTTCACTAGAGCAATGTTTTGCATCACAAACTTGTTACTATATATGTTGCATTATGACTGTAATATTTGCCGCTGGTCATAAAGCAGTTTTATCAATTTTAATGATTTCTCCAATACCTAGAACAAAAGATGCCTTTAAACCCGAAATATTTTGAAAACGACAATCGATTGTTTGTCCAAAAAAATTGTACACGAAAAGAAGTATAATAAACTAATGATAAAGGGTTTTACGGACAAATAAATATAGGTAGGAGCTGCTTTTTAAGGTCTTTGTGTCCATTACAATTTATGTGTGGAGACCTTTTGTTTATAAATATATACTGAGTTAAACTTTTCATACTTAAAGTAAACTCGTCTTGCAACTTTAAGTCGACACCATTAAATATAGAATATTAATTTTCAAAGTGAAAGGGTGTTTTATATGTCGAAAAACTTCTAAAATTCTGTAAATGTATCGCGCAGTCTCTATTTCAATGCATCATTCTGTAATTAAGAAGACACGTCGTCGTGAAGCACAATGGTTTAACACTAACTGTTTCTGTAAAGTTCCTATGTGCAAAATGACCAAAAACTAGCCTTAGAGTTACGTCCCTGCTAAACTGAAGTCTACATGTTTCAGCTCTGGGGCTCCCAGTGAAGACATTTTTTTGGCATTTACACATTTGAAGTATACAGCTACTAAAGGAAAACAAAAGATGAAAATCTCTGGAAAATCTTGACTTATACTCGACTGTGAACATTTTTGAACTGCTTAGATATTTAAATGGAGTCAATAGACACATTGGAAAAGTCGCATTTTTTAACCTACGATTTTCTATTTCGTTTGTTAGTTAGACAGATTTGCCATCCATACAACTCTGCCACTTAAATTCACAATGCCATCTGATTAAAATAAATATTTAAAAATGACGATCATCTTCCCTATAAAAGAAATAGCATAACTAATAATTTTAAGCCACTGATGTCCACCTAAAAGACACAGTACTCATAGTTTACATTCATAAAAATGACAGGAACTATATTTATGGACAACCGAAATACGAGCGACCCAACAGGTCATGTTTGAAAATAAGATCATTTCTTTTTTTTTCTGTCAGATCTATTTATCTTCTCTTCAGCTTTTATCAGCCTACAATAACTCCTTTACTGCATGTTTGAAAATTTACAATGTCCATCAAAAACAAGTGTGGTGTAAACGTCAATGAACCGCAACCTAACGACAAAAAAAAAAAAAACAACCCAAAAGACATGCGCAAAGTTGACGTGAAAGAGAGATGTGAGTTTCCCTCAATGGGACAGCATCCCAGCGACAAAATATATGTATGGATGAACTATTCACTTGGCTCATGCTACCACAAATTTATTTTTCTGTCAATTTTTCGGCATTTTCAGATAATAAAAATTACTGTTCGTATGAAATATCCAATAGTGATGAAAGTGGCATTAAACACCAATAATCAATAAATCAATCATTGTTTATTTCAGACGTTTTTCTACATCGATCATTGGTTTGGTAAACAAGAAACTATTAACTGGAATTGTTATTTCACTAGAGCAATGTTTTGCATCACAAACTTGTTACTATATATGTTGCATTATGACTGTAATATTTGCCGCTGGTCATAAAGCAGTTTTATCAATTTTAATGATTTCTCCAATACCTAGAACAAAAGATGCCTTTAAACCCGAAATATTTTGAAAACGACAATCGATTGTTTGTCCAAAAAAATTGTACACGAAAAGAAGTATAATAAACTAATGATAAAGGGTTTTACGGACAAATAAATATAGGTAGGAGCTGCTTTTTAAGGTCTTTGTGTCCATTACAATTTATGTGTGGAGACCTTTTGTTTATAAATATATACTGAGTTAAACTTTTCATACTTAAAGTAAACTCGTCTTGCAACTTTAAGTCGACACCATTAAATATAGAATATTAATTTTCAAAGTGAAAGGGTGTTTTATATGTCGAAAAACTTCTAAAATTCTGTAAATGTATCGCGCAGTCTCTATTTCAATGCATCATTCTGTAATTAAGAAGACACGTCGTCGTGAAGCACAATGGTTTAACACTAACTGTTTCTGTAAAGTTCCTATGTGCAAAATGACCAAAAACTAGCCTTAGAGTTACGTCCCTGCTAAACTGAAGTCTACATGTTTCAGCTCTGGGGCTCCCAGTGAAGACATTTTTTTGGCATTTACACATTTGAAGTATACAGCTACTAAAGGAAAACAAAAGATGAAAATCTCTGGAAAATCTTGACTTATACTCGACTGTGAACATTTTTGAACTGCTTAGATATTTAAATGGAGTCAATAGACACATTGGAAAAGTCGCATTTTTTAACCTACGATTTTCTATTTCGTTTGTTAGTTAGACAGATTTGCCATCCATACAACTCTGCCACTTAAATTCACAATGCCATCTGATTAAAATAAATATTTAAAAATGACGATCATCTTCCCTATAAAAGAAATAGCATAACTAATAATTTTAAGCCACTGATGTCCACCTAAAAGACACAGTACTCATAGTTTACATTCATAAAAATGACAGGAACTATATTTATGGACAACCGAAATACGAGCGACCCAACAGGTCATGTTTGAAAATAAGATCATTTCTTTTTTTTTCTGTCAGGTCTATTTATCTTCTCTTCAGCTTTTATCAGCCTACAATAACTCCTTTACTGCATGTTTGAAAATTTACAATGTCCATCAAAAACAAGTGTGGTGTAAACGTCAATGAACCGCAACCTAACGACAAAAAAAAAAAACAACCCAAAAGACATGCGCAAAGTTGACGTGAAAGAGAGATGTGAGTTTCCCTCAATGGGACAGCATCCCAGCGACAAAATATATGTATGGATGAACTATTCACTTGGCTCATGCTACCACAAATTTATTTTTCTGTCAATTTTTCGGCATTTTCAGATAATAAAAATTACTGTTCGTATGAAATATCCCATAGTGATGAAAGTGGCATTAAACACCAATAATCAATAAATCAATCATTGTTTATTTCAGACGTTTTTCTACATCGATCATTGGTTTGGTAAACAAGAAACTATTAACTGGAATTGTTATTTCACTAGAGCAATGTTTTGCATCACAAACTTGTTACTATATATGTTGCATTATGACTGTAATATTTGCCGCTGGTCATAAAGCAGTTTTATCAATTTTAATGATTTCTCCAATACCTAGAACAAAAGATGCCTTTAAACCCGAAATATTTTGAAAACGACAATCGATTGTTTGTCCAAAAAAATTGTACACGAAAAGAAGTATAATAAACTAATGATAAAGGGTTTTACGGACAAATAAATATAGGTAGGAGCTGCTTTTTAAGGTCTTTGTGTCCATTACAATTTATGTGTGGAGACCTTTTGTTTATAAATATATACTGAGTTAAACTTTTCATACTTAAAGTAAACTCGTCTTGCAACTTTAAGTCGACACCATTAAATATAGAATATTAATTTTCAAAGTGAAAGGGTGTTTTATATGTCGAAAAACTTCTAAAATTCTGTAAATGTATCGCGCAGTCTCTATTTCAATGCATCATTCTGTAATTAAGAAGACACGTCGTCGTGAAGCACAATGGTTTAACACTAACTGTTTCTGTAAAGTTCCTATGTGCAAAATGACCAAAAACTAGCCTTAGAGTTACGTCCCTGCTAAACTGAAGTCTACATGTTTCAGCTCTGGGGCTCCCAGTGAAGACATTTTTTTGGCATTTACACATTTGAAGTATACAGCTACTAAAGGAAAACAAAAGATGAAAATCTCTGGAAAATCTTGACTTATACTCGACTGTGAACATTTTTGAACTGCTTAGATATTTAAATGGAGTCAATAGACACATTGGAAAAGTCGCATTTTTTAACCTACGATTTTCTATTTCGTTTGTTAGTTAGACAGATTTGCCATCCATACAACTCTGCCACTTAAATTCACAATGCCATCTGATTAAAATAAATATTTAAAAATGACGATCATCTTCCCTATAAAAGAAATAGCATAACTAATAATTTTAAGCCACTGATGTCCACCTAAAAGACACAGTACTCATAGTTTACATTCATAAAAATGACAGGAACTATATTTATGGACAACCGAAATACGAGCGACCCAACAGGTCATGTTTGAAAATAAGATCATTTCTTTTTTTTTCTGTCAGGTCTATTTATCTTCTCTTCAGCTTTTATCAGCCTACAATAACTCCTTTACTGCATGTTTGAAAATTTACAATGTCCATCAAAAACAAGTGTGGTGTAAACGTCAATGAACCGCAACCTAACGACAAAAAAAAAAAACAACCCAAAAGACATGCGCAAAGTTGACGTGAAAGAGAGATGTGAGTTTCCCTCAATGGGACAGCATCCCAGCGACAAAATATATGTATGGATGAACTATTCACTTGGCTCATGCTACCACAAATTTATTTTTCTGTCAATTTTTCGGCATTTTCAGATAATAAAAATTACTGTTCGTATGAAATATCCCATAGTGATGAAAGTGGCATTAAACACCAATAATCAATAAATCAATCATTGTTTATTTCAGACGTTTTTCTACATCGATCATTGGTTTGGTAAACAAGAAACTATTAACTGGAATTGTTATTTCACTAGAGCAATGTTTTGCATCACAAACTTGTTACTATATATGTTGCATTATGACTGTAATATTTGCCGCTGGTCATAAAGCAGTTTTATCAATTTTAATGATTTCTCCAATACCTAGAACAAAAGATGCCTTTAAACCCGAAATATTTTGAAAACGACAATCGATTGTTTGTCCAAAAAAATTGTACACGAAAAGAAGTATAATAAACTAATGATAAAGGGTTTTACGGACAAATAAATATAGGTAGGAGCTGCTTTTTAAGGTCTTTGTGTCCATTACAATTTATGTGTGGAGACCTTTTGTTTATAAATATATACTGAGTTAAACTTTTCATACTTAAAGTAAACTCGTCTTGCAACTTTAAGTCGACACCATTAAATATAGAATATTAATTTTCAAAGTGAAAGGGTGTTTTATATGTCGAAAAACTTCTAAAATTCTGTAAATGTATCGCGCAGTCTCTATTTCAATGCATCATTCTGTAATTAAGAAGACACGTCGTCGTGAAGCACAATGGTTTAACACTAACTGTTTCTGTAAAGTTCCTATGTGCAAAATGACCAAAAACTAGCCTTAGAGTTACGTCCCTGCTAAACTGAAGTCTACATGTTTCAGCTCTGGGGCTCCCAGTGAAGACATTTTTTTGGCATTTACACATTTGAAGTATACAGCTACTAAAGGAAAACAAAAGATGAAAATCTCTGGAAAATCTTGACTTATACTCGACTGTGAACATTTTTGAACTGCTTAGATATTTAAATGGAGTCAATAGACACATTGGAAAAGTCGCATTTTTTAACCTACGATTTTCTATTTCGTTTGTTAGTTAGACAGATTTGCCATCCATACAACTCTGCCACTTAAATTCACAATGCCATCTGATTAAAATAAATATTTAAAAATGACGATCATCTTCCCTATAAAAGAAATAGCATAACTAATAATTTTAAGCCACTGATGTCCACCTAAAAGACACAGTACTCATAGTTTACATTCATAAAAATGACAGGAACTATATTTATGGACAACCGAAATACGAGCGACCCAACAGGTCATGTTTGAAAATAAGATCATTTCTTTTTTTTTCTGTCAGATCTATTTATCTTCTCTTCAGCTTTTATCAGCCTACAATAACTCCTTTACTGCATGTTTGAAAATTTACAATGTCCATCAAAAACAAGTGTGGTGTAAACGTCAATGAACCGCAACCTAACGACAAAAAAAAAACAACCCAAAAGACATGCGCAAAGTTGACGTGAAAGAGAGATGTGAGTTTCCCTCAATGGGACAGCATCCCAGCGACAAAATATATGTATGCATGAACTATTCACTTGGCTCATGCTACCACAAATTTATTTTTCTGTCAATTTTTCGGCATTTTCAGATAATAAAAATTACTGTTCGTATGAAATATCCCATAGTGATGAAAGTGGCATTAAACACCAATAATCAATAAATCAATCATTGTTTATTTCAGACGTTTTTCTACATCGATCATTGGTTTGGTAAACAAGAAACTATTAACTGGAATTGTTATTTCACTAGAGCAATGTTTTGCATCACAAACTTGTTACTATATATGTTGCATTATGACTGTAATATTTGCCGCTGGTCATAAAGCAGTTTTATCAATTTTAATGATTTCTCCAATACCTAGAACAAAAGATGCCTTTAAACCCGAAATATTTTGAAAACGACAATCGATTGTTTGTCCAAAAAAATTGTACACGAAAAGAAGTATAATAAACTAATGATAAAGGGTTTTACGGACAAATAAATATAGGTAGGAGCTGCTTTTTAAGGTCTTTGTGTCCATTACAATTTATGTGTGGAGACCTTTTGTTTATAAATATATACTAAGTTAAACTTTTCATACTTAAAGTAAACTCGTCTTGCAACTTTAAGTCGACACCATTAAATATAGAATATTAATTTTCAAAGTGAAAGGGTGTTTTATATGTCGAAAAACTTCTAAAATTCTGTAAATGTATCGCGCAGTCTCTATTTCAATGCATCATTCTGTAATTAAGAAGACACGTCGTCGTGAAGCACAATGGTTTAACACTAACTGTTTCTGTAAAGTTCCTATGTGCAAAATGACCAAAAACTAGCCTTAGAGTTACGTCCCTGCTAAACTGAAGTCTACATGTTTCAGCTCTGGGGCTCCCAGTGAAGACATTTTTTTGGCATTTACACATTTGAAGTATACAGCTACTAAAGGAAAACAAAAGATGAAAATCTCTGGAAAATCTTGACTTATACTCGACTGTGAACATTTTTGAACTGCTTAGATATTTAAATGGAGTCAATAGACACATTGGAAAAGTCGCATTTTTTAACCTACGATTTTCTATTTCGTTTGTTAGTTAGACAGATTTGCCATCCATACAACTCTGCCACTTAAATTCACAATGCCATCTGATTAAAATAAATATTTAAAAATGACGATCATCTTCCCTATAAAAGAAATAGCATAACTAATAATTTTAAGCCACTGATGTCCACCTAAAAGACACAGTACTCATAGTTTACATTCATAAAAATGACAGGAACTATATTTATGGACAACCGAAATACGAGCGACCCAACAGGTCATGTTTGAAAATAAGATCATTTCTTTTTTTTTCTGTCAGGTCTATTTATCTTCTCTTCAGCTTTTATCAGCCTACAATAACTCCTTTACTGCATGTTTGAAAATTTACAATGTCCATCAAAAACAAGTGTGGTGTAAACGTCAATGAACCGCAACCTAACGACAAAAAAAAAAAAACAACCCAAAAGACATGCGCAAAGTTGACGTGAAAGAGAGATGTGAGTTTCCCTCAATGGGACAGCATCCCAGCGACAAAATATATGTATGGATGAACTATTCACTTGGCTCATGCTACCACAAATTTATTTTTCTGTCAATTTTTCGGCATTTTCAGATAATAAAAATTACTGTTCGTATGAAATATCCCATAGTGATGAAAGTGGCATTAAACACCAATAATCAATAAATCAATCATTGTTTATTTCAGACGTTTTTCTACATCGATCATTGGTTTGGTAAACAAGAAACTATTAACTGGAATTGTTATTTCACTAGAGCAATGTTTTGCATCACAAACTTGTTACTATATATGTTGCATTATGACTGTAATATTTGCCGCTGGTCATAAAGCAGTTTTATCAATTTTAATGATTTCTCCAATACCTAGAACAAAAGATGCCTTTAAACCCGAAATATTTTGAAAACGACAATCGATTGTTTGTCCAAAAAAATTGTACACGAAAAGAAGTATAATAAACTAATGATAAAGGGTTTTACGGACAAATAAATATAGGTAGGAGCTGCTTTTTAAGGTCTTTGTGTCCATTACAATTTATGTGTGGAGACCTTTTGTTTATAAATATATACTGAGTTAAACTTTTCATACTTAAAGTAAACTCGTCTTGCAACTTTAAGTCGACACCATTAAATATAGAATATTAATTTTCAAAGTGAAAGGGTGTTTTATATGTCGAAAAACTTCTAAAATTCTGTAAATGTATCGCGCGGTCTCTATTTCAATGCATCATTCTGTAATTAAGAAGACACGTCGTCGTGAAGCACAATGGTTTAACACTAACTGTTTCTGTAAAGTTCCTATGTGCAAAATGACCAAAAACTAGCCTTAGAGTTACGTCCCTGCTAAACTGAAGTCTACATGTTTCAGCTCTGGGGCTCCCAGTGAAGACATTTTTTTGGCATTTACACATTTGAAGTATACAGCTACTAAAGGAAAACAAAAGATGAAAATCTCTGGAAAATCTTGACTTATACTCGACTGTGAACATTTTTGAACTGCTTAGATATTTAAATGGAGTCAATAGACACATTGGAAAAGTCGCATTTTTTAACCTACGATTTTCTATTTCGTTTGTTAGTTAGACAGATTTGCCATCCATACAACTCTGCCACTTAAATTCACAATGCCATCTGATTAAAATAAATATTTAAAAATGACGATCATCTTCCCTATAAAAGAAATAGCATAACTAATAATTTTAAGCCACTGATGTCCACCTAAAAGACACAGTACTCATAGTTTACATTCATAAAAATGACAGGAACTATATTTATGGACAACCGAAATACGAGCGACCCAACAGGTCATGTTTGAAAATAAGATCATTTCTTTTTTTTTCTGTCAGGTCTATTTATCTTCTCTTCAGCTTTTATCAGCCTACAATAACTCCTTTACTGCATGTTTGAAAATTTACAATGTCCATCAAAAACAAGTGTGGTGTAAACGTCAATGAACCGCAACCTAACGACAAAAAAAAAAAAAACCCAAAAGACATGCGCAAAGTTGACGTGAAAGAGAGATGTGAGTTTCCCTCAATGGGACAGCATCCCAGCGACAAAATATATGTATGCATGAACTATTCACTTGGCTCATGCTACCACAAATTTATTTTTCTGTCAATTTTTCGGCATTTTCAGATAATAAAAATTACTGTTCGTATGAAATATCCCATAGTGATGAAAGTGGCATTAAACACCAATAATCAATAAATCAATCATTGTTTATTTCAGACGTTTTTCTACATCGATCATTGGTTTGGTAAACAAGAAACTATTAACTGGAATTGTTATTTCACTAGAGCAATGTTTTGCATCACAAACTTGTTACTATATATGTTGCATTATGACTGTAATATTTGCCGCTGGTCATAAAGCAGTTTTATCAATTTTAATGATTTCTCCAATACCTAGAACAAAAGATGCCTTTAAACCCGAAATATTTTGAAAACGACAATCGATTGTTTGTCCAAAAAAATTGTACACGAAAAGAAGTATAATAAACTAATGATAAAGGGTTTTACGGACAAATAAATATAGGTAGGAGCTGCTTTTTAAGGTCTTTGTGTCCATTACAATTTATGTGTGGAGACCTTTTGTTTATAAATATATACTGAGTTAAACTTTTCATACTTAAAGTAAACTCGTCTTGCAACTTTAAGTCGACACCATTAAATATAGAATATTAATTTTCAAAGTGAAAGGGTGTTTTATATGTCGAAAAACTTCTAAAATTCTGTAAATGTATCGCGCAGTCTCTATTTCAATGCATCATTCTGTAATTAAGAAGACACGTCGTCGTGAAGCACAATGGTTTAACACTAACTGTTTCTGTAAAGTTCCTATGTGCAAAATGACCAAAAACTAGCCTTAGAGTTACGTCCCTGCTAAACTGAAGTCTACATGTTTCAGCTCTGGGGCTCCCAGTGAAGACATTTTTTTGGCATTTACACATTTGAAGTATACAGCTACTAAAGGAAAACAAAAGATGAAAATCTCTGGAAAATCTTGACTTATACTCGACTGTGAACATTTTTGAACTGCTTAGATATTTAAATGGAGTCAATAGACACATTGGAAAAGTCGCATTTTTTAACCTACGATTTTCTATTTCGTTTGTTAGTTAGACAGATTTGCCATCCATACAACTCTGCCACTTAAATTCACAATGCCATCTGATTAAAATAAATATTTAAAAATGACGATCATCTTCCCTATAAAAGAAATAGCATAACTAATAATTTTAAGCCACTGATGTCCACCTAAAAGACACAGTACTCATAGTTTACATTCATAAAAATGACAGGAACTATATTTATGGACAACCGAAATACGAGCGACCCAACAGGTCATGTTTGAAAATAAGATCATTTCTTTTTTTTTCTGTCAGGTCTATTTATCTTCTCTTCAGCTTTTATCAGCCTACAATAACTCCTTTACTGCATGTTTGAAAATTTACAATGTCCATCAAAAACAAGTGTGGTGTAAACGTCAATGAACCGCAACCTAACGACAAAAAAAAAACAACCCAAAAGACATGCGCAAAGTTGACGTGAAAGAGAGATGTGAGTTTCCCTCAATGGGACAGCATCCCAGCGACAAAATATATGTATGCATGAACTATTCACTTGGCTCATGCTACCACAAATTTATTTTTCTGTCAATTTTTCGGCATTTTCAGATAATAAAAATTACTGTTCGTATGAAATATCCCATAGTGATGAAAGTGGCATTAAACACCAATAATCAATAAATCAATCATTGTTTATTTCAGACGTTTTTCTACATCGATCATTGGTTTGGTAAACAAGAAACTATTAACTGGAATTGTTATTTCACTAGAGCAATGTTTTGCATCACAAACTTGTTACTATATATGTTGCATTATGACTGTAATATTTGCCGCTGGTCATAAAGCAGTTTTATCAATTTTAATGATTTCTCCAATACCTAGAACAAAAGATGCCTTTAAACCCGAAATATTTTGAAAACGACAATCGATTGTTTGTCCAAAAAAATTGTACACGAAAAGAAGTATAATAAACTAATGATAAAGGGTTTTACGGACAAATAAATATAGGTAGGAGCTGCTTTTTAAGGTCTTTGTGTCCATTACAATTTATGTGTGGAGACCTTTTGTTTATAAATATATACTGAGTTAAACTTTTCATACTTAAAGTAAACTCGTCTTGCAACTTTAAGTCGACACCATTAAATATAGAATATTAATTTTCAAAGTGAAAGGGTGTTTTATATGTCGAAAAACTTCTAAAATTCTGTAAATGTATCGCGCGGTCTCTATTTCAATGCATCATTCTGTAATTAAGAAGACACGTCGTCGTGAAGCACAATGGTTTAACACTAACTGTTTCTGTAAAGTTCCTATGTGCAAAATGACCAAAAACTAGCCTTAGAGTTACGTCCCTGCTAAACTGAAGTCTACATGTTTCAGCTCTGGGGCTCCCAGTGAAGACATTTTTTTGGCATTTACACATTTGAAGTATACAGCTACTAAAGGAAAACAAAAGATGAAAATCTCTGGAAAATCTTGACTTATACTCGACTGTGAACATTTTTGAACTGCTTAGATATTTAAATGGAGTCAATAGACACATTGGAAAAGTCGCATTTTTTAACCTACGATTTTCTATTTCGTTTGTTAGTTAGACAGATTTGCCATCCATACAACTCTGCCACTTAAATTCACAATGCCATCTGATTAAAATAAATATTTAAAAATGACGATCATCTTCCCTATAAAAGAAATAGCATAACTAATAATTTTAAGCCACTGATGTCCACCTAAAAGACACAGTACTCATAGTTTACATTCATAAAAATGACAGGAACTATATTTATGGACAACCGAAATACGAGCGACCCAACAGGTCATGTTTGAAAATAAGATCATTTCTTTTTTTTTCTGTCAGGTCTATTTATCTTCTCTTCAGCTTTTATCAGCCTACAATAACTCCTTTACTGCATGTTTGAAAATTTACAATGTCCATCAAAAACAAGTGTGGTGTAAACGTCAATGAACCGCAACCTAACGACAAAAAAAAAACAACCCAAAAGACATGCGCAAAGTTGACGTGAAAGAGAGATGTGAGTTTCCCTCAATGGGACAGCATCCCAGCGACAAAATATATGTATGCATGAACTATTCACTTGGCTCATGCTACCACAAATTTATTTTTCTGTCAATTTTTCGGCATTTTCAGATAATAAAAATTACTGTTCGTATGAAATATCCCATAGTGATGAAAGTGGCATTAAACACCAATAATCAATAAATCAATCATTGTTTATTTCAGACGTTTTTCTACATCGATCATTGGTTTGGTAAACAAGAAACTATTAACTGGAATTGTTATTTCACTAGAGCAATGTTTTGCATCACAAACTTGTTACTATATATGTTGCATTATGACTGTAATATTTGCCGCTGGTCATAAAGCAGTTTTATCAATTTTAATGATTTCTCCAATACCTAGAACAAAAGATGCCTTTAAACCCGAAATATTTTGAAAACGACAATCGATTGTTTGTCCAAAAAAATTGTACACGAAAAGAAGTATAATAAACTAATGATAAAGGGTTTTACGGACAAATAAATATAGGTAGGAGCTGCTTTTTAAGGTCTTTGTGTCCATTACAATTTATGTGTGGAGACCTTTTGTTTATAAATATATACTGAGTTAAACTTTTCATACTTAAAGTAAACTCGTCTTGCAACTTTAAGTCGACACCATTAAATATAGAATATTAATTTTCAAAGTGAAAGGGTGTTTTATATGTCGAAAAACTTCTAAAATTCTGTAAATGTATCGCGCGGTCTCTATTTCAATGCATCATTCTGTAATTAAGAAGACACGTCGTCGTGAAGCACAATGGTTTAACACTAACTGTTTCTGTAAAGTTCCTATGTGCAAAATGACCAAAAACTAGCCTTAGAGTTACGTCCCTGCTAAACTGAAGTCTACATGTTTCAGCTCTGGGGCTCCCAGTGAAGACATTTTTTTGGCATTTACACATTTGAAGTATACAGCTACTAAAGGAAAACAAAAGATGAAAATCTCTGGAAAATCTTGACTTATACTCGACTGTGAACATTTTTGAACTGCTTAGATATTTAAATGGAGTCAATAGACACATTGGAAAAGTCGCATTTTTTAACCTACGATTTTCTATTTCGTTTGTTAGTTAGACAGATTTGCCATCCATACAACTCTGCCACTTAAATTCACAATGCCATCTGATTAAAATAAATATTTAAAAATGACGATCATCTTCCCTATAAAAGAAATAGCATAACTAATAATTTTAAGCCACTGATGTCCACCTAAAAGACACAGTACTCATAGTTTACATTCATAAAAATGACAGGAACTATATTTATGGACAACCGAAATACGAGCGACCCAACAGGTCATGTTTGAAAATAAGATCATTTCTTTTTTTTTCTGTCAGGTCTATTTATCTTCTCTTCAGCTTTTATCAGCCTACAATAACTCCTTTACTGCATGTTTGAAAATTTACAATGTCCATCAAAAACAAGTGTGGTGTAAACGTCAATGAACCGCAACCTAACGACAAAAAAAAAAAACAACCCAAAAGACATGCGCAAAGTTGACGTGAAAGAGAGATGTGAGTTTCCCTCAATGGGACAGCATCCCAGCGACAAAATATATGTATGCATGAACTATTCACTTGGCTCATGCTACCACAAATTTATTTTTCTGTCAATTTTTCGGCATTTTCAGATAATAAAAATTACTGTTCGTATGAAATATCCCATAGTGATGAAAGTGGCATTAAACACCAATAATCAATAAATCAATCATTGTTTATTTCAGACGTTTTTCTACATCGATCATTGGTTTGGTAAACAAGAAACTATTAACTGGAATTGTTATTTCACTAGAGCAATGTTTTGCATCACAAACTTGTTACTATATATGTTGCATTATGACTGTAATATTTGCCGCTGGTCATAAAGCAGTTTTATCAATTTTAATGATTTCTCCAATACCTAGAACAAAAGATGCCTTTAAACCCGAAATATTTTGAAAACGACAATCGATTGTTTGTCCAAAAAAATTGTACACGAAAAGAAGTATAATAAACTAATGATAAAGGGTTTTACGGACAAATAAATATAGGTAGGAGCTGCTTTTTAAGGTCTTTGTGTCCATTACAATTTATGTGTGGAGACCTTTTGTTTATAAATATATACTGAGTTAAACTTTTCATACTTAAAGTAAACTCGTCTTGCAACTTTAAGTCGACACCATTAAATATAGAATATTAATTTTCAAAGTGAAAGGGTGTTTTATATGTCGAAAAACTTCTAAAATTCTGTAAATGTATCGCGCGGTCTCTATTTCAATGCATCATTCTGTAATTAAGAAGACACGTCGTCGTGAAGCACAATGGTTTAACACTAACTGTTTCTGTAAAGTTCCTATGTGCAAAATGACCAAAAACTAGCCTTAGAGTTACGTCCCTGCTAAACTGAAGTCTACATGTTTCAGCTCTGGGGCTCCCAGTGAAGACATTTTTTTGGCATTTACACATTTGAAGTATACAGCTACTAAAGGAAAACAAAAGATGAAAATCTCTGGAAAATCTTGACTTATACTCGACTGTGAACATTTTTGAACTGCTTAGATATTTAAATGGAGTCAATAGACACATTGGAAAAGTCGCATTTTTTAACCTACGATTTTCTATTTCGTTTGTTAGTTAGACAGATTTGCCATCCATACAACTCTGCCACTTAAATTCACAATGCCATCTGATTAAAATAAATATTTAAAAATGACGATCATCTTCCCTATAAAAGAAATAGCATAACTAATAATTTTAAGCCACTGATGTCCACCTAAAAGACACAGTACTCATAGTTTACATTCATAAAAATGACAGGAACTATATTTATGGACAACCGAAATACGAGCGACCCAACAGGTCATGTTTGAAAATAAGATCATTTCTTTTTTTTTCTGTCAGGTCTATTTATCTTCTCTTCAGCTTTTATCAGCCTACAATAACTCCTTTACTGCATGTTTGAAAATTTACAATGTCCATCAAAAACAAGTGTGGTGTAAACGTCAATGAACCGCAACCTAACGACAAAAAAAAAACAACCCAAAAGACATGCGCAAAGTTGACGTGAAAGAGAGATGTGAGTTTCCCTCAATGGGACAGCATCCCAGCGACAAAATATATGTATGCATGAACTATTCACTTGGCTCATGCTACCACAAATTTATTTTTCTGTCAATTTTTCGGCATTTTCAGATAATAAAAATTACTGTTCGTATGAAATATCCCATAGTGATGAAAGTGGCATTAAACACCAATAATCAATAAATCAATCATTGTTTATTTCAGACGTTTTTCTACATCGATCATTGGTTTGGTAAACAAGAAACTATTAACTGGAATTGTTATTTCACTAGAGCAATGTTTTGCATCACAAACTTGTTACTATATATGTTGCATTATGACTGTAATATTTGCCGCTGGTCATAAAGCAGTTTTATCAATTTTAATGATTTCTCCAATACCTAGAACAAAAGATGCCTTTAAACCCGAAATATTTTGAAAACGACAATCGATTGTTTGTCCAAAAAAATTGTACACGAAAAGAAGTATAATAAACTAATGATAAAGGGTTTTACGGACAAATAAATATAGGTAGGAGCTGCTTTTTAAGGTCTTTGTGTCCATTACAATTTATGTGTGGAGACCTTTTGTTTATAAATATATACTGAGTTAAACTTTTCATACTTAAAGTAAACTCGTCTTGCAACTTTAAGTCGACACCATTAAATATAGAATATTAATTTTCAAAGTGAAAGGGTGTTTTATATGTCGAAAAACTTCTAAAATTCTGTAAATGTATCGCGCGGTCTCTATTTCAATGCATCATTCTGTAATTAAGAAGACACGTCGTCGTGAAGCACAATGGTTTAACACTAACTGTTTCTGTAAAGTTCCTATGTGCAAAATGACCAAAAACTAGCCTTAGAGTTACGTCCCTGCTAAACTGAAGTCTACATGTTTCAGCTCTGGGGCTCCCAGTGAAGACATTTTTTTGGCATTTACACATTTGAAGTATACAGCTACTAAAGGAAAACAAAAGATGAAAATCTCTGGAAAATCTTGACTTATACTCGACTGTGAACATTTTTGAACTGCTTAGATATTTAAATGGAGTCAATAGACACATTGGAAAAGTCGCATTTTTTAACCTACGATTTTCTATTTCGTTTGTTAGTTAGACAGATTTGCCATCCATACAACTCTGCCACTTAAATTCACAATGCCATCTGATTAAAATAAATATTTAAAAATGACGATCATCTTCCCTATAAAAGAAATAGCATAACTAATAATTTTAAGCCACTGATGTCCACCTAAAAGACACAGTACTCATAGTTTACATTCATAAAAATGACAGGAACTATATTTATGGACAACCGAAATACGAGCGACCCAACAGGTCATGTTTGAAAATAAGATCATTTCTTTTTTTTTCTGTCAGGTCTATTTATCTTCTCTTCAGCTTTTATCAGCCTACAATAACTCCTTTACTGCATGTTTGAAAATTTACAATGTCCATCAAAAACAAGTGTGGTGTAAACGTCAATGAACCGCAACCTAACGACAAAAAAAAAAAAAAACCCAAAAGACATGCGCAAAGTTGACGTGAAAGAGAGATGTGAGTTTCCCTCAATGGGACAGCATCCCAGCGACAAAATATATGTATGCATGAACTATTCACTTGGCTCATGCTACCACAAATTTATTTTTCTGTCAATTTTTCGGCATTTTCAGATAATAAAAATTACTGTTCGTATGAAATATCCCATAGTGATGAAAGTGGCATTAAACACCAATAATCAATAAATCAATCATTGTTTATTTCAGACGTTTTTCTACATCGATCATTGGTTTGGTAAACAAGAAACTATTAACTGGAATTGTTATTTCACTAGAGCAATGTTTTGCATCACAAACTTGTTACTATATATGTTGCATTATGACTGTAATATTTGCCGCTGGTCATAAAGCAGTTTTATCAATTTTAATGATTTCTCCAATACCTAGAACAAAAGATGCCTTTAAACCCGAAATATTTTGAAAACGACAATCGATTGTTTGTCCAAAAAAATTGTACACGAAAAGAAGTATAATAAACTAATGATAAAGGGTTTTACGGACAAATAAATATAGGTAGGAGCTGCTTTTTAAGGTCTTTGTGTCCATTACAATTTATGTGTGGAGACCTTTTGTTTATAAATATATACTGAGTTAAACTTTTCATACTTAAAGTAAACTCGTCTTGCAACTTTAAGTCGACACCATTAAATATAGAATATTAATTTTCAAAGTGAAAGGGTGTTTTATATGTCGAAAAACTTCTAAAATTCTGTAAATGTATCGCGCGGTCTCTATTTCAATGCATCATTCTGTAATTAAGAAGACACGTCGTCGTGAAGCACAATGGTTTAACACTAACTGTTTCTGTAAAGTTCCTATGTGCAAAATGACCAAAAACTAGCCTTAGAGTTACGTCCCTGCTAAACTGAAGTCTACATGTTTCAGCTCTGGGGCTCCCAGTGAAGACATTTTTTTGGCATTTACACATTTGAAGTATACAGCTACTAAAGGAAAACAAAAGATGAAAATCTCTGGAAAATCTTGACTTATACTCGACTGTGAACATTTTTGAACTGCTTAGATATTTAAATGGAGTCAATAGACACATTGGAAAAGTCGCATTTTTTTACCTACGATTTTCTATTTCGTTTGTTAGTTAGACAGATTTGCCATCCATACAACTCTGCCACTTAAATTCACAATGCCATCTGATTAAAATAAATATTTAAAAATGACGATCATCTTCCCTATAAAAGAAATAGCATAACTAATAATTTTAAGCCACTGATGTCCACCTAAAAGACACAGTACTCATAGTTTACATTCATAAAAATGACAGGAACTATATTTATGGACAACCGAAATACGAGCGACCCAACAGGTCATGTTTGAAAATAAGATCATTTCTTTTTTTTTCTGTCAGGTCTATTTATCTTCTCTTCAGCTTTTATCAGCCTACAATAACTCCTTTACTGCATGTTTGAAAATTTACAATGTCCATCAAAAACAAGTGTGGTGTAAACGTCAATGAACCGCAACCTAACGACAAAAAAAAAAAAACAACCCAAAAGACATGCGCAAAGTTGACGTGAAAGAGAGATGTGAGTTTCCCTCAATGGGACAGCATCCCAGCGACAAAATATATGTATGCATGAACTATTCACTTGGCTCATGCTACCACAAATTTATTTTTCTGTCAATTTTTCGGCATTTTCAGATAATAAAAATTACTGTTCGTATGAAATATCCCATAGTGATGAAAGTGGCATTAAACACCAATAATCAATAAATCAATCATTGTTTATTTCAGACGTTTTTCTACATCGATCATTGGTTTGGTAAACAAGAAACTATTAACTGGAATTGTTATTTCACTAGAGCAATGTTTTGCATCACAAACTTGTTACTATATATGTTGCATTATGACTGTAATATTTGCCGCTGGTCATAAAGCAGTTTTATCAATTTTAATGATTTCTCCAATACCTAGAACAAAAGATGCCTTTAAACCCGAAATATTTTGAAAACGACAATCGATTGTTTGTCCAAAATAATTGTACACGAAAAGAAGTATAATAAACTAATGATAAAGGGTTTTACGGACAAATAAATATAGGTAGGAGCTGCTTTTTAAGGTCTTTGTGTCCATTACAATTTATGTGTGGAGACCTTTTGTTTATAAATATATACTGAGTTAAACTTTTCATACTTAAAGTAAACTCGTCTTGCAACTTTAAGTCGACACCATTAAATATAGAATATTAATTTTCAAAGTGAAAGGGTGTTTTATATGTCGAAAAACTTCTAAAATTCTGTAAATGTATCGCGCGGTCTCTATTTCAATGCATCATTCTGTAATTAAGAAGACACGTCGTCGTGAAGCACAATGGTTTAACACTAACTGTTTCTGTAAAGTTCCTATGTGCAAAATGACCAAAAACTAGCCTTAGAGTTACGTCCCTGCTAAACTGAAGTCTACATGTTTCAGCTCTGGGGCTCCCAGTGAAGACATTTTTTTGGCATTTACACATTTGAAGTATACAGCTACTAAAGGAAAACAAAAGATGAAAATCTCTGGAAAATCTTGACTTATACTCGACTGTGAACATTTTTGAACTGCTTAGATATTTAAATGGAGTCAATAGACACATTGGAAAAGTCGCATTTTTTAACCTACGATTTTCTATTTCGTTTGTTAGTTAGACAGATTTGCCATCCATACAACTCTGCCACTTAAATTCACAATGCCATCTGATTAAAATAAATATTTAAAAATGACGATCATCTTCCCTATAAAAGAAATAGCATAACTAATAATTTTAAGCCACTGATGTCCACCTAAAAGACACAGTACTCATAGTTTACATTCATAAAAATGACAGGAACTATATTTATGGACAACCGAAATACGAGCGACCCAACAGGTCATGTTTGAAAATAAGATCATTTCTTTTTTTTTCTGTCAGGTCTATTTATCTTCTCTTCAGCTTTTATCAGCCTACAATAACTCCTTTACTGCATGTTTGAAAATTTACAATGTCCATCAAAAACAAGTGTGGTGTAAACGTCAATGAACCGCAACCTAACGACAAAAAAAAAAAACAACCCAAAAGACATGCGCAAAGTTGACGTGAAAGAGAGATGTGAGTTTCCCTCAATGGGACAGCATCCCAGCGACAAAATATATGTATGCATGAACTATTCACTTGGCTCATGCTACCACAAATTTATTTTTCTGTCAATTTTTCGGCATTTTCAGATAATAAAAATTACTGTTCGTATGAAATATCCCATAGTGATGAAAGTGGCATTAAACACCAATAATCAATAAATCAATCATTGTTTATTTCAGACGTTTTTCTACATCGATCATTGGTTTGGTAAACAAGAAACTATTAACTGGAATTGTTATTTCACTAGAGCAATGTTTTGCATCACAAACTTGTTACTATATATGTTGCATTATGACTGTAATATTTGCCGTTGGTCATAAAGCAGTTTTATCAATTTTAATGATTTCTCCAATACCTAGAACAAAAGATGCCTTTAAACCCGAAATATTTTGAAAACGACAATCGATTGTTTGTCCAAAAAAATTGTACACGAAAAGAAGTATAATAAACTAATGATAAAGGGTTTTACGGACAAATAAATATAGGTAGGAGCTGCTTTTTAAGGTCTTTGTGTCCATTACAATTTATGTGTGGAGACCTTTTGTTTATAAATATATACTGAGTTAAACTTTTCATACTTAAAGTAAACTCGTCTTGCAACTTTAAGTCGACACCATTAAATATAGAATATTAATTTTCAAAGTGAAAGGGTGTTTTATATGTCGAAAAACTTCTAAAATTCTGTAAATGTATCGCGCGGTCTCTATTTCAATGCATCATTCTGTAATTAAGAAGACACGTCGTCGTGAAGCACAATGGTTTAACACTAACTGTTTCTGTAAAGTTCCTATGTGCAAAATGACCAAAAACTAGCCTTAGAGTTACGTCCCTGCTAAACTGAAGTCTACATGTTTCAGCTCTGGGGCTCCCAGTGAAGACATTTTTTTGGCATTTACACATTTGAAGTATACAGCTACTAAAGGAAAACAAAAGATGAAAATCTCTGGAAAATCTTGACTTATACTCGACTGTGAACATTTTTGAACTGCTTAGATATTTAAATGGAGTCAATAGACACATTGGAAAAGTCGCATTTTTTAACCTACGATTTTCTATTTCGTTTGTTAGTTAGACAGATTTGCCATCCATACAACTCTGCCACTTAAATTCACAATGCCATCTGATTAAAATAAATATTTAAAAATGACGATCATCTTCCCTATAAAAGAAATAGCATAACTAATAATTTTAAGCCACTGATGTCCACCTAAAAGACACAGTACTCATAGTTTACATTCATAAAAATGACAGGAACTATATTTATGGACAACCGAAATACGAGCGACCCAACAGGTCATGTTTGAAAATAAGATCATTTCTTTTTTTTTCTGTCAGGTCTATTTATCTTCTCTTCAGCTTTTATCAGCCTACAATAACTCCTTTACTGCATGTTTGAAAATTTACAATGTCCATCAAAAACAAGTGTGGTGTAAACGTCAATGAACCGCAACCTAACGACAAAAAAAAAAAAACAACCCAAAAGACATGCGCAAAGTTGACGTGAAAGAGAGATGTGAGTTTCCCTCAATGGGACAGCATCCCAGCGACAAAATATATGTATGCATGAACTATTCACTTGGCTCATGCTACCACAAATTTATTTTTCTGTCAATTTTTCGGCATTTTCAGATAATAAAAATTACTGTTCGTATGAAATATCCCATAGTGATGAAAGTGGCATTAAACACCAATAATCAATAAATCAATCATTGTTTATTTCAGACGTTTTTCTACATCGATCATTGGTTTGGTAAACAAGAAACTATTAACTGGAATTGTTATTTCACTAGAGCAATGTTTTGCATCACAAACTTGTTACTATATATGTTGCATTATGACTGTAATATTTGCCGTTGGTCATAAAGCAGTTTTATCAATTTTAATGATTTCTCCAATACCTAGAACAAAAGATGCCTTTAAACCCGAAATATTTTGAAAACGACAATCGATTGTTTGTCCAAAAAAATTGTACACGAAAAGAAGTATAATAAACTAATGATAAAGGGTTTTACGGACAAATAAATATAGGTAGGAGCTGCTTTTTAAGGTCTTTGTGTCCATTACAATTTATGTGTGGAGACCTTTTGTTTATAAATATATACTGAGTTAAACTTTTCATACTTAAAGTAAACTCGTCTTGCAACTTTAAGTCGACACCATTAAATATAGAATATTAATTTTCAAAGTGAAAGGGTGTTTTATATGTCGAAAAACTTCTAAAATTCTGTAAATGTATCGCGCGGTCTCTATTTCAATGCATCATTCTGTAATTAAGAAGACACGTCGTCGTGAAGCACAATGGTTTAACACTAACTGTTTCTGTAAAGTTCCTATGTGCAAAATGACCAAAAACTAGCCTTAGAGTTACGTCCCTGCTAAACTGAAGTCTACATGTTTCAGCTCTGGGGCTCCCAGTGAAGACATTTTTTTGGCATTTACACATTTGAAGTATACAGCTACTAAAGGAAAACAAAAGATGAAAATCTCTGGAAAATCTTGACTTATACTCGACTGTGAACATTTTTGAACTGCTTAGATATTTAAATGGAGTCAATAGACACATTGGAAAAGTCGCATTTTTTAACCTACGATTTTCTATTTCGTTTGTTAGTTAGACAGATTTGCCATCCATACAACTCTGCCACTTAAATTCACAATGCCATCTGATTAAAATAAATATTTAAAAATGACGATCATCTTCCCTATAAAAGAAATAGCATAACTAATAATTTTAAGCCACTGATGTCCACCTAAAAGACACAGTACTCATAGTTTACATTCATAAAAATGACAGGAACTATATTTATGGACAACCGAAATACGAGCGACCCAACAGGTCATGTTTGAAAATAAGATCATTTCTTTTTTTTTCTGTCAGGTCTATTTATCTTCTCTTCAGCTTTTATCAGCCTACAATAACTCCTTTACTGCATGTTTGAAAATTTACAATGTCCATCAAAAACAAGTGTGGTGTAAACGTCAATGAACCGCAACCTAACGACAAAAAAAAAAAAACAACCCAAAAGACATGCGCAAAGTTGACGTGAAAGAGAGATGTGAGTTTCCCTCAATGGGACAGCATCCCAGCGACAAAATATATGTATGCATGAACTATTCACTTGGCTCATGCTACCACAAATTTATTTTTCTGTCAATTTTTCGGCATTTTCAGATAATAAAAATTACTGTTCGTATGAAATATCCCATAGTGATGAAAGTGGCATTAAACACCAATAATCAATAAATCAATCATTGTTTATTTCAGACGTTTTTCTACATCGATCATTGGTTTGGTAAACAAGAAACTATTAACTGGAATTGTTATTTCACTAGAGCAATGTTTTGCATCACAAACTTGTTACTATATATGTTGCATTATGACTGTAATATTTGCCGCTGGTCATAAAGCAGTTTTATCAATTTTAATGATTTCTCCAATACCTAGAACAAAAGATGCCTTTAAACCCGAAATATTTTGAAAACGACAATCGATTGTTTGTCCAAAATAATTGTACACGAAAAGAAGTATAATAAACTAATGATAAAGGGTTTTACGGACAAATAAATATAGGTAGGAGCTGCTTTTTAAGGTCTTTGTGTCCATTACAATTTATGTGTGGAGACCTTTTGTTTATAAATATATACTGAGTTAAACTTTTCATACTTAAAGTAAACTCGTCTTGCAACTTTAAGTCGACACCATTAAATATAGAATATTAATTTTCAAAGTGAAAGGGTGTTTTATATGTCGAAAAACTTCTAAAATTCTGTAAATGTATCGCGCGGTCTCTATTTCAATGCATCATTCTGTAATTAAGAAGACACGTCGTCGTGAAGCACAATGGTTTAACACTAACTGTTTCTGTAAAGTTCCTATGTGCAAAATGACCAAAAACTAGCCTTAGAGTTACGTCCCTGCTAAACTGAAGTCTACATGTTTCAGCTCTGGGGCTCCCAGTGAAGACATTTTTTTGGCATTTACACATTTGAAGTATACAGCTACTAAAGGAAAACAAAAGATGAAAATCTCTGGAAAATCTTGACTTATACTCGACTGTGAACATTTTTGAACTGCTTAGATATTTAAATGGAGTCAATAGACACATTGGAAAAGTCGCATTTTTTAACCTACGATTTTCTATTTCGTTTGTTAGTTAGACAGATTTGCCATCCATACAACTCTGCCACTTAAATTCACAATGCCATCTGATTAAAATAAATATTTAAAAATGACGATCATCTTCCCTAAAAAAGAAATAGCATAACTAATAATTTTAAGCCACTGATGTCCACCTAAAAGACACAGTACTCATAGTTTACATTCATAAAAAATGACAGGAACTATATTTATGGACAACCGAAATACGAGCGACCCAACAGGTCATGTTTGAAAATAAGATCATTTCTTTTTTTTTCTGTCAGGTCTATTTATCTTCTCTTCAGCTTTTATCAGCCTACAATAACTCCTTTACTGCATGTTTGAAAATTTACAATGTCCATCAAAAACAAGTGTGGTGTAAACGTCAATGAACCGCAACCTAACGACAAAAAAAAAAAAACAACCCAAAAGACATGCGCAAAGTTGACGTGAAAGAGAGATGTGAGTTTCCCTCAATGGGACAGCATCCCAGCGACAAAATATATGTATGCATGAACTATTCACTTGGCTCATGCTACCACAAATTTATTTTTCTGTCAATTTTTCGGCATTTTCAGATAATAAAAATTACTGTTCGTATGAAATATCCCATAGTGATGAAAGTGGCATTAAACACCAATAATCAATAAATCAATCATTGTTTATTTCAGACGTTTTTCTACATCGATCATTGGTTTGGTAAACAAGAAACTATTAACTGGAATTGTTATTTCACTAGAGCAATGTTTTGCATCACAAACTTGTTACTATATATGTTGCATTATGACTGTAATATTTGCCGCTGGTCATAAAGCAGTTTTATCAATTTTAATGATTTCTCCAATACCTAGAACAAAAGATGCCTTTAAACCCGAAATATTTTGAAAACGACAATCGATTGTTTGTCCAAAAAAATTGTACACGAAAAGAAGTATAATAAACTAATGATAAAGGGTTTTACGGACAAATAAATATAGGTAGGAGCTGCTTTTTAAGGTCTTTGTGTCCATTACAATTTATGTGTGGAGACCTTTTGTTTATAAATATATACTGAGTTAAACTTTTCATACTTAAAGTAAACTCGTCTTGCAACTTTAAGTCGACACCATTAAATATAGAATATTAATTTTCAAAGTGAAAGGGTGTTTTATATGTCGAAAAACTTCTAAAATTCTGTAAATGTATCGCGCGGTCTCTATTTCAATGCATCATTCTGTAATTAAGAAGACACGTCGTCGTGAAGCACAATGGTTTAACACTAACTGTTTCTGTAAAGTTCCTATGTGCAAAATGACCAAAAACTAGCCTTAGAGTTACGTCCCTGCTAAACTGAAGTCTACATGTTTCAGCTCTGGGGCTCCCAGTGAAGACATTTTTTTGGCATTTACACATTTGAAGTATACAGCTACTAAAGGAAAACAAAAGATGAAAATCTCTGGAAAATCTTGACTTATACTCGACTGTGAACATTTTTGAACTGCTTAGATATTTAAATGGAGTCAATAGACACATTGGAAAAGTCGCATTTTTTAACCTACGATTTTCTATTTCGTTTGTTAGTTAGACAGATTTGCCATCCATACAACTCTGCCACTTAAATTCACAATGCCATCTGATTAAAATAAATATTTAAAAATGACGATCATCTTCCCTATAAAAGAAATAGCATAACTAATAATTTTAAGCCACTGATGTCCACCTAAAAGACACAGTACTCATAGTTTACATTCATAAAAATGACAGGAACTATATTTATGGACAACCGAAATACGAGCGACCCAACAGGTCATGTTTGAAAATAAGATCATTTCTTTTTTTTTCTGTCAGGTCTATTTATCTTCTCTTCAGCTTTTATCAGCCTACAATAACTCCTTTACTGCATGTTTGAAAATTTACAATGTCCATCAAAAACAAGTGTGGTGTAAACGTCAATGAACCGCAACCTAACGACAAAAAAAAAAAAACAACCCAAAAGACATGCGCAAAGTTGACGTGAAAGAGAGATGTGAGTTTCCCTCAATGGGACAGCATCCCAGCGACAAAATATATGTATGCATGAACTATTCACTTGGCTCATGCTACCACAAATTTATTTTTCTGTCAATTTTTCGGCATTTTCAGATAATAAAAATTACTGTTCGTATGAAATATCCCATAGTGATGAAAGTGGCATTAAACACCAATAATCAATAAATCAATCATTGTTTATTTCAGACGTTTTTCTACATCGATCATTGGTTTGGTAAACAAGAAACTATTAACTGGAATTGTTATTTCACTAGAGCAATGTTTTGCATCACAAACTTGTTACTATATATGTTGCATTATGACTGTAATATTTGCCGCTGGTCATAAAGCAGTTTTATCAATTTTAATGATTTCTCCAATACCTAGAACAAAAGATGCCTTTAAACCCGAAATATTTTGAAAACGACAATCGATTGTTTGTCCAAAAAAATTGTACACGAAAAGAAGTATAATAAACTAATGATAAAGGGTTTTACGGACAAATAAATATAGGTAGGAGCTGCTTTTTAAGGTCTTTGTGTCCATTACAATTTATGTGTGGAGACCTTTTGTTTATAAATATATACTGAGTTAAACTTTTCATACTTAAAGTAAACTCGTCTTGCAACTTTAAGTCGACACCATTAAATATAGAATATTAATTTTCAAAGTGAAAGGGTGTTTTATATGTCGAAAAACTTCTAAAATTCTGTAAATGTATCGCGCAGTCTCTATTTCAATGCATCATTCTGTAATTAAGAAGACACGTCGTCGTGAAGCACAATGGTTTAACACTACATGTACCCGGATTTATTTTCTCTCGATCAAATTATGACCTTTGAACACCGGAACACTACTACTGTTAACTTTCGTCATACGCGGAAAAAAGAAAAAAAAAAGGACTGCTTTGTTTGATTTAATTTTGATCAATCATAAATAAATAGTACTACTTCAGTTAAATAATTATACTAACAAAAATTATTGGTATTTAAAAACATAGACAAAAAGAAAGAAAACTTATATTGTTTAAGAAAGCATATACTAAATAAACTCATCATATAGATTTATATATGTACTAAGATAAATAACCATTAAAACTATAACAATAGATAAAGCTATTTATATCTGTTCTAGATATCCACCAGGAAATGTTGCTATTAAAGTTTTATAAGTAGACACACTTGAAGGCTTATAAGTTGTAATACTACTTTTACAGGATAATCATTATATCAAGATGCAAAGCAATTATGGCTCATATGTGATTTGTCACTATTATAACGTTCATCATTCAAAATCAATATACACTACATAAGAAAATGCCTGTGAAATGTCAGGAATATGGTTATCTATTCGTTTGATGTGTTTCAGCTTTTGATTTAGCCGTTTGATTAGGGGCTTTCCGTATTAAAATTTCCTCTGAATTCAGTGTTTTTGTATTTATTTTTTTTTATTTTTAAGAATTACTGTGGATTCATTTTTTTTCGTTGGGCAACAATTTTCATGGGTTTCGTGGTTACAAGCAAATCACTAATTCAAATGTTCAACGAATAACATATTCTCAGTAGGTTTTGTATAAAGAGAATTCAAATATCCAAGAATATGTCAGTTTTCAGCAATCGACGAAAATTGATACCCGCGAAAATAAATGAATCCACAATAGTAGAAACTTTCAAGCAAAGTTTTGATACAGATTAGAATTTTAATTTTAGTTTTTATAATTTTTAAGAAAAGATTACACTTGTAAAAGTTTGTAGGTAAAATAAAGTAAAAGTTAAGTTTCTTCAGTATTCAGATATTTCTGAGTTGTCCCGACAACGAGCAAATCCTCCTAAATGATGCAATATTTTCGTTTAAATATGGCAATTTTAGTACCTGCTTCTTTCAGATAGCAAAGATCTCATAAAATAGTTTATATGGAGTTATATGGATCAATTTATGAAAATGAAGATACATAATAAAATCGGTCCAACGATTTACAGAAAAGAACCGAAATGAACCGAAAAGAACCGAAAAGGACCGAAAAGAACCAAAAAGAACCGAAAAGACCCGAAAGGAACCGAAAAGAACATACATATATTTATCTTATAATCAAATTTACTACGTCCTTTGATTGAGTTAAGCCATTTCAATTGACGTTTTATAGTGTGTCTTTTTATGTTGTGATGTGACACTTTTGTTTCAGATAAGTGAGAAGGTTTGGTACTATTAAAACGTTTAAACCCGCTGCAACTGTTTGCACCTGTCCTATGTCAGGAATCTTATGTTCAGTAGTTGTCGTTTGTTGATATGGTTATAAGTGTTTCTCGTTTCTCGTTTTTTATATAGATTAGATTGGTTTTCCCGTTTGAATGATTGTAAACTAGAAATTTTGGGGCCCTTTATATCTTGCTGTTCGGTTTGAGCCAATGCTCCGTCAGTGTTGACGTACTTAGACCTATAAAGGTTTACTTTTATAAATTGTGACTTGGATGGAGAGTTGTCTCATTTGCACTCATATCACATTCTTATATCTATATATACCCGATATTTTGATTGTGTTAACAATTCTTCGTAATAAAAAAATCAATAAAAAAAATCTTATTTGCCAAACAATCCCCTTTTTCTATGAAATCAAATAGCAACAATAAATAATCTTGCATTGCACGATGTTTCCCCTTGGCCTATCCTATTATATATTAACTTTGCTGTTGTGATACTTTTTCAGTTTGAAAATTTCATAAATAATATTGCTATATACAGAAAGGATCATCCACCTTTAAGAAGTAATCCTGCCGCAATAAGGTTCAATAATAATAGGAAACTTTTATGGAAAAAATCTTTTCATTTATAGACTTAAATGATTTACAATTTGATATTTCCCTTGTATAACCAAAACATTTTCTAGTCCACTTCGATAAAAAAAAATCGATGTCCTTTTCGGTTATTTTCGGTTCTTCTTGGTCCTTTTTTGTACCTTTTCGGTTCTTTTCTGTAAGTCGGCGGACCCTAAAAAAATATAGGAAAAAAAATTAAAGAATTGATAGCTTCATAAAACTTTTTTTCTTAAACATTATTTTAAGAAGGAAAGAAGAAACAAATAATTTAAATAAAATAATTGAATGTAATAGATAAGTAGATGGATAGATGAATAGATATAGCTGTTCTAAATAGTTCAATGGGGAAATAGTTTAATTTTGGATGCAACGCGTCTTCTGATTGGCTGACGTCGTTTTGTTTATCATCCCATAGACATAATTTTGTCATGTGACCGTGACGTCATCAACGTTTTTTGCATGATTTACTCGGGTTTAAAATGGAATTAAGAATTAAATTATAAGAAATGACTGCAATATTTTTTCTGCCTATTCGAAATAACATAAAAACTGTGGTTCACACTTTAAATAATTATTCAGTGTGCATTAAACATTTTATGTTATTTTTTCATAGACCAAAAAAATATTTGTCATTCCTTAAATGTATCAAGATCTGTTTAGGATAAAACTTTTAGAATCTAGTCTATGCTTTTCCAAATACTGACATCAAAAACTGTACTACTGTAAAACTGTCAAAATCAGTTCTAGCTAATTAGAACAGGGACTTTCTATACTAACGGGACTGGTCACTTCTAACGATATCTATACAAAAAATTAGACTCATCTCGGCCGTATCTAATGTCACGTGACTTTACGGCAAATCATTTCACATTTACGAAGTATTCTTCATAACTACAAATGAACTATATATGTTCAAGTTAAACAAAGATCGTTTTTGTGAAATTTTATACATTTCGTCATTGCAAACTGCTGTTTTTCAGGATTTTCCCGGGATTCTCGAGATTTCTCGGATCGTTTTTATTAAATATTGATCTTTGAGCAATTTAATTTGTTCGTTGAATTTTGGGTGGCCGCCATCTTGTTTGATATGTTAAACCCTTTTACACGACTGGGGTGTTCGTCAAAACGATACGTCTAAGTTTAATAATTCCTCATTCTCTCAAAATCTTATATTTTTTGTCATCTTAAATCGCTATTAATTAAATTTTATATATACAACTAATAATAATTATACAACTAGTATCTCAATTGTTTGTAACACAATTGAAAGGTCTTTCCTGTAAAAGTGATATTTTCGTAACGTACTTTGTAAGACCTTTCGATTGATATACGACAAGCATACCTTCTGAAACTTTTCGCGTTTTATACTTAATGACCTTACATTTTAGAGATTGGAAATATGATAAATGTAATGTAGACTGGATGATCTTTCATTTGATATGCGACAACACCAGGTTCTAGAAAATTTGATAATTGCACTAAATAACCCCATCCAACTCATGTTACGAGGACAGGAATTTGATATTTGAAAAGTAAACGATAAGACCTTTATGTGATATACAACAACCTTATCTTAAATGGAAATTTATTTTTTGCATTCAATGACCCCACCCAACCCATTTTTTTGGGGACGTCAATTTGATATTTGAAATGTACGCTTTATGGACTTTCATTTGATATGCGACAACCTAACCATCTGAGAAGTTTGATTTTTCGCACTAAATGACCTCACTCTTCCCACTTGGAAGAAAAGGGGTTTAAAATTTTCCTTTTTTTAGTAGAGCTCATTAATACCTTCAATTTGATATATCAAATAACCCCATTCGGCAAAGTGCCAAAAATGATGCAATATCAATTAATATATAAATAGAACCTATGAAATTTACAAATCCAATGCATAACATGAAAATTTGAAATTATTTTTTTGGGTACATTTTTCATTGAATGGTTTTGGTATTTGGTCAAACATATAACCATGTTAAACTCTTCAACTTCTGAAATATTTTGATTGGTAAGCTGTTGTTGATTCAGAAATACATGCCTCCGCTCGCCAAATTCCAAATTACAATATCTTTAAAACGACAATAGATATCTGTTAAATGATAAATGATCTGCAGTTTAAGAACATTAGTGTAGAAAAATTTGGAACAAGTCCGAAGTTCATCAAGGTCACAATGAATCATTAAATAAACGATGCAATACAACACTTGAGAACCGGAAGTCGTAGAGACATAGAACTACCACCATTGAACTCAACACCACTTAATCTTTCAAATATAAGAGGTCAAGGTCATAGTTCACTTTAAAGGTCAAGGTCAAATTTCATCATGACCTGACATTGACCTCAAATTGAAGATTTTAAACTACTGATCATTTTTGCAGTTTATAGTAGGTTGATATCTGTAACCATTAAGACGATAAACACACAATTATATACTTTTAAGAATCATCCTGTCGTATCTTTTGAACAAACAGACGGACCTTTTTGGGCTTATTGTATAGAATGTAGAGCTCGTCGAGAGGAACATTTTATACGCTATATGTATGCAGCAAACTCTTATCGTTTTCTTAATATGTAAGATTGAAATTGCATCTTAATTTTTTTAACTAAGTTTATTGTTGCGTGGTAGCTTTAAACAGGCGGCTGAGTAATCAGTGAAAAACCAAAAGAGACGAGTCCCGTTAGTATAGAAAGTCCCTAGTTAGAACTGCTTTTGTCAGGAACTGCTTTTCAGGTGTAAGTGGAATTGTTCTATGGACAGTTCTACGACAGTTCATCTCACAGTTCCTAAACTATACTGTGCAGGAAATGCTTACCCTTTCGGAGCACCTGATTTCGCTCCCGGTTTTAGTGGAGATCGTGTTGTTTCTTATTTATATTTATAACTGTTGATGTAAATGTTCTTTGGTTTTTTGAGTCTTTGTTTACTCCTTGGTTTTGATTGTTATTGTCTTTATGATTAGTTAGATTTAATCACAATTGTATCTATCTTGTTTAAGTACATTATTTAACATATCATTGGCTTTGATTTGGGTTTGATGCAAATTTTTCTTATGAATGTTAAAACTAGATATACACTTCGGACGCAACACAAGTTAAGTGTTATTTTTATTCGAAAATGATATATATTGAGAAAGCCAACCTAAAATATATAATTATCTTAATAAAGTACTTAACTTTGATAAGTATGCCTTTTGACATCTTAAAGTATTGCAAGTAGATTCACTTAGTAGGCGTCGAGCACTTGATTATTACTTTTAACAACAATTTCTTAAAGAAAAAATAATGTTTCATCGCCTTTATTTCTGATTTATAAAAATGCTATCATTAAAAACTTCACGACGTTTGGAGTAAAATTATAATGCATCAGATATGAAGGCATATAATATGATGAGATGGTTTTGACATAAAATGGTAATAGTTACATATATATTTTGTATGAAATTGTAGTAGTAGTAGAAGTAGTAACAGTAATAGTTCTGTAAAGCAAAATATTGTCCTGTGAAATATTTCCCCTTAAGACAATATGTTATGACTCGGTATCATGAAATTTTGTCCACATCTACGAAATAATGTCCAGTAAAGGACTAGTTTTCCTGTGAAATACAGTTCATATACATACTATAGTCCATAGATGGATAGTATAAAAAAAAATCCTGTGAAAGAGAGCTTATCCAAGGTTATATATATTGTGAATATTGAGACTATATTTCATAGATTGATTTTCTTGAAATTTTGTCTCATGAAAAGGAGATTATAAACATTTAATATTTTGAATAATGCTATCATTAAAGTGTTTTAATTGAATTGTTCTACGGAATGTTCTGGGACAGTTCATCACACAGCTCCTGAATTTATGGTTCGTTACAATTATCACAATTGTAACTCTCTTGTTCAAGTACATAATTTTGTATATTCTTGACTTTGATTTGTTTTTGGTGCAAATTTTCCTTTTGAATGTAAATACTTGACATGCGTTTCGGACGCAACACAATGTAAGTGTTATATTCATTAGAAAATGATAAATACTGAGAAAGCTAAAATAAAATGTATAATTATCTAAATATAGTACTTAACTTTGATAACTGTTCCTTTTGTCATCGTTAAGTATTGTAAGTGGATATACTTAGTGGGTGTCGAGCACTTGAGTATTACTTTAAGGTGGTACCTAACACTTCCACTAAAATTAATTGGCGAGTTTAATTTGATAAAATTTTGACAAAGTATTTACTTTGACCCTTTAACAAAAATATAAAAAAATCAAAAATTTTTAACCAACCGTTTTGTCAGAATAATTACACTGGTTATATAGCAGTTTGAGAAACACCAATTTTAATCTTTCAAAAGCTTATTATTCCCTTTACAACACAACGTAATTAAAACGTTTAGCTGATTTTACAGAGTTATCTCCCTGTAGTGTTAGGTACCACCTTAAACGAGACATCCTTTAAGAAAAATTAACGTTTCATCACCTTTATTTCTGATTTATAAAAATGCTATCATGAAAAACTTAGCTACGTTTGAAGTAAAATTATAATGCATCAGATATGAAGGCATATAATATGATGAGATGGTTTTGACAAAAAATAGTAGTAGTTACAGATATATTTTGTATGAAACTGTAGTAGTAGTAGAAGTAGTAACAGTAATAGTTTTGTAAAGCAAAACATTGTCTTGAGAAATATTTTCCCCTAAGACAATATGTTATGACTCGGTATCATGAAATTTTGTCCACATCTACGAAATAATGTCCAGTAAAGAACTAATTTTCCTGTGAAATACAGTCCATATACATACTATAGTCCATAGATGGATAGTATAAAAAAAATCTTGTGAAAGGCTTGTGAAAGGGAGCTTATCCAAGGTTATATATATTGTGTATATTGAGACTATATTTCATAGATGGATTTTCTTGAAATTTTGTCTCATAAAAAGGAGGTTATAAACATTTAATATTTAGGATAATGCTATCATTAAAGTGTTTTAATTGAATGATTATAAAACAAACCTGCATACTCAATGATCGCAGTATTGTTTTGGTTATACACATAATTTTCATGAAAAATATTTTGAAAATTCCAGAAACACTCACAATGTCATTGCGGATGATTTCTTAGGGAAGATATAACTATATTTAATATTTTCATAGACAGTATTTCATAGTAAAATATTGTCATGGACAGAATTTCACAATGAAATATTCCCATGCACAGTATTTCACAGTAAAATGTTGTCATCGACAGTATTTAATAGTGATATATTGTCCAGATGGAGATGACAAGATTTCATGAACAAGGACATTATTCTATGTTACAACTAAAGGTGAAAAAAAGATACATCAGTAATGATATGAATGATTTTTCTTTTAAACTGCGAACAATGAAAACTAAAATTTTTTTTTTTTTCAGATTAAAACTATAATTTGCCCTTAATGACAATGTGCTTTGAAATACACATTAAATCTTTTGAGATTATTTATTTTAAGTTAGAAGAGGGTCAGCCACTTTCCGACTTTTTCTGTTCAACAGTATGCAAGATAAAATTTTAAACTAAGCTTTAAACAATTATTGGACTACAATTTTCATAAACGAATGCACATCTGAATACAATATATCTTGTACATGTACAATTAGAATATATTTACATTATCTAATAACGTAATATCAGATATTCATAAATTTTCAAGAACATTGTCTTGTTATCTATAATTTAAAACTGTCAAGAAATTTTTGAAAAGGTCAAAAGCGTTTCAAATACAAATATAGTTTGATAGTACATTTGTACATGTAGTAAAAAAGTTTCTTGTAATAAACAGTCTTTTCTTTCAAAACAGCACTTTTGAAGACAAAACCTTATTTACATTTTGATGTAATAGAATCCTGAAATCCTCACCAATCTAACACATATCTTGTATCACTGGTCATATTTTCTGTTCACAGTTTCCACCTATCTGTTTTAATTAGTATTTAGATCAAAGTAAATTCTCATTATATGGCAAAAACTTGTAAAAGGAGTTTGATGAAGAATTGAAATGAGGTAGAACAAGATATTCCCTAACTAATTCTCAGATATCTGTTCCCTCTTAAATTCACAATTAACACTTATGAATTCCCAACTGAAAACATTTAACTCTTCCTTATTCCAAATAAAAATGTTAAGGACTTATCATCTCCCACTTGAAATATATAAACAAGAAATTATTTGAATCTGGAATAATTTTGAATTCTTGAAAATTGATAAGAAATGTATGATGAAAACTAACCCAACTTTAGTGTTCAAAGTTACTTTAACTGATAATTCAGTATGAACTTACTAACCCCCTTAGCCATGCATGCATGGCTTATCCTATTTAGTTGGGTTACATTTCATCATACATTTCTTATCAATTTTCTAGAATTCAAATTAATGCTAGATTCAAATAATTCCTTGTTTTTAGCACTTTAGCACTTATTATATCCAACTTAATATATTTAGCACTTAATATATCCAACTTAATATATTTAGCACTTAATATATCCAACTTAATATATTTAGCACTTATTATATCCAACTTAATATATTTAGCACTTATTATATCCAACTTAATATATTTAGCACTTATTATATCCAACTTAATATATTTAGCACTTATTATATCCCACTTTAAATATCCAGCACTTATAATGCCTAAATCAAAATACATCAGCAGTTAACAATGAAAATCACAACAGGAACATATATTAACTTAAATTTCTCATTTGATGTAAAATAATTCTGTACTCTATTATTTTTCCTATTCTTTATTTTGACGCCTTCTACTTCTTTGAAAAGATGTAACTTGAGTTAAGCCTTGCTCTTTGTCTAATTGCTCTGCTATTGCATAAGCCATTCCCCATTCACTAGTGACAATAATGATCTCTTGGGAATTTAACCATGATGACTGTGTTGCTTTCATGATTTCAGCTGCCAGAACTGATGAAAAGATTGCATATGGGGTCTCAAGGCCATCAGTACCTGAAGAATATAGACTAAATAATTTATTTTAAAACATACTGGATAAAATTAATAACATTTAAAACCAATAATCAATGCAACCTCCTATCATGGTATTAATAGTATTGCCATTTTGAACTCTTTAGTAACGAGGTCATGAAAAGTTTAGCATAATAGAACCATGGCATCATATCCTCAATCTAAGCTAGAGGCTCTAAAGATCTCAGCCTGTGGTGCTTACCTCCATCTTCAACAATGGCTACTTTCTAGTAAAAATTATCATTAAAGACAAAGACAGTGGTGTGGTTTTAACACCTTGACTACCCATGAGGGTCTTGCACGGTAGGTATAATTAAAGAGGAATAACTCTATTAAGAGTTTACAAATTCGTAGATCTTGCATTTTACACCTATGTTTTATTTTTAGCTATGTCTGCCATCTCTGTTGGCACGCAGGGTTATCAGTTATATTTTATTTCAAAATAGATACCAAAATGATTATTGTGGTCAACTTTGGTTAAATTTGGACCACTAGTTTCAGAGGAGAAGAATTTTGTAAAAGTTAACAGACGACAACAGATGAAAAAAGCTCATTAGGCTTTCGGCCAGGTGACCTAAAAACACACAATTGAAAAAGAATTCCTTTGAATAAGTTAAACTGTAATATTATAATTATATTTTACTTTAAAAGCATGAAAAGAATTTCTTTTAATACCACTTGGTGAAAATGTATTTAGTTTGTTTAGCAATAGATATACTAAATATTGCAAAATATTTAGGGGCTGTTCCAGAATAAGGCCCAAAACACCAATAAAATAAAAAAAAAGATCATTTAACTTATAATTCTTACATAGTTCTAAGGAAAATGCAACCCCAACATTTAATCAAATTGAGTGCCTCTCATCCTCCATCCGATATATTTTGGAACAACCCTAGCCACGTATTCATAGACATTATGAAAATACAGGGACATGCAGCATGTTTTGCGGCCGTTGTGTGCACACATCTATTTCAAAGCAAATTTTCAAAGGTATTTCCCATATCTTTTCATATCATGCATTTTTAAATATCAATGTTTCATTGTAGTAAATAAACATACCTATACCGAGGACAGGTACTGCTACAGTACTGATGTCCTGTCTGTCGTTCGATAACCTTATTATATTATGTATGGTTATCTGTAGTTCTCTTTTAAACTTGGAACTGTCCTTTGCTGAATTTTTGTCAAATCTTGGTGGTACTGTGTGAAGGACATACGTAAATGGCAGTGTTTTAGGGGATGCCTTACATAATCTGACCTCACATTTCTGTATCATTTTCATTCCAGTCACATCTCTTTTGTAAACATTATCATTTACATTCTCTATGGCTCTTGCTATCATTCCTCTTGACTGACACTGTTCATCTTGTGGACACACAATGGCATCTACTCTCAATTTTGTAATATCGCCTTGCAAAATTTGAACTTTAAACCCTACTCTTGTCATGTATTGTTTGTTGAATGTTGATTCTTTTTTCTTTTGTGTTTGAACTACTGGTTCTGTTGAAGGCTTCTGTTGAATACATGTTAAGTGCTTACTGAACTCTTGCTGTACCATTGCTATCATATCTTGGTCTTTGTCAATAAAATGTATCTCTTTCAATGAAGTTAACTTCCCTTGCTTTTTGCTGTAACTTATAACTGCCTGACAATACATTTGGCGGCATATTTCTTTTGGTACACCAAAAATACCTGCAAAAGAAATAGGTATTAGAAAGTCAATATAAATAATGTGGTTATTCAAATTTCAAAACTTTTCAAGGCAGTTTTTGCTTTTGGTTTTGAAATATTGTGTTCCGCTGATTTGATAGTTTTTTTCAACTTTTCAAAGCGTATTTAGCTTTTGGTTTTGAAATCTAACTGTAGGGCTAGATTTTTTATAGCTGATTTAGCTATGGTTTTGAAGGTTTTTTTTTTTGTGTAGTCTATATGATCGTTTTTGGTATTTCAATAAACATTTCAAATCCTTTGAAGGTTGTCTTAGCTTTTAGGTTTTATTTTTTTCAGACGTGAATAATATTGAATAAACCGTGATTTAAGTATCGTGTTTAGACATAAAGAATAAGACTTTTTAATTTAAGTGTAAATAATCTGCGAATTTATATTCCTTTCGAAATACTACGAAAATAACAAACGAGAAGTTTGTAAGAAACAAATAATTTTTTCATTCAAAGTCGTTTCAAAATAGATACTAGTATATAATTTCGACGTTCATGCAATAGTATACATTTGAATCAGAATGATGCTCAGAAGTCGTCAGTTACCTACTGTATGGTTCAAAGACCTAGAAATTTATATGAACCAAGAAGTTGTTTAGGTTCAGAATCGGATTCACACATATTGAATAAAAATCAAGAAAACGTACCACAAAATACAGCAACAAATGAAATTGAAACAATGACCCATGTTTCGGGAGGTAATACACCAATTTTCGCTGATGAAAGTACCATGCCAGGACAGAATGATAGTTATGAATGAAGAAGAAATAACCACAATGAGAAAATGGGATATAATTCCTAGATGGGAAATAAACAGAGAGGCTCATCAAAGTACCTTACATACTAACAATTCAATTGACAATAGGCGACCAATAAATCAAAGTACAGAGAAAACTGTTCCATCTGAAAATAGAGGAACATATCAAAGTACTTGGAGTACTGGTCACTCAGATAACAGAAATGCATACCAAAGTGCAGGGAATACTGATCACTCGGACATGAGGGACAATCCAAGTACTTGGAGTACTGATAACTCTGAACGACGATAATTAAACAGAACATCTGGTCAAAGCAATAAAGAACATCAAAGCACTCATAGCACTGTTGAAAGGGAGAGGTGTGAAATGATTAGACACGAACAACAGAGCATGGACTATTCTGAAGTGGGCAGATATCAGTATGTTGATACTTACCCTGATCATAGACAGTCGACATTTCGAAGTTCTGATAGAACGCATCATGAAAGATTTACGGAATACCCAGAAACTTACACAAGATATTCACAATTACTTAGAAATATGCCTGACTATACTCATACCAAAAGTAATTATGCTGAACCTCAGACAAATTTTCCACCAGAAATTATACAAGCAGATCGAGGAACAGAATATCCAAGAGCAACTGCTGATAATATGTACTCGAGATATGATAGACATCGTTGACCAGAAAACACATATTCCAAGGTATCAAATATAGATCGTATGTCATCAAATGAACCACAACATAGACTTCCTGTTCATAATGGCAAAACTGAATGGGAATCACTTTGGTGTCAATTCCAGTTCATTTCAAGAAGCTACGCTTGGGACAATCAGAAGCAAGCAACACAACTGTTATTATGTTTGCAAAATGAAGCTTTAAACTTTGCTTAAAGGATCCCAAATGCAGTACAGACAGATATTTTTAGTTTGTTTGTTGAATTGAGGAAGAGGTTCGGTGACAATATTTTACCATCAAAACACAGAGCAGCACTCCAAGATCTTCACAAGCAGAACAAAGAAAGCCTACAAGAACTTGCTCATAGAGTTTTAAACCTGATAAGTAAAGCTTACCCAGAAATTAAAGGGACTCAGCTATTCGAGGAATTGACTGTTGAGCATTTCCTTTATGGTCTTAATGATGAAAATATGACGTAAGATGTTATAATCAAGCAGCCCAATTAAGCAAAGAAAACGGAGAGTAATAACAATGGTGTTATAATTGTTATAGAATTAGTCATTTCAGACGTAATTGTCCATCAAAACAAGATAAATGGGAACCAAAGAAAAATAGCCATCATGGAGAAAACCAACAAAGAGATGTATATGCACCAGTCAAACCAACTTTCGATCCTTTAAACTAGAAATGGATGTGCCTGTAGGCCAAGCACTAGACCCAAAGAGTAATGAAGTAATTATTGAGAAAAGACAACAATCAATTCCAAAGAAGGAAATTGAATGTTCAGAAGAAAATTGTTTAAAAAGAAAATTTGCAACCTCAGAGAAAAACTCTTCTGAGAAACATCTAACTACTGAAGGTTTAGGCCTTTCAAGCAGTGATGTTGAAATTATCAGTAAGCAATCAGACCAATGTAGCAAGAATAAACATATTGAAAAACCAGTTTTGTCCAGGGTTGATGCAGTGAATCAGTATAGAATTGATATGAATGAGAAACCTATTGTTTTAACTTCTGGAATTTTAACAGAGAAACACTTTGAAGACAACGAATCTTCTGATGATAGTGTTGATGGAGAAAATAGTGTATGTATTGACAGAGTTGAATCAGCAGTTATTCAAACGTATGTTAGAATAGATGATTATGAGTTAAAAGCGGTAATTGACACAGGTGCTGAGGTCACTGTGTTCAGTGAAAAGGTTTATAGGAACCTTTGCAAAAGAACATCATCTTCAGTTGAAGACAGCAACACGTGGATTGTTAGTAGCTGAAGAGGGGGAAAAGATGTCAGCAACTGGCATTACAGAGATAGAAATGAGTTTGGAACCACTGCGTTTTACTTGGCCAGTATATGTAGCTCGTTTAAATGAAGATTAGCTTCTTGGTTGTGATATTATTGATAAAATGGACATCACGGTAAATACAAAACGTGGAATTCAAATAAAAGACATTTGGTATCCATGTGAAGTAAAGAGAAGAGAAGATAAGTATTAAAGATTGTTCTTAATAAGAGCATTTCCATAAAGCTCAATCAGAGATGATTATACAAATACCAGTACCAGATACAGAGATATTTAAAAGTAATTATGCCTTGTTTGAACCAGTAATTTACGACAATCCCAAAATTCTTGCTGGGAAAGGATTGGTTTCTACACAAATACCGTCTATACCAGTGCGATTAATAAACTTGGAAAATAGTCCATTGAAAATTGAAGAAGGTACTTTAATAGGAACTCTGCAGGGAACTGTGGATGAAGTGACAGACTTTGTTGATATGACAGATGTCCAAATGACGAAAATACCAAAAATTTGTAGATAACATGATCCCGAAAAAACACATGACACATATGAAAACGTGTTTACATCATCAAGATAAAATACAGTAGATGAATTTTGTTCAGAACTCCCAGAATGTATTTCAGAACAGTTGTAAAAACATCAAAAGCAACACTGGCAAACGTTCTCGTAAAACACAAAGATGCCTTCGCTAAATCGAAAACAGAACTTGGATCTTGTTCTGTGCTTAAACAGAGAATAGACACAGTACATGCAGCACCAGTCCGCCAACCTTTACGAAGGACACCACAAGCTTTCAAAATGGAGGAAGAATAATATTTAAGAGACCAAATATAAACTGAAGTTGTTAGACCATCTTCACCTGCCTGGTCATCACCTGTGGTTTTAGTCCGTAAGTACGATGGTTCTGTCAGATGATGCGTTGACTATAGGAAAATAAATTATATGACTATAAAGGACGCGTATATATTGCCAAGAATTGCTATGTGCCTTGACTGTCTGTAATCTGCAAAGATATTTTCCTGTTTTGACCTTCAAAGTGGATTTTGGCAGATAGAGCTGAATGAAAAAGACCGTAAGAAAACAGCATTTACAACAAAATATGGGCTGTTTGAATACACCAAGATGCATTTTGGTTTATGTAATGCTTCTAGTACTTTCCAAGGATGCATGGAATTAGTATTTACTGGACTTCAATGGAAAACACTTTTAATATATTTAGATGACATCATTATATTCAGCTCCAATTTGGAAGACCACTTCAAACAATTAGACGAAGTTTTAAATAGACTTAGAGATGTTGGACTGAAATTAAATTCTAAATGTGACCTTTTGAAACCAATTGTTGGTCAAGATGGAATTAAACCGAATCCAAAAATTACAGAATCTATTTCAAGTTGGAAGATTCCCGAAAATTTCAAAGAAGTTCAACAATTTCTTGGTCTTTGCAACTACCATAAGCGCTTTATTTTACATTTTAGTGAAATTGCATCACCGCTGACTCAGCTCACAGGAAAAAATGTCAAGTTTGTATGGACAAAAGATTGTGAAGCAGCTTTCACTAAACTAAAGAATGCTTTAATGTCAACACCAGTCTTACCATATCCAAATCCACAGTTACCATTCATTTTGGATAGAGATGCATCTAATGTAGGCATAGGAGCAGTTTTGTCACAAGTACAAGATGGACAAGAAAAGCCATTGCCTTTGGTTCAATGAAATTAAATAAAGCAAAGCAACGTAATAATGTCACGAGGAGAGAATTTCTGGCAGTAATCACATTTGTCCATCAGTTCAGACATTTTCTTCTAGGGAACAAGATTTTACTACGAACTGACCACAGTTCTCTAAGATGGCTGTTCAATTGCAAAGATCCCCAATTCCAGTTAGCCAGATGGCACGAAGTTTTGTCACAATACAACTTTGATATTCAACATAGAGCTGGAATAAAACACACTAATGCCGATGCACTGTCAAGAAAAGACTGATTCTTTTCCTGTACACGAAGACGAAACAGATGACTGGACTGAGTTCCATGATAAAGTTGACAATATTAAAGACATTGGATCAATTCGTGCAGTAACACGAAGTAGTATTAAACAAGCAAGAAAACCTGCCAACTTGTTACAGAAGTATACTGCTTCTGAAATGAAAGAAATACAGAGGAAACGACAATGATATTGGCCCTTTATTTACATGGAAGGAGTCAAAAGAACCAACTACAAGCTAGAGAACAGGTTGCTAAATTTAATCCTGCCACAAGGAATTATTGGTTTAACTGGAATAATATTATTATGGATGGTGTATTGTACCAAAGATTAATTCCAAACAACCCGAATGATGTACCAAAAATCAGTTGTTAGTTCCTGAGATTTTAAGGTCTGAAATATTGACGCTGTGCCATGATTCTATATTGTCTGCTCAGTTTGGCATCAAGAAAACAACAACGAAGATAAAGGAACATTTTCATTGGTACAGAATGAGGAAAGATATAAAGCAACATATCATCAGACAGTGTTCATCATGCTGTAAACTTCGGAAAGCAATCAATAAAAACCATGCAGCTATGCAGAATTATCAGGATGGATATCCAATGGACAGAGTAGCATTGTATGTCATGTGACCATTTCCCAAATCCAAAACTGGCAATCGGTTAATATTAGTGATCGCTGATCACTTTAACAGATGAATGGAAGCCTATCAATTGCCTAACCAATATTGCCATAACGTTGCCGAGAAACTTGTTATCAGTTCGTTTTTAGATTCGGAATTCCGCTGGAAATCCATACTGATCAAGGGACTAATTTTCAAAGCAAAGTGCTTGTTTCTGAATCCTTAATATTATTTCATTGTATAATATGTTTAATGTTGATTATCTGAATAAATATTGTTTAAACTAAAGCAATTTATTCCAATAATTGTGTAGGCTCCTTGATATCCATTAAACGAAATCAACCCCTTTTCACCAATCATCTTACCCTTCCGGAGCACCTGAGATTACCCCTAATTGTTGGTGGGTTCGTGTTGCTTATTCTTTAGTTTTCTTTGTTGTGTCGTGTGTACTTTTGTTTGTCTGTTTATCTTTTTCATTTTTAGCCATGGCGTTGTCAGTTTATTTTCAATTTACAAGTTTGACTGTCCCTCTGGTATCTTTTGTCCCTCTTTTATGGCTTAATTGAAACATTTAACCAAACATTAGGAAAAATTATTAAATTCTATGTAGATGAAAACAATAGAAATGGGATTTCTATATTTCAATATTAATGAGTGAATACAGAAGTACTGTTCATCCCTCCACTGGTTTTAGTTCAAATAAATTAATGTTAGGATGAGAAGTGAATCTACCCCATAAGTAACTGTATCCAATTACCCCGTCAGAATGCCCAGAAATCTGCAAATGAATACGTTGATGATTTGAGAGTTCATATGGAAGAAATATACCATGTAGCTCGAGAAAATCTTAAACAGTCAGTGGAAAAGCAAAAACTAGACCATGATACGAAAATAATTGATAAACCATTTTTAGTTGGATCTCTTGTATTTAGGAAGAAACCATTTTTTAAAAAGCTTGAAAGTCCATGGAATGGTCCATTTGTAGTGATTAAACAACTTAGTCCTGTAGTTTATCAAATCAGAGATTACAGAAAAAGTTGTAATATCCATTTTGATAACCTAATTAAGAGCATATGAATCTTCTGTTTTTCCATCCTGGGTTAAAAAAGTGAAACAACAGTTGTTATCCATGTAGCTGATAACTTGTTCAACACTTTTCAAAGTAACTGATACTTACCATGTGTTTTGTGTTCTGTTTATTGCAGATGGAAGATGAAAATGACCAAGCCACCTTTAAGAAATGTGGAGATGAGATGAGTTCTTTCACAGAAGCCATCTGGCATGTTCAATTCAATCACACAACATATAATAATTGTCCTTATTTTTGTATCATATGCCATTTCAAATGTAACAGTTTAAACCGTCTGAGAACCATGTAAAGAAATATAAACTCCATGCAAAACTAGCAGCTGACGTTATAGATAGTAAGGTTAATACATTTCTAAAGAAGAACACTGTGCCTTATAATGTAACATGGGGTAATCTTGGTACAGAAGATCTTGCCATCAACTATCCCGGGATCGTCATTGATGTACAAGAAGAAGTTGTTTAAATTATAACAGACACAGAAACTTTCATCCAAACCAAAGATGCAGATACTCAAACTGATCAAATAGAAGATTTTGAAAAACAACGTTAACTGAAGGACCAGAGAAAAAAGGTATTAAAACTAAGAGAGGAAGCAAACTTGTGGAAGTCAAAGGTCCTTGCCATGAAGAGACAGCCAGAAGAGGAAATAACTCAACCATTGCCACAGAAGAAGAGAAAACTGGAAAAAAAATAGGAAGATTAAAATTGTGGTGTTCTAACCGTATAAGTCAGCTATTAATAAACTGTATAAATAAATTTGACAATGTTTGAACAATATATATTTATATGTTGATATTTGATTGCTTAATGATTAAATGTGTTGATATTGCTATGTTTTAATTGTTATGAATATGCATTTAGAGAAGAGGTGATTTTGACATTTTGAAATTTTGCATATTGTGTATTTCTAATGTCGTTATTGTTGATTTTATTTTTTACTGTAAATTAGGTACATATATACATGTATGTAATGTTTTAATTTCGAGGGCGAAATGATTTTTTGAAAAGGGAGGGCAGTGTTGTTAAAGTACAATTTACATGACATTACGTTATATTTATTCCCGTACTTTCACTTTCCCATTGTTAACGTCAATTTCCGCCCAGCAATTGATTATCTAGTTTTAAAGAGAGAAGCTGTCTCATGTACACGTTGAAGAATAAGAAGCTTGTATTATATTTTATGAAAGGTAAACCACATACATTTTACACACTATTTTACTGATCTCCGCATCAAGTTCTAAATATATACTTTGCCCTATTTATAGATCCTAGTTTCCCCTGTTAAATATAGCGCGATCAGCAATTCAAACACATTAACGTTGATTGTTCATTTGTTATTATTTATTCGCGTATTCCTGTGTGACTAAACTTGTTGTATATTTATTGTGTATTGATAATAAAGTATTGTATTTTTACATGTTGTTTGCACAAAAGGTAATTGCCGTGTCTAAAGTTGTGGTAATTGTTTAATGAGACAAACACTTGTTGTGAACACCCTGTAAGATTTTATCCGCTCCGACCCGTTTGTATTGTAAATAAGTAAGTTCACAACATAAACCATAAATTTACACACCTGCAGATATAGATGGAACAGCAACTGATATTAAACCATTAGTTTCTGCTTCATGTAAACAATTTTCAATTGTTCTTTGTAAGACAGAGGCACACTGCCGTTTATCGGTAGGGTAATCATACCATTTTGGACCAATGGCATGTATAACACACTTGTACTGAAGATTGCCAGCAGAAGTTGAGCAGCACTCTCCATCTTTCAAACTGCCATTTCTTTGTATGTATGCATCACTCTCCTGTTGAAAAGTAAAACCTGCTGCCCTAGATATAACATCAGCAATTCCTCCTCCATGAGATAACGTTCCATTTGAAGCATTTACTATACCTTCCACATTAAGTTTCAGAATACTTCCAACATACACTCTGATGACTATCTCTTCTTTTGTAATGAAAGATTGGCAGTTAGTTGATTGTATGAAACTGTCAGATAGTTTTTTAGCCTAAAAACGAAACATTTAAAAAATAATTTCATTCAAATAAAATTGAATAAAATATAAAAATTTGAAGATTGATTGATTGATTGGTGTTTAACACCACTTTCAGTATTATTGGCTATTTCTTGGTGGTCAGTTTTTATTGATGGAGGAAGCCAGAGTGTCATGAGAGAAACAACAACCTTTGGCAGGAAAACTAACAATGTCACAATCCTAGTCAATTAAAATTGGAGTCGAATGAACCTGCCATGTGCAGAGTTCGAACTCACAACCTCAGTGTTGACAGGCTAGTGAAACAGTTATTAGACTACTTAGACCACTCGGCCACTGGGGCCCCTTAAAATTTTAAGAGATACGTATACGCATCTGTTGGCTTTATAAATTTCTTTATTCTTTTTAACTAGTATTAAGTTTATATAAATGCAGTATATGACATATAATTTTAAAAATCATGAATCCATTTTACATCTCTCCAATATATGCCACTTTTGAAAAGAAGGAAACTTTTGATCCTCATAGTTAATGGCACACTTTATCATTGAACATACTGCAAGTCAAAAACAGGACATAATGCAAGAATTGTACATTTCATACCTTGGGCATGGCAACCTGAGCAGCTTTGTCTTTGTTCATGAAAGTAGCATGTTTGTCTCTGAAAATATTTCATTTTAATTAAACAGAATATTCTTCCAATTTTTTTTACTTTAAACAAGATGACACTACATACGAGGATCCAGGATTTTGAAAAAATGGGATCTTCCAAAAGGGAAACATAAGAAGTGGGATATGTTAAAAGACTATGCATTAACCACATATGTAGCTCCAAAAGATGGGGCCCATACCCCATCCTTCTTAAGTTAACCTGCCTCAGCACAATATTATTTGAATTACTGCTTATGGACTTTAAGATAGGTAAGTGGGTGGAAAGATGATTAATGTCCAGCAGCAGATATTACATGCATTTTTAGGAAAAGAACAATTTACTATGTTAATGTGATATACATATATGACAGTGACATGGTCTCACATCTTTATCTATCTAATTCTACAAATTGAAGGAATGTCACATCCTAAAATGCTGATCGAGCCATATCTTTAACATACTTGTACACAAGTAAAAATCTGCAGACATATATACATAAGCTTACACAATCAAATAATGTTTCTGCTGGAAACTTATGTCAGCTTGATGAAATTTTTCATATATAAAATCATTATCTTGATCAAAAACTCTACACATAAAATGTAAATCAAATCAAATAGTAAAAGAAGTTTATAATATAATGATTTCAATTTTTTTTTCAACATTTCAGACAAAAATCAAGAGGAGAGTTTGGGGCCAACAAACTAGTTTAACCAGGCCATATTCTGTATGTGTCTGTCTCAAGTCAGTACAATGTAGCTTGTAATTCAGGGGTTGTCAGTTGATGCTGTATATCACATTTCTTTTTCGTTCATTGTTTTGTTCATAAATCAGGCTGTTAGACCTATATATGACCTATAGTTTTAAACTTCTATGTTATTTGGTCTCTGGTGGAGAGTTGTCTCATTGTTAATGATACCATATCTTCTTATTTTTATATAAATATCATATTTTTCATGCAAATTTTGGTTATACATGTACTCTCATTCAGGGTTAAATTTATGTAAGAAATTATACTCATACATTTCATTAATTCTTGAAATTGTTGGTTTGATTCCTGATGAATGAAACTAATAATTCAAAATCTTATTTGCTGCTTATCCACTAATCATGTACAAGAGTGAACAAGCTCAAATGTCTCACCTGTGCTACTGGTCACAATTGAATTTAATGATGAACATCTTCAAGATCAGTGTCTTACTACAGAGATCACATAAACTTAACATTGAACCATAAAAATGATGTCAAGGTTAGACAAATCCTGCCAGACAGACATGTACACATGTATCAATTATTCCATACACCAAATATAGTAACATATTGCTTATACAATGCTAGAATAGCTGAGAAACAGACCTAACCAAGAAAATTGACTATTGACCAATAAACTAACAAAATGAGGTGAAGGTCAAATGAACCCTAACAAACAGACAAGTTTACCTTACAATCATTCCATACACCAAATATAGATGACTAATCAATTGCTTACAGTATCCAAGAAAGATAGGACCTAACCATTAAAAGTGTATGTTGATCACTGATCCATGAAAGAGATTAGGTCAGATGAACCTGTCTGATGGACATGAAGACCTTGCAATGATTCTTTATAGCAAAAATAGTTCAATTACCTATAATAAGTGAGAAAAATCTAAGCAGTTGTTCATAAAATTGAGGTCAAGAACAATTGAAACTTCAAAATTTAAGGTATACAAAAAATGTACTTAAATCAAGTAAAATTGAGAATGGAAACAGGGAATGTGTAACAGATACAACAACCCGACCAAAGAGCAGAAAACAGCCCAAGGCCACCAATGCAGAAAACAGCCCAAGTCTTTTACCATCTGAAATGTGAAGCTTCATACAAATAGTTCAAAGCCACCCAGGTTAGCATACCTTAGTCTTGCATTCTAACACAAAAACCAAAAACTTTATATTAACTTGGTCTGAATAAAACTACGTGGGATGACAGGTTTCCTGCACTTTTACTTGCTCTATAACTCTGACACTGAGGTTAAAGGTTGAAGTGATTTTCAAAAATGTTTGGTTTATTATGGACCCTATCTTCCTGCATAATTTTTTAAAAAGTTTAATGCTCAAACATCTTGTTAAATGAAAGTTTTGTATACATGTACCTGGCTTCTTGTTTACTTGTATCAATATGCTGAATCTGCTCTAGATTTTTATAAGCTGTATTATTGGTAGCCACAACCTCTTTTCCTACTAATTTCAATTTCATTTCAAGGTGTTGAATATGTGTCTCTAATTCCACCTTTTCTGATTTCAGTTTTGACACTTCCTCAACAATAGTATCCACTGCAAAGATATATAAGTAAATAGGTTTTATAGCCGACTATGCTGTATGGGTTGTTTCTCATTGGCCATACAAAGGCCTATAATTACTTACTACCACATCATTTGAACTCTGGTGGACAGTTGTCTCTTTGGCAATCATAACACATCTCCTCATTTTTATATAAAGAAAATAAGAGACTTCTATGAGCCTGTAGCTATCATTTGGCAAATTTGCTCTAGAGAATACAATTTAACTTCTGACAAGGGGAGGTATGGTAAGAGCCATTACTCTGGGTCCCGAAAATTCAAAAATTCAAAAATTTTTCAAGCCTTTCAAAATTATGTTCATTCATTGATAAATGAACAGCTTCATAAAATATGGACACGGTTGGTGCAGACAGATCAATTGTGCTGTCACATGATAATGATGTCATAAACCTGTTGAAATAAACACACTTTACAAAGCATGGCCATTTTATACATTGATTTTGGACAAAATATATACATTAAGCCAATACTTCCTGTTTGCCACCTGAACAACATTTAACAAGAGGCTGTCAGAGAGACAGCAAACCGGATTTTACTGCAGAGGTCGAACCCTGTACAGTTGAGCAAGTATGGGCACAACATTTAACCTTAAAACAGCTCTGAATTTGGATTGTAAAATTGAGAATGGAAATGGAGAATGTGTCAAAGAGACAACAACCCGACCATAGAGCAGACAACAGCCAAAGGCCACCAATGGGTCTTCAATGCAGCGAGAAACTCCCTCAACCGGAGCAGTCCTTCAGCTGGCCCCTAAACAAATATGTTACTATCGGTAGTTCAGTGATAATGAACGCCATAATAAACTCCAAATTATACACAAGAAACTAAAATTAAAAATCATACAAGACTTTCAAGGCCAGAGGCCCCTGACTTGTGAATATTTGATACCGCATAGGTTTGTGACACAAAATAAATGAGGTCAAAGAACTGAAAAATTTGAAATTGGACATTTACCTATTATGGTCCAATATCCAAAATCTATGTACATTGCTAGAATCAGCATATCAAAGAACCTCAAGAATTCAATTTTTGATGAAATACTTCTTAGTTGAACCATTTCTGTTCAGAGGGAAATAACTCAAACTTTATTTCCATGAACCAGGAAACAACATATCTAAATTTGAAAAAATTTCTTCAAAGCCTTTTCATGTAAATGAACGGACACTGTTTGGCAGCCGCCAGCACACCCGTCCGCCGTACATCGCCAAATCAATTACCGATTTTTACTTCGAAAATCTGGTTAATAAAAAAGGGAAACATGTGAATTATAAACACAGTTAAGATTTGTCTACTCCTTCTTAAGCTCAACAGTGATCAAAACCTGACACCAAAAAAAAAACATCATTTATTTTATATAATACAGTATTTTTCACCATACAGGACATTCACAGAGATAGTGAAAATATAAAATTATTTTTAAAAATATAAATTAACAGCACTAAAATACAACTACCATCGATCAACAAAATCCCTTAGATATTCATCTAGAAAATAATATAATGATATTTTTATAAATCTTTATCTATTATATTTAGTTTACCTTGCACAGACCTTGATACGCAAGAGGTGTTCTTTCTTTTTCTGAACAATTTTTCCTGGTGAAATAGATCTTTAATGATTTCTTTAGTAGAAGCAATCAATACTCCTCTGTCTGTATATTTACAAACTAACAATTTATTTTTATTTTTTGCAATAATATCTGTAAAAATTTGGCTTTTAAGGAAAGCATTTGCATTTTCACATCCTTCAGCTAAGGTTGACAGCCCAGTGGAAAGAAAGTTTTCATAAATGGCAGATTTGACTATGCACACATCAATATCCTGGTTGCAATAAAATTGCAGACTCCCAGCGCCAGATTCATTTACTTTCCAAACCAGTTGAATATTTTCCTTTTCAAGTGTTTCACAAAATAAACGAGAAGCTTCACTGCATGTTAATAACTCAATAACCAAGGGATCAAATTGAATTTTCTTCATAAGAAGAGAGGATAAACATTTGTTCATTGCATTTATTACTTCTTGAACCTTGATATCCCTGCCATGAAAATACACACAGTTTTGCTCCTCTTGAAGTCTAATGCTAACATCATGAAACTTCTGTGATAGCTGTTCTAACAGACCAAACCTTTTCAAAGCCATTGTCTTCCATTTTTCATCTAAAGAAACTGCTTTTTTGACAGATGAACTTGTGATTTGCTCAATTAGTTTGTTCATAAGACTCTTGGAGTTGTAAAACCCAACTATGAACATTGTTGTGTTATCCTCTACCAGATCTATGTTCTTTGCTGCCAGTTGTTTCTGTAAAACCTCTTCTGCCATTTGTAATGTAAAAGGTAGCTTTGGTACTGTTTTCAGAACTACTTCATCAAATTCATTAGTCAAACAGTTGACAATTTCTGAAATGACCCAGAGTGATGGTTCTGATTTCACTATTACCTCTAGAAATTCCTCTGCAAAATTGATTTTGCTAATTTGAAGACTTGAGATTCCTTTAATTACTGGTTCCAGTCTATCCCTATGATGGGTCATTAAGAACTGCATCTTAACCGGCATCAAGGTTCCTGTTGCATCTGTAGTCCCTATTTCTTTTCCATCCTCCAAGGTCACTTTAATGATTATTTGTTTCCATGCAGATTTCCATGATGATGTTGACTGGTTGTCAGGGACCATGTCTGAAATTTATTTAGACATAATGTACAATACATAACAGAGTTCTCAAAAAGTGATGGTCTGAAGGTTTTGACCAGCAATATTTTGCAAATGACCAACACAATTTTAGTATTTTGCATTAGAAATAATAGCATTGAATAATGAGGACCACTATGGAAAAAAGATTTTTAACAAAAGTCTGATATTAAATATGTTAAACTCACCAAAAGGTAAGCATTGTATGCCTTCACATTTTTTAAACAATATAAGTTGGACTTCTCTTCTTAAATTATCAACAGGCTTAATTAAGCATTTGGTTTTCTCTGCATGAAGACATTTATTACTTTCATAGTCTTTATCTACCATCAAAAAGGAAACAACATAAAAGTTAAGCTAATATAATCTGTTACTTTTGAGAGTTGTCTTTGAACTATCCTGCATGATAAACTTGGAGGTGTTAAAGCAACCATATTTGTGAACCAGATGCTCCCCTTATACGACCGCAGAGGTTGAACCCTGAACGGTTGGGGCAAGTATGGACACAACATTCAAGCTGGATTCAGCTCTAAATTTGGATTGTGATTAAATAGTTGACACAGCATAGGTTTCTGACACAAAATAAATGTGGTCTAATGAACTTAAATTAAAAAAAATGTTTGCCTTAGAGCAATTCACTATATGCTGTTGAATATTAATCCTCTCAAAAAAATGTTTGAAGAAATTTTCTTTTTATTTATGAAATCTGAAATGAGAAAAATTGAACCCCCCCCATTTTTTTTCACATCCTCCTTTCCATTATTCCAAAACTGATCTCAATTCAAATTACTAATAGAGTTTGCAACAATATTACTACTCATTTAAATACATCATAAAATATTAAAATGTAAAAAAGTGCTTGTTATCACTGAATGGTAAAGATTGTTTTAATTTATCAGTTGGTAGTAAAAGTGAATATACATTGTATATTGTATAAAACAATGATTTAAGTTGATTCAACTACTATTCTGGACAAAGAAAGATAACTCCAATTGAAATTGTGCAATTAGATATTTCTTGCTATTGCGCAATACTGTGCAATTGAAAATACTTGCTATTGCACAATACTGTGCAACTGAAGATTTCTTGCTATTGCGCAATACTGTGCAATTGAAAATTTCTTGCTGTTGCACAATACTGTGCAATTGAAGATTTCTTGTTATTGCTGAGTACTGTGCAATTGAAAATTTCTTGCTATTGCACAATACTTAATATAATCATTTTGGATCCTGATTTGGACCAACTTGAAAACTGGGCCCATAATCAAAAATCTAGGTACATGTTTGGATTCAGCATGTCAAAGAACCCCAAGAATTCAATTTTTGTTCAAATCAAACTTTAGTTTAATTTTGGACCCTTTGGACTTTAATGTATACCAATTTGAAAACAGGGCCAAAAATTAAGAATCTACATACACAGTTAGATTTGGCATATCAAAAAACCCCAATTATTCAATTTTTGATGAAATCAAACAAAGTTTAATTTTGGACCCCAATTTGGACCAACTTGAAAACTGGGCCAATAATCAAAAATCTAAGTATATTTTTAGATTCAGCATATCAAAGAACCCCAAGGATTCAATTTTGGTTAAAATCAAACTAAGTTTAATTTTGGACCCTTTCAACCTTAATGTAGAATAATTTGAAAACGGGACCAAAAATTAAGAATCTACATACACAGTTAGATTAGGCATATCATAGAACCCCAATTTTTCAATTTTTGATAAAATCAAACAAAGTTTAATTTGGGGACCCTTTGAACCCCTTATTCCTAAACTGTTGGGACCAAAACTCCCAAAATCAATCCCAACCTTCCTTTTATGGTCATAAACCTGATGTTTAAATTTCATAGATTTCTATTTACTTATACTAAAGTTATGGTGCGAAAACCAAGAATAATGCTTATTTGGGCCCCTTTTTGGCCCCTAATTCCTAAACTGTTGGGACCAAAACTCCCAAAATCAATCCCAACCTTCCTTTTGTGGTCATAAACCTTGTGTTTTAATTTCATTGATTTCTATTTACTTATAGTAAAGTTATTGTGCGATAAGCAAGAATAATGCTTATTTGGGCCCTTTTTTGGCCCCTAATTCCTAAACTGTTGGAACCAAAACTCCCAAAATCATATCCCAACCTTCCTCTTGTGGTCATAAACCTTGTGTCAAAATTTCATAGATTTCTATTCACTTAAACTAAAGTTATAGTGCGAAAACCAAGAAAATGCTTATTTGGGCCCTTTTTGGCCCCTTATTCCTAAACTGTTGGGACTAAAACTCCCAAAATCAATCCCAACTTTCCTTTTGTGGTCATAAACCTTGTGTCAAAATTTCATAGATTTCTATTGACTTAAACTAAAGTTATAGTGCGAAAACCAAAAGTCTTCGGAAGATGACGATGACGACGACGACGCCAACGTGATACCAATATACGACCAGAAACTTTTCAATTTTTGCGGTCGTATAAAAAAGGCTATCATTGGGTAAATCTTTACTAGTTAATTTATACAAACTAACAAGATACATAAGAATAATCTCTTTTTAACTTCTTTTTGAAGTAGTTACAGCTTAACTTACCATCTGGGGGCTTCCATTCATCTCTATTCTTTCTATCTTGAGTTTCTTCTGCCATATTACAATGGTTTAGAGTAATTTAAATGCAATATGTAAACCACTGCAGGGATTCTTGACTCCTAAAAGATTATTGTGGCAGTTATTTAATGGTATATTTTTATACATATATACTTAAAATGTTTTATTGATTCAAAACAACTCTGATACAACTTAAAGCGAAGTTAAGCAATTAAAAAATTAAAACAAAAGAACAGCTAGAGTTCCAATGTCATCCCCGTTGTACATATATTACCTATATAAGGGCAATAACTAAATAAAACACTTTCTTTTTGGTCTTTAAAACAATTTATAAATATTTTAGAGAAATGAAGGCTTCAGAGCAAAGCAGAGTTTATTTATAATTAATTTTTCCAAGGGGCATAACTCATTAAAAATATTTGATAAGCACTGATTTCAGAAAGTGTCAAAGACATTGCTGCTATAAACCTATGATATAAGTTTGATAAAAATTCTGCCAAGAATTGTACACATGAGAGCACTAACAACGCAATATTTCATATAATCAATATATCGAAGGGACATATTAAAAAAAAATGATCGGCACTGTTTGAGGTACTGATGATATAAACCTATGATAAAAGTTTCATAAAATTCTGGCAATAATTAATTGTACACATGAAAGTGTTAACAATGCAACTTTCCTTATAATCAATATTTCCAATGAGCAATTTACTCTTTTAAAATAATTGATCTGCACTGATTTTGGAACTTGGCAAAGACATTGCTGATATAAACTTATGCTATAAGTTTAATAAAAAAACTGGCAAGAATTGTACACATAAGAGCTAACAATGCAATTAACAATAAAATTAATGTTTCTAAGGGGCATAACATATTTAAAAACAATTGATCTGCTCTGTTTTTTGAACTTGTCAAAAACATTATTAATATAAATGTATACTATAAGTTTCATAAAAATCTGTCAGGAATTGTACACATGAGAGCGCTAAAGATGCAATTTTTAATACACTAAATGTTTCCAAGAGGCACAACTCTTTTAAAAATAATATATTGACACTGATTTTTTATATCTACCAAAACATTGCTGAAATAAATATATACCCGTATAATATAAATTTCATAAAAATCTGGCAAGAACTGTACACATGCATAGAGCACTTACCAGACCATACAGACGGATGGACGCCTGGTATTTCTATGTCCCCCACAACGCGTTTCCCAGATGAAATCATGTATCAATCAAAATTTAAAAACTATATGCTCTTTATTGTAAGGAGATAGAAATGAGATAATTTAAGTTTAATAAAAGACCTTAAAGAAAACAGCTGTTGTAACCAATTTTTGTTTCTAAAAGCATTTTATAAGAGCTACCTTATATTTTATTTCCAAATTTTATCATTTAATTAGGGGTTTTTTCAAATCAGATCCTTAACCATGTTAACTACACATTGCGGTAGTATGTAAAATATTCTTTTATTTTTCTTTTAATTTCTTACTCTTTTACTTGTAACCTTTGAAATTATATATGTGGGTGCAGACCAAGCATAACAAGTAAATAGCTTCCAAATTGATTTAACATTGCCTTTAAACCTTTTCATGTTCATTTCATGTACACATTATTTTTCAATCTGCATGATTGTCAAAATTGCAGTCAGTAAACGACAATTTAAAAAAAAGATTGTAAGGGTTCCGCGGAACCCAGTGCCTCGACTATTTTTGCTGTTAATCGCAGGCTCAACAAAAATGAGGGAAAAAAATATTCCTCTCGATACTATCTTTTGATTGTAAGAAGCTTCTGTCCAAGTTTAATAAAAATTCAGGATTATAAGTTTATGAATCTAATTAATGTTTTAAAAACTTTATCTGCAGACTGTATGTAATGTTAACTGGAAGAATAACTAAGTCCATTTATAAGTAAAATACGGAAAAACAGGAACAAAATTTTAACAAAATTTCCTTCTAGATACCAGCTTTTGATCATAAACAAGCTTCTGCCCAAGGTTGGTACAAATCCAGGATACGTTTAAGAAAGTTATTAAAATTTTAAAAACTGTAACCACAGAGTGAATGTACTGTTTCCTGGCAGAAAAACTTAGTCCATTTACAAAAAATATGATTTAGAGGTAAATTACGGAAATCATGGATTTTTTTTTACTAAATTTACTTCTGGATACTATCTTACATGACAAGCTTCTGTCCTAGTTTGGTAGAAATCCAGGATAGTTAAAAGTTATTAAAATTTCAAAAACTCTAACCACAAAGTGAATATTTGTGGATGCCGCCGCTGACGGAATGTAGGATCGCTATGTCTCACTTTTTCGACAAAAGTCAAAGGCTCGTCAAAAATGAATGATTTAGTGTCAAGATACATTTTATTTGAGCAACAGAAAATGTTTCCGTTTCTTACTCATCTGAAACCCTGTTGTCCACCTAGTTTCACTTTTTCAGCTAAATTCAAATAACATGCTAAACACATACAAAACAATCTATCCCTAACTGTGATCACATCCTTGGTCACATACATACAATTATAACTGAGGTTGAATTAATGTCTTGCAAGACAATTATGTATCACATCCAAGATTTTGAGTTTATTTTGACAAAATTTAACTAAACTGGCTGCTCATATTGAATAATATTACAATGTTGTGTCCTTGTATAAAATTTGAACAAAACAAAAACGAAAACAGAAGTTTTTTTATTTCAAGTGGTACTAAAAAAAAAAAATTACTGGCAATTATAATTCTGTTAGCCACACTTGTGTTTTGTTTTAAAAAAATACTAATATTTAACACTTGCACTAGAAGAACAGTTGACTAATTCTTACATTAATTTTTTTTAGAATCCAATAGTTTTTTTTGTCTCTGCATTATTTAACTTGGATTTAATATCCCAAATGGGGGTCTCACTAATTAGTGACAAGAAGCGTCAAGAAGCGAACAAAAGTGACAAGACGAATAATTTAACGACAAGAAGACTATAAAGAAGACTATCATTAAGTGATAAGAAAAGTAAATATTATTCATTTGAAATAAATGAATAAAAGAAATATGCATTATACAAATGTCATAGTTTTGTGTTAAATATATACATAATTTTTCGTTATTTAATTAGATTATCTAATTATACTAGTTGATAGAAGAAAAGAAACATTTTTCAAGAAAAGAGTCTAAATAGTATAAAATGTTAAAATATTTACATTATTTATAATTAATTATAGTTATGGATCATAAAGTATACCAGATCGAGTGTTTGGATTTATTTTTGTTTGGGGGTGGGGTGGGTGGGGGGTATTGTTATGCCATTTTTATCTATTCATTATATGGGCACTTAGAATCATCAGATCATTGGATGATCAACTCCTCATGTATGCTATTATATAAGAGGGTGGTAAAGGGGGGTACTGAACACGGAAACATGTGAAATAAGAATCGCAAAAACGTTGCACGAAAAATAAAAATCGGGAAAAACGAAGCACTAGAAATAAAATCATACATATTAAGAAAAAAAGTAACAAAAGTTATTACTCAGCCGTTCTTGGTGATCATGCAGTCATTATAAATGGACATGGAGACCCTGTGGTCACCTTTTAGATTTGCATCGGATTTGGAAAAAAAATAGTATTCATCACTGGGGTAATTAATAGCCTATTCCTCATGAATCACTGAAGTAAATGTGATCTCCATAACTGCAGTTACGTATATCCAAAGATGGCGGACGACTTTTCTGGTTAATATTTCTATGGTCGACTTTGTAATAACTATGTTCTATTCTTCGGTATTTTGTGTCTTTTTAAACATCATTTACTAAATTTGAACCTGAAATACTATGGGTTTTGTCATAGTTTAACCGCTAAATGGAGAAACTGGTGTCAAAACAATCAGGTATCTGAGTAAACATCAAATTCATAAGTTGAAAAACTGCATGAATGATCAACCAAGTATATATAAAAAAGAAAATTTAGTAAAAATGTATAATTGCCAATGAAATAACTCTCCACAAGAGACCAAATGACCCAGAAATTAACAACTATAGGTCATCGTACAGCCTTCAACAATGGCCAAATGCTGCATATAGTCAGCTATAAAAGGCCCAGAAATGACGAATGTCAAACAATTTAAACTAGAAAACTAACGGCCTAATTAATGTACAAAAAATGAACAAAAAACAAATATTTAACACATCAACAAACGACAACCACTGAATTACAGGCTCCTGACTTAAAACAAGCACATACAGAATGTGGTGGGATTAAACATGTTAACGGGTGCCAAACCCTCCCCCTAACCTGGAACAATGGTTTAACAGTACAATATAAGAACAGACTATAACCAGATGCTCCGCACAGCTTTATACGACCGCAGAGTTGGAACCCTGAACATTGGGGCAAGTATGGACACAACATTCAAGCTTGATACAGCTCTGAATTTGGATTGTAATTAAATAGTTGACACAACACAGGTTTCTGACACATAATGAATGTGGTCTAAGAACTTAAACTTAAAAACCTTAAATTTTAAATTGGACATTACATATTATGGTCCAATATCCTAAATCTAAATACATTTATCAAAGAACCCCAAGAATTCAATTTTTGATGAAATCAAATAAAGTTCAATTTTGGACCCTTTAGACCTCAAGGTGGACCAATCTGATAACATCAAAAATCTAAAGACATGGTTAGATTAAGCATATATCAAAGAACCCCATATATACAATTTTTGTTGAAATCAAACAAAGTTTAATTTTGGACCGCAATTTGGAGCAACGTGAAAACTGGGCCTATAATCAAAAATATAAATACATGTTTAGATTCAGCATATCAAAGAACACCAAGGATTCAATTTTTGTTGATATCAAACAAAGTTTAATTCTGGACCACGATTTGGCACAACTTGAAAACTGGGCCCATAATAAAATTATAAGTACATGTTTAGAATCAGCATATACATTGTATGTTGTATAAAACAATGATTTAAGTTGATTCAACTACTATTCTGGACAAAGAAAGATAACTCCAATTGAAAATGTCTTGCTATTGCGCAATACTGTGCAATTGAAAATACTTGCTATTGCACAATACTGTGCAATTGAAGATTTCTTGCTATTGTGCAATACTGTGCAATTGAAAATTTCTTGCTATTGCACAATACTGTGCAATTGAAGATTTCTTGCTATTTTTGGCCCCTTTTTCCTAAACTGTTGGGACCAAAACTCCCAAAATCAATCCCAACCTTCCTTTAGTGGTCATAAACCTTGTGTTAAAATTTCATAGATTCCTATTTACTTAAACTAAAGTTATAGTGTGAAAACCAAGAATAATGCTTATTTGGGCCCTTTTTGGCCCCTTATTCCAAAACTGTTGGGACCAAAACTTCCAAAATCAATCCCAACCTTCCTTTTGTGGTCATAAACCTTGTGTTTAAATTTCATAGATTTCTATTCACTTATAGTGCGAAAACCAAAAGTCTTTTGACGCCGATGACAATGACGATGACGACGACTACGGACAACGACGACGCCAACATGATACCAATATACGACCAAAAAAGTCTTCCACCTATATATAGCTAACTAGACATGATGTTGGCTTGGCTCTATAGAAATAAAGAATAGGTAGCATGATCAATATATTTTCACACAATATTTGTAAAGTCTTTCAAGAACAATTCAGATTCCAATTTCATTTCAAACAAGAAGGACAATTGTATAGAAATGAATTCAGTTACGAATATCTATATTTCCAGTTACGTATATCAACGGCAATTAATTTTTTTCAGTTACCCATATCACGTTTTTTTGGACAACCGATTTCTCCTTTTAGCGGTTGAACTATGAAAAAACCCATAGTATTTCAGTTTCAAATTAAGGAAATTAGTCTTATAAGACACGAAATACCAAAGAATAGTACATAGTTATTACATAATAGACAAAAGAAATATTGACCAGAAACGTCGTCCTCCATCTTCGACTATATACATGTAACTGCAGTTACGGAGATAACATTTACTTCAGTGATTCATGAGGAATAGGCTATTAATAAAGATAACAACTAATATCAGGGCTGACTTTGAATTAGTCCCTGGTTTACTTTTTAATCAAATTCGTGACAAGCAATGCATGAGAAATTAAGAGTACCAACACGAAACACAGAAAATAAATAAAGGGGAAACACTAAGCACGCACATCGTACCAAACACGAGTAAACGAGAAATAAAACTTAGAAACATGAAAACACTTGAAATAAAAAGGCTGAAAACGTTGCACAAAAGTAACCCTTTTATCTTCGACCTGACCCTCATATAATATAAATTAAATTCCATTGTTAGGATTGTTACAAATTGTTCAGATTGATGATTATAATAAATAAAAATAACATAATAAAAAAACACTAAATATTCATTACAAAAGTGCAACTATACATAAATACAACAACATTTGAAACTTCATTAAACAATTAAACAACAAATAATCATGACTGTCATTAATCAATTCTGTGTTAATTGACTTTTTCTATATTTTTGTTTTGTTTTAAATAGTGTATATACTTTCATGTCGTTAAATTTGTCTTCTCTGCCCTAATTTATTCTTCAAAAAGCTAATTGTTGTCTTCTTGTCGCCTATTATTGAGATCAAACATGTGATATTCATTATATTATACCAATTTGGATGAGTGATCAGATTTCGAGTCCAGAGAGATTTTCTGATTTGACTCCCCACTGAGCAGAAAAGGATAATGGTGATATTGCAATTCCTACCCGTGTTAATATTTAAAAAAATGTGGTTGACATTCTTTAAAAACATATTTTTAGGTGGGTCTCATTGGGGTCTCAGCGTGACGTGGGATTGCCGACTTGTGTTATTTTAGTGCTTTCATTATATAATTATGATATTCGCATATATATGCTGACTTATTGCATTTGTACACTTTAACCTTATACAAAGCTCTGCATCATCTGCATCATCTGATTTGCTCAAAACACAAAATGTCAGCCATCCATTAAAAACGAAAGTAGAATGATGTAAAATCGAAAGTAGATATGCAATTTGTGTTAACATTTTTTGTTAAAATTTAACAAAAGTAAACAAAACTTTTTAAAATACCCCTTTTCATATCTCAACCATTTATTTATTTTCGAATAAATTCTATGCGTAATCACTCCAAATAGATTTAAATGTGCATTGCATGGAAATCACCTAAGCTAATTATAGAGATAAAGGTGTGGTTTTCGAAGATCTAGAACAGTCCTCTGGTCATTGGCAGTATGGTTGGCATTTGAAAGGTAAGGTTTACGGGTTTTAGATTAATGCCAGTGGATACGTGAAATTTATTAATTTATCCATTGATATATTTCTTGGCTAGCAAAAACTTTCTGGCCAAACCGGCATGGCCATGTGTTGTGTGCAGTTATGATGTGGCAGCGATCAGTGTCTCATGGAATCATGTTCAAGTTGCCAAATTTCTCATTGAGGCATATGAATCACGAAATGTTGTCACTAAGGTATTACTTCGTTTTCTGTCTTGTTAAAAAGGCGCGTTGACCCCCCCTTTTATTTTTTTATTTTTGGTTTTTAATTATTGGCAGCTAGTGGCTGCCTGCAAAATAGCAAATTTTATTTTGAATGATCTGATATAAATAGGCTTAATTCAAGCCGGCAAAATAGCCTTTTTCTATCGAAATGGCTATTCTGTATCTGTATCTGTATAAGGAATTCCCTCCTTCAAAGGAGCACTTCTTTTCAGAATCGGTTCACAATATATATTTACAGGACTATATTTACAGGGGTCTTCGATATACAAAAAGTGCAAAAATCTACGCCCCTGGCGTGAATCTTGGCTACTTTCAATGGCCCTTTCGTTTGTTTGACGGCAGAGCTTTCAAAAGTTCATTTCTTTTAGTATGTAAAGCATAGCACAGTTTTCTATTTATATACTCTACTTTGAAGCAGTTGTCCATACATTTGCATCTACAGCCACATGCGCATAATAATCTACTTGGGTCTAAAATAAGCTGTTTATTTATTACTAAGCTGGTTAGGTTAAAGCATTTATCACAGTTTTTAATGCTACGAAGAAAGCAGTATAATTGCATCGGAACTAAACACATTTATTCTAAAATACAGTTGTTGGCATGACACGGGTTATGTTCTTCTCATATATGTTATGATGGTATGATACTAAACCCCTAACGGGAAGGATTGTGCCTGATGTTCATATGATGAAATCATAATCTTTCAGTCAGTTTAATTGAAGTCTGGAGCTGGCATGTCAGTTAACTGCTAGTGTCTGTTGTTATTTATGTATTATTGTCATTTTGTTTATTTTCTTTGGTTACATCTTCTGACATCAGACTCGGATTTCTCTTGAACTGAATTTTAATGTGCGTATTGTTATGCGTTTACTTTACTACATTGGTTAGAGGTATAGGGGGAGGGTTGAGATCTCACAAACATGTTTAACCCCGCCGCATTTTTGTGCCTGTCCCAAGTCTGAGGAGCCTCTGGCCTTTGTTAGTCTTGTATTATTTTAATTTTAGTTTCTTGTGTACAATTTGGAAATTAGTATGGCGTTCATTATCACTGGAGTAGTATATATTTGTTTAGGGGCCAGCTGAAGGACGCCTCTGGGTGCGGGAATTTCTCGCTACATTGAAGACCTGTTGGTGACCCTCTGCTGTTGTTGTTTTTTATTTGGTCGGGTTGTTGTCTCTTTGACACATTCCCCATTTCCATTCTCAATTTTATAATTCATGCAAGTATGGTATACGAGTATTATGCAGAGATTTACAATCTAGAATAAAAAGTTCAACAGTTTCTGAATTTTCATTGCAGAGAAGACAGGTTGGATCTATTGAATTTTGGTTAAATGCAGCCTTATTGCTTTGCAGATAATAAGTTCCTATTTTGCACCAGCAATAAAATTTATATTTCAAAAGCAAGTTTGATTTTTTTTTTTTTTTTTTTTTTTTAAGCTACCGGTATATGTGATTGACTTTGTTATATTGTATAATGTTTTATCGAATTCATGATGCAAGGAGTTTTTTTAACTTTAATTTTTTATATAAACATACAGTTGAAAAATCTGAAATTTTTATTCTTTATAATGCATACATGTATACAGCATTAATATTAAACTGATTGATTTTAGAAATAATTTCAGCTACATGTTTAGATATAATTTCATTGCAACAAATGGATGCTCAATATTTTTATTTTGTTTATTTCTTGTAATAAATTCTTACTATACAGTATGGTTATTTACACTTTGACTAATAAAAAGTAAAAACACAAAAATACTGAACTAAAAATAATAAATGTTTTAATAAATCATATGTGTCTCAAATATTGTTAGCTGCTTTCCTATTTAACTATACTGGTATATCAGTATTCATGTATTTTATTCTTTTATGTTAACAGTGCACATTCTCGTAGTACTTTTCAAAAGTAAATATCAAATTTCACTCTCTACAAAGAAATGCCAAAAGAACAAATTCACTACTTAGTATACAAAATACAAAATAGCCAGTTTTTTTCTTATTTCAGATTTCTTCAAATTTATATTTTTTGCAGAAAAAAAAGGGGGTGGGGATATCTTTTTAGGGGGGTCAATATGCAACAGGATTGTGTATTGCACACAAGCAAAAAAAAGGGTGGGGCTAATTTTTATTTTTTTTGGAAGGGGGGGGGGTATTTTTATTATTTTTTTTTTTTTTTTTTTGGGGGGGGGGGGGGTCAATTCGTAGCAGCATAGTGTGTTGCACAAAAGCAAACAAATCATCATGATCATATCACCAATTCTAAGTTCTTTGACTACATTTATTCAGGGTTGGACCTCTGCGGTTGTTCCAGCTGCACTCAGCGAAGCAATTTATTGTCATTGTTGAAGGCCAATAGGCCTATTATTGATTACATTTACTTCATTTGAAAGGAGTAGGTCCGGTAAGGGCCGATTTTGGCCTCAAATTTCAGGTTCATCTAACGAAAGATTTTGGACACTTTTTAAACACTTAAGTGTCCTTTTTAATTGATACAATTAGTTAATGTGAAAGATTTTAACTGATTTAGTCATTAAAAACACTCCAATTCAAGCTTAAATATGAAAAATCTATCAAATATGCCAAAAATGATGGTTTTTGTCAAAAATGAAAGTGGCCACATCCGTGTTCATCCTCAACCTTTATATATGTTATGTAAGTATCATCAAATACAACTTACATTTCAATATTATGAATGAACACGAATGCGGCCACTTCCATTCAAGACTGAAACCATCTAAAATTTAACTAAAATGCTCAAATTGTGAAGATTTCAGTAATTTAGCATGACTTGAGGTGTCATACCACCAATTAAAAGTCCCTATCTGTTCAACCAAATTTTGCAATTTTTACAGCTTTCTAAATATTTTACCTTAAGTTTAACTTCATAGAAACTAGGTATATCCTGAATCATACAGGTGTCACCTTTCTGCATGCCAATTTTCAACATACATTCAAAATCATATAAGAAAGAAGAGAGCTTCAGAAAGGAGGTACCACTAAAAATAACCCCTGGTTTTCTGGAAATCTTAAATTAGTATACTATGGAGCGCATTAATCCTCAATTTTTAATGCAAACTCATAGACAGGTAAATTTTGGCTCAAAATGGTCTCAATATATTTCTCTTTCAACAAAAGTTTATTTTCTGCAAATGTGTTGGTTAGTTTAGGTGAACAATGACATCAAATGCACTATTTTTTGTCCGAGTAGGCCTACTTTCACATACGTTCTAAATTTGAGGGAGTAATTGGTGGTATGACACCTAAAGAGACAAAAAAGTTGATTAGAAATCTTTTATTTTGCTTTATTCTTAATCCTTAGTCAATTTGTAGTTAAAAACAGCCTATCTGAGCATTATGCGACTTATATTAAAAATTTCACAGCTCAATTTAAACTGACTGTAATGTATGACTTTGATACAAAATACTTGAAAATTTCATATTGGGCTACAGGAACATAAACTTTCAATATCAAGATCAGTTTTTGCTGATTTTTCCTTGTTTGTTCTACTTCTTTAAATACTTTCCACAATTTTTGCAATGAATTTAGTAAAAAATCCAAGGTATTGAAGTGTCAAGGAATATTGACCCCCCTTTTTTTCATCTGATGTCAGTAAAGTACTAAAAATTGATCAAAAGTGCAGTCATGGTCATTTAACTGTGTTTATTTACATCAGTTAATGAAATTTAAGATATACAAGTTTCATTTGGAATAATAAATGCTACTTTTGTGAGTTTCTGCAGTGTGTACATTAGGCTATGCTATCTGCCAAGTACATAGTATGACGCAATGATATAAGGGGTAAAAATCAAATAATTTCAATATATCTGCATGACAAAATTTGTTTGGGGGGAGGTAAACAACCTATGTTTCAATGTTTAACACCACAGAATAACTTTCTGTGCATTTATAACATTATTTAGGACATTTTTTATATAAAAGCATATTGTCAGGATGGGAAAAGCTAAAAATAGCACAAACTCAAGTTTTAGGCCCTTAATTTGCAATATGTGACATTTTGCCACCAAAAAGATTGATATGTGGCTACTATTATCTCAAATGATCAATTGAGACAAAAAAAAACAATTGTTTTTATACGACCGCAAAAACTTTTAATTTTTCGTCGTATATTGCTATCACGTTGGCGTCGTTGTCCTGCATCGTCGTCGTTGTCCTGCGTCGTCGTCGTCGTTGTCCGAATACTTTTAGTTTTTGCACTCTAACTTTAGTAAAAGTGAATAGAAATCTATGAAATTTTAACACAAGGTTTATAACCACAAAAGGAAGGTTGGGATAGATTTTGGAAGTTTTGGTCCCAAAATTTTAGGAATTAGGGGCCAAAAAGGGCCCAAATAAGCATTTTCTTGGTTTTCGCACTATAACTTTAGTTTAAGTAAATAGAAATCTATGAAATTTTGACACAAGGTTTATGACCACAAAAGGAAGGTTGGGATAGATTTTGGGAGTTTTAGTTCAAACAGTTTAGGAATTAGGGGCCAAAAAAGGGCCCAAATAAGCATTATTCTTGGTTTTCGCACAATAACTTTAGTATAAGTGAAATGAAATCAATGAAATTTAAACACAAGGTTTATGACCACAAAAGGAAGGTTGGGATTGATTTTGGGAGTTAAGGTCTGAACAGTTTAGGAATTAGGGGCCAAAAAGGGGCCCAAGTAAGCATTATACCATAACTTTAGTATAAGTAAATAGAAATCTTTGAAATTTAAACACAAGGTTTATGACCACAAAAAGAAGGTTGGGTTTGATTTTGGGAGTTTTGGTCCCAACAGGTTTTTAGGAATAAAGGGCCCAAAGGGTCCAAAATTGAACTTTGTTTGATTTCATCAAAAATTGAGTAATTGGGGTTCTTTGATATGCCGGATCTAACTGTGTATGTAGATTCTTAATTTTTGGTCCCGTTTTCCAATTGGTCTACATTAAGGTCCAAAGGGTCCAAAATTAAACTTAGTTTGATTTTAACAAAAATTGAATCCTTGGGGTTCTTTGATATGCTGAATCTAAAAATGTACTTAGATTTTTGATTATTGGCCCAGTTTTCAAGTTGGTCCAAATCGGGGTCCAAAATTAAACTTTGTTTGATTTCATCAAAAATTGAATAATTGGGGTTCTTTGATATGCCAAATCTAACTGTGTATGTAGATTCTTAATTTTTAGTCCCGTTTTCAAATTGGTCTACATTAAATACCAAAGGGTCCAAAATTAAACTAAGTTTGATTTTAATAAAAATTGAATTCTTTGATGAGCTGAATTTAATCATGTACTTAGATTTTTGATTATGGGCCCAGTTTTCAAGTTGGTTCAAATCAGGATCCGAAATTATTATATTAAGTATTGTGCAATAGCAAGAAATTTTCAATTGCACAGTATTCAGCAATAGCAAGAAATCTTCAATTGCACAGTATTGTGCAATAGCAAGAAATTTTCAATTGTACAGTATTACGCAATAGCAAGAAATCTTCAATTGCACAGTATTGTGCAATAGCAAATATTTTCAATTGCACAGTATTGCACAATAGCAAGAAATATCTAATTGCACAATATTGTGCAATAGCAAGAAATTTTCAATTGATTGGAGTTATCTTTCTTTGTCTAGAATAGTAGTTGAATCAACTTAAATCATTGTTTTATACAATACACAATGTATATTCACTTTTACTACCAACTGATAAATTAAAACAATCTTTACTATTCAGTGATAACAAAGGGAAAGGGGGATGTGAGAAAAAAAATGGGGGGGGGGGGGGGGGGGTTAAACTTTTCTCATTTCAGATTTCATAAATAAAAAGAAAATTTCTTCAAACATTTTTTTGAGAGGATTGATATTCAACAGCATAGTGAATTGCTCAAAGGAAAAAAAAGTATTTTAAGTTCATTAGACCACATTCATTCTGTGTCAGAAACCTATGCTGGGTCAACTATTTAATCACAATCCAAATTTAGAGCTGAATCCAGCTTGAATGTTGTGTCAATACTTGCCCCAATCGTTCAGGGTTCAACCTCTGCGGTCGTATAAAGCTGTGCCCTGCGGAGCATCCTGTTTGATTTTGATGTTTCACCGCATTTCGCTTAAAGGTGTCATACCACCAATTAAAAGTCCCTATCTTTCAACCAAATTTTGCAATTTTCACAGCTTTCTAAATATTTTACCTTAAGTTTAACTTCATAGAAACTAGGTATATCCTGAATCATACAGGTGTCACCTTTCTGCATGCCAATTTTCAACATACATTCAAAATCATATAAGAAAGAAGAGAGCTTCCGAAAGGAGGTACCACTAAAAATAACCCCTGGTTTTCTGGAAATCTTAAATTAGTATACTATGGAGCGCATTAATCCTCAATTTTTAATGCAAACTCATAGACAGGTAAATTTTGGCTCAAAATGGTCTTAATACATTTCTCTTTCAACAAAAGTTTCATTTCTGCAAATTTGTTGGTTAGTTTAGGTGAACAATGACATCAAATGCACTATTTTTTGTCCGAGTAGGCCTACTTTCACATACGTTCTTAATTTGAGGGAGTAATTGGTGGTATGACACATTAATGATGCTAGTACCCGATATATGTGCATTGTATAATTGTCAAAAACAGCCCATATTTATGTAGCAGAAGCATTCTACTTTCCAGTAAATAGTTAAAAGATTACATTTTCACAATTTTGTAAAACTGCTATATTTTGGGGCCAAAAAGGGGTCTTACTGAACCTACTCCTATGTTGATAGTTGTCTCATTGGCAGTCATACCATATCTCCTTATTTTTATATTGACAGTCTGAAAATGTTTTCCTGGAATTTGATGAACATTATTTTTATACGACCGCAAAATTTGAAAAAATTTTCGTCGTATATTGCTATCACGTTGGCGTCGTCGTCGTCGTCGTCGTCCGGCGTCCGAATACTTTTAGTTTTCGCACTCTAACTTTAGTAAAAATTAATGGAAATCTATGAAATTTTAACACAAGGTTTATGACCACAAAAGGAAGGTTGGTATTGATTTTGGGAGTTTTGGTCCCAACATTTTAGGAATAAGGGGCCAAAAAGGGCCCAAATAAGCATTTTCTTGGTTTTCGCACTATAACTTTAGTTTAAGTTAATAGAAATCTATGAAATTTTGACACAAGGTTTATGACCACAAAAGAACGGTTGGGATTGATTTTGGGAGTTTAGGTTTTAACAGTTTAGGAATTAGGGGCCAAAAAAGGGCCCAAATAAGCATTATTCTTGGTTTTCGCACAATAACTTTAGTTTAAGTAAATAGAAATCAATGAAATTTAAACACAATGTTAATGACTACAAAAGGAAGGTTGGTATTGATTTTGGGAGTTTAGGTCCCAACAGTTTAGGAATTAGGGGCCAAAAAGGGACCCAAATAAGCATTTTTCTTGGTTTTCGCACCATAACGTTAGTATAAGTAAATAGAAATCTATGAAATTTAAACACAAGGTTTATGACCATAAAAGGAAGGTTGGTATTGATTTTGGGAGTTTTGGTCCCAACAGAATAAGGGGCCCAAAGGGTCCAAAATTAAACTTTGTTTGATTTCATCAAAATTGAATAATTGGGGTTCTTTGATATGCCGAATCTAACTGTCATGACTGTGTATGTAGATTCTTAACTTTTGGTCCCGTTTTCAAATTGGTCTACATTAAGGTCCAAAGGGTCCAAAATTAAACTTAGTTTGATTTTGACAAAAAATGAATCAGTTATAGGTTCTTTGATATGCTGAATCTTAAAATGTACTTAGATTCTTGATTATTGGCCCAGTTTTCAAGTTGGTCCAAATCGGGGTCCTAAATTAAACTTTGTTTGATTTCATCAAAAATTGAATAAATGGGGTTCTTTGATATACCAAATCTAACTGTGTATGTAGATTCTTCATTTTTGGTCCTGTTTTCAAATTGGTCTACACTAAAGTCCAAAGGGTCCAAAATAAAACTTAGTCTGATTTCAACAAAAATTGAAATCTTGGGGTTCTTTGATATGCTGAATCCAAAAATGTACTTAGATTTTTTATTATGGGCCCAGTTTTCAAGTTGGTCCAAATCAGGATCTAAAATTATTATATTAAGTATTGTGCAATAGCAAGTCTTTTCAATTGCACAGTATTGCGCAATGGCAAGAAATATCTAATTGCACAATATTGTGAAATAGCAAATTTTTTTTTAATTAGAGTTATCTTTCTTTGTCCAGAATAGTAAGCAAGAAATATCTAATTGCAAAATATTGTGCAATAGCAAGATTTTTTTTTAATTGGAGTTATCTTTCTTTGTCCAGAATCAACTTAAATCTTTGTTATATACAATATACAATGTATATTCACTTTTTACTACCAACTGATAAATTATAATAAATAACATTCAGTGATAACAAGCAGTTTTTTTTACATCTTAATATTTTATGATGTATTTAAATGAGTAGTTATTGTTGCAAACTCCATTAGAAATTTTAATTGAGATTAGTTTTGGAATAAGGGAAAGAGGGATGTGATTAAAAAAATTGAGTTCAATTTTTCTCATTTGAAATTTCATAAATAAAAAAGAAAATTTCTTCAAACATTTTTATGCCCCACCTACGATAGTAGAGGGGCATTATGTTTTCTGGTCTGTGCGTCCGTCCGTCCGTCTGTCCGTTCGTTCTTCCGTCCGTTCGTCCGTCCGTCTGTCCCGCTTCAGGTTAAAGTTTTTGGTCAAGGTAGTTTTTGATGAAGTTTAAGTCCAATCGACTTCAAACTTAGTACACATGTCCCCTATGATATGATCTTTCTAATTTTAATGCCAAATTAGAGTTTTCACCCCAATTTCACGAGAGGATTGATATTCAACAGCATAGTGAATTGCTCTAAGAGAAAACAAAAATTTCAAGTTCATTAGAACACATTCATTCTGTGTCAGAAACCTATGCTGTGTCAACTATTTAATCACAATTCAAATTTAGAGCTGAATCCAGCTTGAATGTTGTGTCCATAATTGCCCCAACCGTTCAGGGTTCAACCTCTGCGGTCGTATAAAGCTACGCCCTGCGGAGCATCTGGTTATAACATTGATACAAGATCCTTAAACCTAAAAGTTTTTAAAAAAATCTCATAATATTAAAGGTTAAAAAAGATGTGTAAAGATTTATATTTTTATTTCATGGATTTTTAGGGCAATGAATGCTTTTTGGTGTGTTTTTTGCTCAACATGTTTGCTCGGTCACCATATAGTATGTCTTCCTATCAATTGTGGTGATGGCTATATACAAAGATATCTTCGGTCAGAACAGACAGAAAGTCACTATATTTGCTGCAGAATTCTGACAGAGAATTGTCAACTAGGTAATACATTTAAATATTTTTTGTATATGTAAGGTGTTTGTCTAAATATAAGCAGGCAATTCCATAAAAAGAACAAAAGTTGATACAATTTGATTGTATGAGATGCATACATCTGTCCAATGATGAACTGGGTTAGGGACCAGCTGTAAACTCTTGTAAAGATCCTGACTTCTACAGGCAACCTGGTAATGCTTTGATATAACAGAAGGTTGATAATTCCTTCCTTGATGCATCAACTAAAACTAAAGCGTCACTGATGACAAATGGATGAGTGTTATGTAGACGAAACGTGGGTCTGGCGTACTAAATTATAATCCTGGTACTTTTGATAACTATTGGGAAAGGCACATAAAGAAAATGTACGAGAGCGCTCAATCCTGCCCCCATAACCTGGAACATTAATGTGTAACAGCACAACATAAGAACAGATTATGAAAATCAGTAATTTTTGTACCTGCCACTTTCTATTTACATAGAAACTGGGTTTTTGTTCCATGATTCAACTGAAATTATTGTCTTCCATTAGATCATGCTAGATATTTCTTTTTTAATCACATTATCTTACTTGCTAAACACTATTCTAAACATGTGGATATATATATAATACAATTTCAAATCTTAATAAATGCCTGGATTTTAGCATATATAATAGAGTTATGACTTATACTCAAACTAAACTACAAATTTCATTATTTGTGGGATTTTAATTCCAACAATAGAATAATTTGATTATCAGCTTTTGTTTCTTTATTTGAAGGATACAGAGTAAAGAAATGTACAGAAAATTTAGGAAAAGATTCCTGTGAAGAATGTCCTAAAGGACAGTATTTAGCAGATCTAACAAATTCAACGAATATACACCATTGTGTTCATTACAGTTGCTCATTAGGTAAATTAAAAAAAAAAAAAAAAAAAGATGCACATTGAATTTGACTTTTCAAAATGTCTAACCATTTGAACAATATAATTTGGCAATGGTGGAGCCAGAAATTTTCATAAGTGGGGGCCCACTGCCTGCCTAAGAGCTTACCCGCTCCAGTCATGCTTCAGTGATTCCCTATTTTGTAATCAACTAACAAACTTGAATACTTCTATGTATCAACATTAAATCTGAACAAAAAAAACTGAATTATCTCCCCTTTTCTTGATAAAACACAGATGAACTTGGAAAAAGTCACTTACATTTACATATTAGTCTATCATATTTATAACTCGATTATAAATGCCATCCTTTTAAATCCAGAGTTTTTCCTAAATTCTAGAATAGAAACCTTTTCAGACTTTGGAAATTTTAAAAGGGGAGATAATCCAACAAATTTTGAAAATTGACAGTTTTTATAGATATAGGTAAATGCGGTATGAGTGCAATGAGAAAACTCTTCATCCAAGTCACAATTTATAAAAGTAAGCCATTATTATTCATTTATACTATATTCCATTTCAACTAAATTATATCTGTCTAACAGGTCTAAGGAATTGTTTAAATGAATTGAAATCGTCATACAGATAATATGCAACATTATAGGATAGTGAGAGTGAGACCCTTTCTTCACTTATAATTTAAATGAATTAATTAAATATATTCAGTTAAATGCAATTTATGAGTGAGTAAGTGGTACGGAAATAGAAACAAATTGATAGGTATAAAAACAACAAAACAGGATATATTACATGTCATAATAAGGATCGGATAGTATGAATTCTAACATTATTAGGAAGTTTGACAGAACATACCAACTCCTGACCTTTCTCTAAAACATAGATGTAATAACAAAGAAACCTGTTTAGACCAGCCTCATTTTTAATCTGCCTGTCCCATTTTTGTCATATATTAAGCTATTTTCACATTTGAAATTTTAATTATTTCATATTTTGTCATGGCAATGCCTTTTTAGCTCACCTGGCCCGAAGGGCCAAGTGAGCTTTTCCCATCACTTGGCGTTCGGCGTCGTCCCTCGTCCGGCGTCATTTACTTTTACAAAAATCTTCTCCTCTGAAACTACTGGGCCAAATTTAACCAAACTTGGTCACAATCATCATTGGGGTATCTTGTTTAAAAAACGTGTCCAGTGACCCGGCCATTTAACCAAGATGGCCGCCACGGCTAAATATAGAACATAGGAGTAAAATGCAGTTTTTGGCTTATAACTCAAAAACCAAAGCATTTAGAGCAAATCTGACAGGGGTAAAATTGTTTATCAGGTCAAGATCTATCTGCCCTGAAATTTTCAGATGAATCGGACAACCGGTTGTTGGGTTGCTGCCCCTAAATTGGTAATTTTATGGAAATTTTGCTGTTTTTGGTTATCATCTTGAATATTATTATAGATAGAGATAAACTGTAAACAGCAATAATGTTCAGCAAAGTAAGATTTACAAATAAGTCAACATGACCGAAATGGTCAGTTGACCCCTTTTGGAGTTATTGCCCTTTTTAGTCAATTTTTAACTATTTTTCGTAAATCTTAATCATCTTTTACAAAAATCTTCTCCTCTGAAACTACTAGGCTAAATTAATCCCAACTTGGCCACAATCATCTTTTGGGTATGTAGTTTAAAAAATGTGTCCGGTGACCCGGCCATCCAACCAAGATGGCCGCCAAGGCTAAATACAGAACATAAGGGTAAAATGCAGTTGTTGGCTTATAACTCAAAAATCAAAGCATTTAGAGTAAATCTGACGGAGATAAATTGAATATCATGTCAAGATCTATCTGCACTGAAATTTTCAGATGGATCTGACAACTGGTTGTTGGGTTGCTGCCCCTAAATTGGTAATTTTAAGGAAATTTTGCCGTTTTTAGCTCACCTGGCCCGAAGGGCCAAGTGAGCTTTTCCAATCACTTTGCGTCCGTCGTCCGTCGTCGTTGTTGTTAACTTTTACAAAAATCTTCTCCTCTGAAACTACTGGGCCAAATTTAACCAAACTTGGCCATAATCATCATTGGGGTATCTTGTTTAAAAAATGTGTCCGGTGACCCGGCCATTTAACCAAGATGGCCGCCACGGCTAAATATAGAACATAGGGGTAAAATGCAGTTTTTGGCTTATAACTCAAAAACCAAAGCATTAAGAGCAAATCTGACATGGGGGTATAATTGTTTATCTGGTCAAGATCTATCTGCCCTGAAATTTTCAGATGAATCGGACAATCGGTTGTTGGGTTGCTGCACCTGAATTGGTAATTTTATGGAAATTTTGCTGTTTTTGGTTATTAACTTGAATATTATTATAGATAGAGATAAACTGTAAACAGCAATAATGTTCAGCAAAGTAAGATTTACAAATAAGTCAACATGACCGAAATGGTCAGTTGACCCCTTTAGGAGTTATTGCCCTTTATAGTCAATTTTTAACCATTTTTCGTAAATCTTAGTCATCTTTTACAAAAATCTTCTCCTCTGAAACTGCTGGGCCAAATTTAACCAAACTTGGCCATAATCATCATTGGGGTATCTAGTTAAATAAATTTGTCCGATGCCCCGCCAAACCAACCAAGATGGCCGCCATGGCTAAAAATAGAACATAGGGGTAAAATGCAGTTTTTGGCTTATAACTCAAAAACCAAAGCATTAAGAGCAAATCTGTCATGGGGGTAAAATTGTTCATCAGGTCAAGATCTATCTGCCCTGAAATTTTCAGATGAATCGGACATTCAGTTGTTGGGTTGCTGCCCCTGAAATGGTAATTTTAAGGAAATTTTGCTGTTTTTGGTTATTATCTTGAATATTATTATAGATAGAGATAAACTGTAAACAGCAATAATGTCTGCCATTTTGATGCTAAATTCTTGTTTTTATCTCTTTCTTTTTCTTTCCAGTCCTTTATTCTTTTTATTAATTATTGCATTTCTGCAATATCATTCCATTACATTTTGTTTTGGTTTAGTTTATGGTGAGTTATCCTGTTTATCATTTTTTATGCATCTTTATGTTGGTGAAATGTTTTTCTTTAGTATTTTTACACACATTGAGAATAATCAGATATTACTGTTAGATTTTTTTTAAGGTCATATTATGTGCTAGTGTATTTCCTGACATCATATCATGTGTGCCCTGAAGGTATTAACTGTTAATTGTCAAGGTTTAGGAGATAGTGTTAAAAGAAGAGATGTTTTTAACTATTTAAGAACAAAGAATTACAATATTTACTGTTTACAAGATACTCATTTCTTATGTGAAAATGAAAATAATATAAGAGCTATGTGGGGATATGATAGTTATTTTTCATCTTATAGCTCAAATTCAAGAGGTGTAGCAGTTATGTTTAATAACAACTTTGAGTTTAAGGTCCTAAAAGAAAAAAAAGATGTTGGTGGTAATTATTTAGTATTAGACTTAGTTGTTGATACTTTACATTTTACATTTGTAACTATTTATGGACCAAATATAGATACTCCTATTTTTTATGATCAAATTATGTCAATTATAGATGATTTTGGTAATGATAGCTATATGATATGTGGTGATTTTAATCTTGTTCTCAACCCTGATATAGACTATTTTAATTATTTACATGTAAATAACCCAAATGCTCGGGAGAAAGTTTTAGAAATCATTCAGGAAAGGTGTCTCATTGACCCTTTCCGTGAACTTTACCCAGATTTGAAGCGTTTCACATGGAGAAAAAGAACCCCCTTTAAACAAGCAAGGCTAGATTTTTTTCTTTTATCTGAAGATTTACTATGCTGTTTGAAAAATTGTAATATTGAGCCTAGCTATCGCTCTGATCATTCTATGGTTGTATTAAATCTAGAATTTAATCCTTTTGATCGAGGTAGAGGATTGTGGAAATTTAATAATTCATTATTGTATGATCCAGAATATATAAAGATTGTTAAAGAAAAAATAGTAGAAGTCAAAAAACAATATGTAATTTATGATATAGATAGAATTGAAGACATGAATAATGAAGATCTCCATTTTAATATTAATAGTCACTTATTTCTTGAGACAATGTTGATGGAAATTAGAGGTAAAACTATATCTTATTCAAGTTATAAGAAAAAGGTAAAAGAAAAACAAGAGAAAGATCTTAGAAATGAAATTCTTATTTTGGAAGAAAAGGTAGATGAAGGTTCAATACAGATTTTGGAAAATAAAAAAATGTGAATTAGAAAATATAAGAAAAGAAAAAATTAAAGGGAAGATAATTCGATCAAGAATAAAATGGGTAGAAGAGGGTGAAAAACCTACTAGCTATTTTTGTGGGCTAGAATCAAAAAATTTTACAAATAAGATAATACCAAAAGTAGAAAAAGAAAATGGAGATGTAATTTCAAAACAAAAAGATATTTTGAAAGAAGTAAAATCATTTTATGAAAATTTGTACAAGAATAAAGACAAGTCAAAGGGAGATAAATTCAGTAAACTTAAAGAAGGATTGAAAGATATAAAATTAAAAAAATTAACTGATGATGAGAAAAAAAATCTTGAAGGTGAAATAACAATTGAAGAAGCTGGTTTGATATTGAAAAATATGAAAAATAATAAAACACCAGGATCTGATGGTTTCTCCACAGAGTTCTTTAAATTTTTTTGGAAAGATTTGAAAATTTTTGTTGTAAACTCCTTGAACTACAGTACTGAGATTGGTGAACTATCTGTTACGCAAAAACAAGGAATCATTACATGCCTGCCGAAGGGAAATAAGCCTAGACATTTCTTAAAAAATTGGCGACCTATATCTTTATTAAATACAGTATATAAAATTGGCTCTGGAGTTATAGCAAAACGCTTTAAAACAGTTTTAGATAAACTGATAGATTTCGATCAAACTGGATTTATTAGTGGGAGATATATTGGAGAAAATCTTCGTTTAATTTATGATATTATGCAATTTACTGAGGAAAAAGATATTCCAGGACTTTTGCTGCTCATAGATTTCGAAAAGGCATTTGATTCGATTTCTTGGGAATTTTTAACCAGTGTCTTGAAGTTGTTCAATTTTGGAGAATCAATAATTAATTGGGTTAAAGTTTTTTATAACAATATCAAATCAGCTGTAAACCAGGGAGGACATCTATCAGAATTTTTTTCTATAGAACGAGGCTGTAGACAAGGGGATCCCTTGTCGCCTTATATTTTTATTCTCTGTGCTGAGATATTAGCATTAAAAATACGAAATAATGATAAGATAAATGGTATTACAATTACGCAAGTTGAGCACAAACTTTCACAATTTGCTGATGACACATCTCTTATTTTAGATGGTAAAGAAGAATCTTTGAATGAAGCATTAAATGAATTAGATTGGTTTGGAAATATATCTGGTTTAAATATTAATTTTTCTAAAACACAAGTTATTTGGATAGGAAATAAAAAGTATAGTAATGAGGTATTATGCCAAAATAGAAACCTTACATGGGGAGAAACATGTTTTAAGGTATTAGGTATAAGCTTTGATGTTAATCTTGATAGAATTGTAAAAATTAATTATGATGAAAAAATTGTACAAATTAAATGTGTAATAAGACAATGGTCAAAACGAAATCTTACTGTTATTGGTAGAATTACTGTAGTAAAGACATTGATATTGCCTATTTTAAATCATTTGTTTATATCCTTACCAAATCCAAGTGATGATATTTTAAAAAATGTTATTCAACTTATGTACAATTTTATATGGAGTTCACCAATTGATAGAATTAAGAGAGATGTTTTACAAAATGATATTGAAGATGGTGGACTCAAAATGATAAATCTTAGTGCATTTATTTTAGCACTGAAGTGTACATGGATAAGGAGATTATTTAAAACAGACAACAAATGGCAGAATGTTTTATTTGTCAAATGTTCATGTAGAACTTGAAAAATTTTATGGTTGTGGAAGTGTTTATATCCAAAAATTACAGCAACATATCAAAAATAAATTTTGGCAAGATGTTCTGAAAGCATGGCAACTTCTTAGAGAAAAAGATGAATATGACAGTTGGGAATGCTTTCTTGCTAGTCCAATCTGGCTTAACAATAATATAAAGGTAGCAAATAAACCTATTTTTTATAAAGATTGGTTTGAAAATGGTATAAGATTTATAAATGATATTGTAAATGAAGATGGGACCTTTTTCTCTCATCAAAAGATAGAAGAAATGTATCAGATAAATGTGAATTTCATGAGATATAATAGTATTATATCTGCTATACATCAAGCATCAAAATCATTTGTAGGAAAAAATCACAAATTAGAACTACCTTTAATTCCATCTGCTATTAAAAGACTTGTTAAAAGTTCAAAAGGATCTAAAGATATGTATATTGTTTTGAATAAAAATGGAAGTGTTCCCACTAGTCAGTTAAGATGGACTGAAATTTTTGGCTTTGATCAAAATCATTGGAAAAAAATTTATAAACTGCCATTTGTTGTCACAAATAATACTAAGTTACAGTGGCTACAGTATAGATTCAATCATCGAATCTTAGCTACAAACAAATTTCTTCATAAAATTAAGATTTATGATAATCCAAATTGTACATTTTGTAATAGAGAAATTGAAACATTAGAACATTTATTTTGGGAATGTGAACATACACAATTATTATTAGAACAGATTGAAAATTGGTTTCTAACCAATGGAATTAGTGTACTTTTTACAAAAGAAGTTTTTTTGTTTGGTAACACTGCAAAAATATCAAAAGGCAATGCAGAAAATACTCTTTTTCTTACCATAAAGCAATATATTTATAATTCCAGATGTTTTAAAAAAAAACTGACAATAAACTCAGTAAAAGAAAAGATAAAATATGTGTATGCAAGGGACAAAAATATTGCTATGAAAAACAAATGTGAACATCAGTTTCTCAGAGAATGGAATGCTTTTGATATATTACTTAGCATGCTTAGTTAAGTACAAAAATGTATATACATGTTATAAATGAAAATGCTGTATTTACTATACTAAAATAGAATTCAATTTCTAGATGAATTATATTGAAAACTCACCACACTATTCTCTCTCACTCTCTTTCTCTTTCTATCTCTCTCTCTCCGGTGTTCAAACTGCTTTACTCTTTATCTTATATTTGTATATTTAAAAAAAAAAAAAAAAAAAAAAAAAAATTGCTTCCTAATAGAAAAATGTATTGATTAGTTAATATCTATAGATTTATACATTATATATTGCTATTATATTTGTGTATATTATGTTGTAAATTGGAAGTTATAAATAATAAAAATTAAAAAAAAAATAATGTTCAGCAAAGTAAGATCTACAAATAAGTCAGACATAACCAAAATGGTCAGTTGACCACTTTAGGAGTTATTGCCCTTTATAGTCAATTTTTAACCATTTTTCGTAAATCTTAGTAATCTTTAAGAAAAATTTTCTCCTCTGAAACTACTGGGCCAAATTTAACCAAACTTGGCCATAATCATCATTGGGGTATTTAGTTTAAAAAATGTGTCTGGTGACCCGCCCAACCAACCAAGATGGCCACCATGGCTAAATATAGAACATAGGGGTAAAATGCAGTTTTTGGCTTATAACTCAAAAACCAAAGCATAAAGAGCAAATCTGACAGGAAGTAAAATTGTTGATCAGGTCACGATCTATCTGCCCTGGAATTTTCAGATGAATCGGATAATCGGTTGTTAGGTTGCTGCCCCTGAATTGGTAATTTTGAGGAAATGTTTTGTTATTATCTTGAATATTATAATAGATAGAGATAAACTGTAAACAGCAATAATGTACAGCAAAGTAAGAACTAAAAATAAGTCACTATGACCAAAATAGTCAATTGACCCCCTAAGGAGTTATTGCCCTTCATTCAATTTTTAACAATTTTCTTAAAATTTGAAGATTTTCAATAACATTTTCCACAGAAAGTACTGTTATAGATAGAGATAATTGTAAGCAGCAAGAATGTTTAGTAAAGTAAGATCTACAAACACATCACCAACATCAAAACACAATTTTGTCATGAATCCATCTGTGTCCATTGTTTAATATTCACATAGACCAAAGTGAGCGACACAGGCTCTTTAGAGCCTCTAGTTTGTTATTATCTTGAATATTATTATAGATAGAGATAAACTAAAAACAGCAATAATGTACAGCAAAGTAAGACCTAAAAATAAGTCAACATGACCAAAATGGTCAATTGACCCCCTAAGGAGTTATTGTCCTTTATAGTCAATTTTGTAAGCAGCAAGAATGTTCAGTAAAGTAAGATCTACAAAGGCATCACCATCACCAAAACACAATTTTGTCATGAATCCATCTGTGTGTCCTTCGTTTATGATATGCACATAGACCAAGGTGAGCGACACAGGCTCTTTAGAGCCTCTAGTTAATAATACCCAACTAAATGGTATGGGATTTACTCATTGTTGAAGGCAAAAGAAGACATATTATTGACAATCATACCATATCTCCTTAATGAAACAAACATCAATTATCAACTCATGATCCAAAGAGCCAAACTTAGTGGTACAGGCCCAAACATGGTGACCATATATAAGATATGTACTTTGTCAGATAGAAATCAACTGTATCTTAGTGCACATATACATATATAGAATAATAGGTAGTTGAGATATTCTACATGATATAGTCAGTATCAAAAACAAAACTACCTATTATTCTGTTTATCGGTAATTATGACGTCACACAATGTATTGCCTAATAATTGCAGTGATACAGCCAGTACGTTGATACTCGAAAATATTAGGCAGTAAAATCAAAGGGAAAATATAAGAATTACCGAAAGTATATGTATCAGACTTTAATTAATATTTGAACATTCAAATCCAAATAAAAGATGAACTTTGGTCTGTTTTGGTAAGGTTTGTTTTGTAACAAGTCAATTTGCAAACAGTTACTGACTTTCTGTTTGGAGATTTTTTCAACCCGAATTAGGTTGACAGATTGATCAATATTCATTTGCATATGGTCCTGGTCGATTTCTATCTGACACATATGGTCCTGGTCGATTTCTATCTGACACATATGGTCCTGGTCGATTTCTATCTGACACATATAGTCCTGGTTGATTTCTATCTGACACATATGGTCCTGGTCGATTTCTATCTGACACATATGGTCCTGGTCGATTTCTATATGACACATATGGTCCTGGTCGATTACTATCTGACACATACGGTCCTGGTCGATTTCTATCTGACACATATGGTCCTGGTCGATTTCTATCTGACACATATGGTCCTGGTCGATTTCTATCTGACACATATGGTCCTGGTCGATTTCTATCCGACACATATGGTCCTGGTCGATTTCTATCTGACACATATGATCCTGGTCGATTTCTATCTGACACATATGGTCCTGGTCGATTTCTATCTGACACATATGGTCCTGGTCGATTTCTATCTGACACATATTGTCCTGGTCGATTTCTATCTGACACGTATGGTCCTGGTCGATTTCTATCTGACACGTAAGGTCCTGGTCGATTTCTTATCTGACACATATGGTCCTGGTCGATTTCTATCTGACACATATGGTCCTGGTCGATTTCTATCTGACACATATGGTCCTGGTCGATTTCTATCTGACACATATGGTCCTGGTCGATTTCTATCTGACATATAAGGTCCTGGTCGATTTCTATGACACATAAGGTCCTGGTCGATTTCTATCTGACACATATGGTCCTGGTGGATTTCTATCTGACACATATGGTCTTGGTCGATTTCTTATCTGACACATATGGTCCTGGTCGATTTCTATCTGACACATATGGTCCTGGTCGATTTCTTATCTGACACATATGGTCCTGGTCGATTTCTATCTGACACATATGGTCCTGGTCGATTTCTATCTGACATATATGGTCCTGGTCGATTTCTATCTGACACATATGGTCCTGGTCGATTTCTATCTGACACATATGATCCTGGTGGATTTCTATCTGACACATATAGTCCTGGTCGATTTCTATCGGACACATATGGTCCTGGTCGATTTCTATCTGGCACATATGATCCTGGTCGATTTCTGTCTGATACATATGGTCCTGGTCGATTTCTATCTTTCTATCTGACACATATGGTCCTGGTCGATTTCTATCTGACACATATGGTCCTGGTCGATTTCTATCTGACACATAAGGTCCTGGTCGATTTCCATCTGACACGTAAGGTCCTGGTCGATTTCTATCTGAAACATATGGTCCTGGTCGATTTCTATCTGACACGTAAGGTCCTGGTCGATTTCTATCTGACACATATGGTCCTGGTCGATTTCTATCTGACACATATGGTCCTGGTCGATTTCTATCTGACACATATGGTCCTGGTCGATTTCTATCTGACACATATGGTCCTGGTCGATTTCTATATGACACATATGGTCCTTGTCGATTTCTATCTGACACATATGGTCCTGGTCGATTTCTATCTGACACATATGGTCCTGGTCGATTTCTATCTGACACATAAGGTCCTGGTCGATTTCTATCTGACACATGTGGTCCTGGTCGATTTCTATCTGACACATATGGTCCTGGTCGTTTTCTATCTGACACATATGGTCCTGGTCGATTTCTATATGACACATATGGTCCTGGTCGATTTCTATCTGACACATAAGGTCCTGGTCGATTTCTATCTGACACATATGGTCCTGGTCGATTTTTATCTGACACAGCTCCAATCTATTTATTTTTTTCAGAATCGAAAAAAGTAGACTACTTAACACAGACAGGGTGTAAACCCTGTATATGTAATACAGACCTCAACTTTTATGGTTTTGATAGTTGTAATTGTTTGCCATTTAATGGAGAATGTATACCTGGAACAGTATTAGCTCTAAATGGATCATGTCTTACAGCTGAGTAAGTAACATGTAGGTCTTTATCTGGTTGTTGATACATGTTTAGAGTTGTATGTTTTGTCTTTGATTCCTTTATAAATATATGGCTTTTTCTATACCACATCTGTATTACCCCTTGACTCCAATATAATACCAATACAGTGGCAGATCCAGCCATTTTAAAAAGGGGGTCCCAACCAAGGATAAAGGGGGGTTCATGCTATATGTCCCCATTCAAATGCATTGATTGGCCAAAAAAGGGGTGTTCCAACCCCTGGATCCGCCAATGCCAATAGCTCTGCTGGAGGAATTATCATAATATGTTATGTGTATTGCTTCGGAAAGTTGTTTCTGTCTGTCTATTTGCTATCGACTTGTTTCTCTTGCTGTCAGACTTCAGATCCTTTTTTACCCTCTTCCTGTAATTTTATTGCACAAGAACAGTAGCATGATAAAGAAATAATAGAAATATTATATAGAAAATAACACTTTTAATTATTTCTTGCATCTGAAGGACTATTC